>NC_085878.1:5971517-6016517 GCF_034702125.1 Engraulis encrasicolus
CAGGCATAAAGACAGAGAGACAGACAGACAGACAGACATACAGACAGAGAGACAGACAGACAGACAGACATAAAGACAGAGAGACAGACAGACAGACAGACATAAAGACAGACAAACAAACTGACAAACAGAAGGACACAGAGAGAAAAAAAGAGAGCAAAAGTCTGCAGGGACATGTGGGTCAACGATTTCATCTGGTAATCTCTCCTGTGCTCACTCTAACTGTACCGCGCCTTATGCCTTCATGCCTTCATGCCTTCATGCCTTCATGCCTGAAACGGCAATTTTATTACGGAAGAATATACATACCTCTAAATTTAATTAAAAGACAGACACTCACTTGAGGTTAATGGTCGCTCAAAAGGAATTGGCGTTTTTTGTTGTCTTTTTCGGCGTATTTTGACGCATATGACATCTACTTTGGCCATGCAAAGACACAATAAGGGACAGGAAATGGCTGTTTGTGTTTGTGTCGCTCTGTGTCCCCAGGCTTTAATGGACCGTTCACGTATGGAATAAAAAGATTATGTATGTGTGTAAAGCTTAGCCGGAAAAAGAACATTATGTCTTTGTGTCTGCACATCTGCTTGTGGATGTGTGTGTGTGTGTGTGTGTGTGTGTGTGTGTGTGTGTGTGTGTGTGTGTGTGTGTGTGTGTGTGTGTGTGTGTGTGTGTGTGTGTGTGTGTGTGTGTGTGTGTGTGTGTGTGTGTGTGTGAGAGAGAGAGACAGAGAGACAGAGAGAGAGAGAGAGAGAGAGAGAGAGAGCATAGAAGTATATGAGCATGAGTCTGTGTATCTATTTGTTTATGTGCTTGCACGTACACTACTGTGTGTGCATGCGTGCATGCGTGTGTCAGTGTGTTTGCCAGTGTGTGTGGAGAGTTTGTGGGTATATATGCGAATGTCATGCTGTCTATGTATATGCACAGTATGCATGTGTGTTTATGAGTGCGCCTGTGTATATGTCAGGCTTCTCTGCACAAACACACAGGCAGGCAGGCACACATGCTTGTGTGTTGTGTTTATTGTCTTTGATGGCATTCACAGTGGGTGTGTAACAATGCACCAGACTTGCCATCCTGCTGCGCTGAAGGGGGCTGTGCTGTGTTTTCACCCTCATCACCAGGCAGGCAGGACTGGACTGAGGTAGGAATAGGGCACGGGCACTTTTGGCTTAAAGGGACACTGTGTGAGATTTTTAGTTGTTTATTTCCAGAATTCATGCTGCCCATTCACTAATGTTACCTTTCATGAATACTTACCACCAGCATCAAATTCTAAGTATTCATTATGACTGGAAAAATTGCACTTTTCATACATGAAAAGGGGGATCTTCTCCATGATCCGCCATTTTGAATTTCCAAAAATAGCCATATTTAGCTGCAAAAATGACTGTACTTGGACCACACTAGAAAATATGTGTTTATTACTTATTAAACTTTCATGTAAAGATTTTCAATGAGCAGCATAGTTGCAGTACCTTTTTTGCCATTTTCCTGCACAGTGTACCTTTAAAGGGCCCCCTCATAATTAGCGGTGCAGAACTGATTCACCGGTGGGCCCCGTACCCTTTTGCATTTCTGAAAATAGGGGCCCACGAGGGTGCAGGGCCCACCGGGAAATGCCCGGTATCCCAGATGGCCAGTCCAGCACCAGGCACCATGCACCACTAGGCACCAGGCTGGGCTGTCATCTCTCTCCCCCACAATCTGCAACCTTACACAGGCCTGTGGTTCACCCCGGGGCCCCGGTACTAGCTTACAGCATGAATAGCTGATATGCAGTATTAGCCTGTAGAGCAGTGATTCTCAAAGTGTGATCCGGGGACCTCTGGTGGTCCGCGACAGAGTTCAGGTGGTCCGCAAAGTGATTTCTACTTTTCCAAGACCAGCTAGCAGAAGGCTATATTTGTAATATTATTACAAAGCCAAACGTGTCTGAAGTCATATTTTCACCACAATAAGACAGGCTTGTAAATGTGAATAAGTAAAGGGATCTGCATCAAAATGAACAGTGTCGAATAGTATCTGTCAACTGTCAATTCAGTTAACAGGTGGTCTCTAAACATTTTTAGGGGGACAAAGTGGTCCTCGGTCTGAAAAAGTTTGAGAATCACTGCTGTAGAGCATGTAGAGTATGACGGGGCAGGTGGGTGAGGCCCTACTGTCCCCATAACCCTATTATGACATGAGGGTTTTTTTTCTTTATTTATTTTTTTACTTTTGCTTTTTTGAGTTTTTGAGTAGGCCTATTTCTTTGTGTGTCCACCCTCATCATCCCATGCACCAGGCACCAGGCACCAGGCACCAGGCACCAGGCACCAGGCAGGCCTGTCATCTCTCTCCCCCACGATATGCATCCTCACACAGGCCTCTGGTTCACCCCCAGGGCCCCGGGGCCACCACGTATAGCAGCTGGATGATACCATACAATATTACTTCTGCTAGCTAACCCAAGATGAGGCAGATGGAGAAGGATAAGGTCATACTGTACTGTTAACCTTGATATGAGTTTTTATTATTATCATTATTATTAGTAGTATTATTATTATTATTATTATTATTATCTATTATAGGCTATATTATTTTTGTGTGTTTTTCTTTGTTTTTATTCTTTCATGCTCATATTCACCATCCCGGCACCAGGCACTTGGCACCAGGCAGGGCTGTCGTCTCTCTCTCCACTCCTCCACCATCTGCACCCTGACGTTAGGGACACATACACGCGAATTTGCAAACTTTGCCATTCATTCCTATGAGAGAGGCGAAAGCAAGCGATGGCAAGCGAAAGTAAGCGAACAGGAGCGAAGCGAAATTATTAAAGAAAGTTTAATGTTATGCAAATAAGGAGCGAATTCGCCTGCCGAGGCCCAATCAAATCAACAACATAACTGTTCCATTCCATTTGATTCGCCGCGACGACCTGATGACGGTTGGATTTCGCCTCTCTTCGCTTCGCTCGCTTCGCCTCCTATGTGTCCCTACCGTAACACAGACCGCTGGTTGACCCCAGGGCCATGGCTACTATGCGTGCATGTGCATATGCGTGTGTGTGCATGCGTGCGTGCAAGTGCATATGCTTGTGTGTGTATGTGGTTTTGTATGTACCGGTATATGTGTATGTGTTTGTGCATATGCGCGTGTATGTGTGTGTGTATGTGTGTGTGCGTGCGCACATGTGTGCATGTGCATCATGTGCATATGCGTGCGTGTGTGTGCGTGCGCACATGTGTGCATGTGCATATGCGTGCATGTGTGTGTGTGCGTGTGTGTGTGCGTTGCGTGCGTGTGTGTGTGTGTATCTGCGTGTGTGTGTGTGTGTGTGCGTGTGTGTGTGCTTTTTCTCTCTTCCATGTGACTGGTCTCTATGGCACACATCCCACTACAGGGATGAGAAGGATTATCAGTCCACAATGTGGCCAGTATGAGTCAGTCAGGACTGTGTGTGTGTGTGGGCCGGAGACGCTTTTGTTTTCCTAAGCAGCAAGCTTCCGACCCTATTGCAGCAGCACTTGATATGTTCTGTATGGAATTGGACATAGAAGGCCCCTCAAATTGTAAATGAGCTATTTTTATCATTTGTAGACGTAATAACGTCCTTTCTGAAATAAACGTTTTCCTATTTTAGTGGAGGCCATACAGTCCATTTCTGTGATTTCATTTCATGACTTGAAGGCTGTTTTCAATGATAGCACCTGGCAGGGCTTGTGAGTAGATACATTTTATCATTGCACATTGGTACAATTGTTAAGGATGTTAAAAAGTAATAAGGAATTAAAAGTTCAGAATATATGAATCTTTGTTCTTTTTTTGGGAGGACTAATTGTGCTACTTCCCTTTGCAGACTTCCTGATAATCTCAAACAATCATCTAAATGCTAATGAAGCTGATGAACATCAACGTAACGGTTATGCTTTATGAAAACAATCAAACAACAAAAAAACACATTGCCACCAGTTGCAATGAACAAATTAGTAGGACAGACAAAAGAAAAATATCAATATGCCTCATGTGTGTGACGCCCCAAGCAGTGCAAGATATTGGTCTCTGAAAAAAGTTAGTTAGATGATGAAATACGAGCTGAAATTAGCAAAGATAATGACGGCGGCAAAGAGAGACTGTGAAGGTCAACTCAGATGACTCAGTGCTATTACTTTCAGACATCCTAATGTTTTCAGATTTATTTGTGTTGCTTTTAAGTTCCTCAAGGGAACGACCTACCCAAGTGTTCTCTTTAGTAAGATGCTGTCTATTTTTAACATTAGCCCACACCCATTTCCTTCAAAATGTATCTAACACAAAATAAGCTTAATATCACCCACAGACCATTATGCCATCTTTATGATCATTACCGTAATCATAATGTTTTTATGTATGTACTCTAATGTTGTTAAACATAAACTCATATAAACACATACATTTACTCTGCGCTCTAGATGTAATATTGGCTAAGCATCAAGGCTAAAAATAAAAATAAAAGCATTATTCTACCTTAATTGTAGATGCACTTTTACGGCATAAGGACTGTGTAGCCTCTTACTTGGAGGGCCTATTCACTCTTTACTGAAAACACTCGCCTACACCATATAAACATTGCCATGACAATGCAGAGAGCCTTAAGTAACCGATTAAGACTTGGCCATTACCATTTCATAACATTTCAGAGGCTCTGCGCTAAGGGGTTAACAAAAATCGTGAGTTGTGTAACCTATGGTTAAAAAAAAAAAACCCACAACACATCACAACAAACACAATGGGCTTTTTATACCAACAAAGGGGACATTGTATCCAAACTGGAAGCTTTTGTCATGTATTAGCATAGTAGCTGCATCATGCAATCAGATCCCACCCAATCATATCACGTCATACCCGCCGCCATTTTGCTTCTCATCTTGTTCATTCTTCTTCTTGTTTAGAGGACATGTCATATCGTGCACATCAGTCTCATACTTACAGAGTACAGTACAGCCTGTCCATTATTGCAGCTGATCTGTTCCTTTAATAAGGGCCGCGGTCAATACCGATGGCTGTTCACTACCCATTTGGGGAAGCACTGTATCGACATCGCCTCTCCTGTCAGATGTGCTTTGTCCCCTGAGCAATGAGAACTTTGACAGATCTGCACCAGAGAACGACAACTGTACCCCCCCCCCCCCCCCCCCCCCCCCCCCCCCACACACCCCCTCCGCCTCACAGTTGAGGGACAGGGCATGTCACAGAGAATGAGGTGCACGCCGAGAGTTTTCTCCCCTACGCACATTGACCTTCCTCCCATTGGTCAAATCCATCGCTTCTGACAGGGCGCCTGACTGTCAGACGGAGCTTTCTAATTGGCTGCAATCTGAGTCAGCGTGCATTGCAAGCGCCTGTGGATTGCGTAACGTTAGACATCTGTGGGTTTTTTTTCTCTGTCTCTGAATGTTACGTAGCTAGAAACAAAGAGCAAAAGGTCGAATTAGTTCTTAGTTGTTAGCTGGCCATCTGTTCGGGAATACAGCGTGGAAGCTGAGCATTCTTGTGCTTTCTCTACACCTCCTCCATAATACCTCCTCCCCCATCCAACACCCACCTCTCTCCTAAACACACACACGCACACACACACACATGCAGACGCACAAACATACACACACGCGCATGCACAGACGCACACACACATACACACGCGCGCGCGCAGTCGCACACACACAAACACACACACATGCACACACACACACACACTCGCACGCACGCACGCACACACGCACGCACGCACACACACACACACTCCCATCCCTCCGTCCGTCACACACAAACATGCGCAGTCGCACACACACAAACACAAACACACACACACACACACACACACACACACACACACACACACACACACACACACACACACACACACACACACACACACACACACACACACACACACACACACACTCCCATCCCTCCGTCCGTCACCCAGAGCTCCCCCCTTATTACCTCCCCTGGCACCTCTCCTGACTTATTTCCATGGAGCTCTGTCAGCAGGGCCGGATTAACATTGCCCGGGGCCCCTAGGCTACAGCTTGTTGTGGTGCCCTCCCCCTGAAAGGCAAATTTTGCAGGAAAATTACATAGCCAATGTCATAATTACGAGCTTGGAATTGAGGGCAACTTGTCTGTCAACTGTACTGAACACAATAGATACATTTTACAATGTTGCATTGGGTCAAAAGTCTGCATTTTTTTTCACTTTTGGCCAATCAGGGGCCCCCTGGCAGGTAGGGGGCCCTAGGCAGCAGCCATATCTAGCCTGTGCGTTAATCCGGCCCTGTCTGTCTGGATCACAAACATATCATCAGTCAAGAGGAACGATGATGGAGGGATCGTGATTTATGCTGTAGATGGGAGAGATGTATGAGAGAATGGACAGAGAGATAGAGAAATAGAGAGATAGGGAGGGGGAGAGACAGAGCGAGAGAGAGAGAGAGAGAGAGAGAGAGAGAGAGAGAGAGAGAGAGAGAGAGAGAGAGGGAGCTCTTCGTCTTATGTATAGTATGTCACTTCTTCCTATGCTACATGTGGTAAATGTACACCATGTTCCACATATAGCCATCCATTTAGTCAAGCAGGGGAAACTGAAGTAAACAAATTGCCCAGATGTCAAAGTCATTTTATATAATATTATGTATGTATGTATGATGTAAGACACTTAGACGTTTTATTACACAACACATTTGCAACTTTTACTGTGCAGCAAAGTGGAGAGTTGATGCCCTACATACAGAAACGTGGAACACTGTAATGGAATGTACTGGTCATGAGATTGTTGTATCTATACTGACAAAATACTGATGACAGAATCGTGAATACTCATCCCAGGCGATTTTGCGTATTCAGTATGAAGTCCCATACAAACATGATGTTTGCTGCCCAAACAGGCTCCATGTGTTCGGCGTCCCGTGTCATCTCTGCTATATTAGATTCTCTTATCTGCCACCTGTCTCCCTCCTCCTCCCGTGGACTGGTGATGGGATTTTCGGCTCTTCTTTGAGATGCGGTTCTATTGGCTCTTCTCACTATGGAGAGCCGGCTCTTTCCGCTCCCTACATATATGTTTCAATTATTTTACAACATTTTGTTTCATTATTCACATTGTGAAGCACTTTGGGCAGTGCATGCTGTGTAAAAGCCTGTATGAGTAACACTTTTATTATAATCAGTCGTTAAATAATGACCCAACATACCCAAATACAAAGTACTTTGTATGTTAAAAAGGTATGAATACAGACTATGCATTTCTGATCGCTGTGAGTATGTCTGTAACCCCTGCACTGTAACCACTGGCACTTTTAGGGGATACACACAATGAGAGGGAGGGGGAGAGAAGGACAAAACAAACAAAAAAACAAAAACGGCTCCCCAAAAAATACCTAAAACGGCTCTCATTGCAGAGCCGGTTCCTGTCGTTCACTTCAAAGAGCCGGCTCTTAGAGCCGTTTCGTTCGCGACCGACACATCACTACCGTGGACACACCGTGAGCCGTATACATCCTGAAATCAATGCAGACGGAGGAGAGGGGTGGAAGGGGGAGAAGGGAAGAGGAGGAGGAGGCGGAGGAGAGAGAGGACGAATGCTCACCGCTTTCACCTCTCTCTCTCTCTCCTGAGTGAAGAGGAGGGAGAGGGAAAGGAGGAGAGGGTGAGGGGGAAGAGGAGGCAGAGAGGGAGAAAGGAGAGGGAAGAAGCTCAGGGCTCTTACCTGTGTTTTTCTCCCCTGAGTAAAGGGGGGATGAGAGAGGGAGAGGAGGAGGAAGAAGAGGAGGGGGAGGAGAACTCTCTCTCTCTCTCTCGCTCTCTCTCTCTCTCTCTCTCTCTCTCTCTCTCTCTCTCTCTCTCTCTCTCTCTCTCTCTTTCTCCTGGGTAAACCCCTCTTCAGGCCCTCAAAGCCCAGGATAGATCTGTTTTTCTCCTTCAGTTACAGATAATTGAATTGGATTTGTCGGATGAGCTGATACTGTAACAGCGTCCGTACCTATCGATCCCGGGGCAATGGCTAAGACTAGCGCCAATATTGCAGCCAAGAGGATTGCGTGAGTGGGAGGCAGGGAGGGACGGTAGAAGGGTGGGGGTATGGAAGGGAGAGAAAACGTTTAGCCTTTTCAAGAATATATAACGGCTGCTGAATCACAAAAGACGCAGGCTGGTGATCCGTGTTGAAGCCAAATGAAGATGTCTCGTTGCATGTCAAATAGTTTTTTCACATCCAGCTCCAACTTTTCAGTGTGTTTCAAGAGTTTCTTCCTCTCTTAACAGATTGCCATCACAGACCATTGATTTACCAGCATATCTCTTGTTGCTTGCCTTCACCTCCGAGCGAGTCTATCAGATCAGAAAGGAATTTGAATCATTTTAATTGCTGAAAGCCGTGTACAATTGCACTGAATGACAGAAAACAAGGATTAAGATAGAAAGATGCTTTGCCGCCTCTGGTCAGTATTGTATTTCACTACAAGTTTTAGAGTTTGGTTTACCTCGACTACATTTTTACCAACCCAATCAGTGAACAGGAATAGGCCTAAAGACGAGAGACAATAGATTGAAATACAATAACCACCCACTGCTTATTCCACTGGATACAGAGCAGTGGTGTAGTCTACTTTTTTGTAGTGGGTATACTGTATATTTTAAAAAAAAAGTGGGTATACTGTCTATTTGTGCTATTCTAAATAATGGAGCAATCAATTTTAAGTGGGTATACTGAAATCCCTGAAAATTTGAAGTGGGTATACTGCGTATACCTGCATTCTACGTAGACTACACCACTGATACAGACTAAAAATGCAGTGCTTTATCAACACTTAGAGAGTAGTCTGGGACCAAATGCACTCTGCAAGATGTTAAATTGGCTGTGTGTAATGAACACAGCATTTTCCATTGAATAGGTAAACAAACAGTGCTGTATACCCTGTGGGAGTATCCTTCCAGGATTACAATCTAGACGGGTCGTCCCCATACAGTAAGACTGATGCTGCAGATGTTGCTCTTGTGCACTTCAGGCGCTATGTTTCAGTGCATATGGCATATTGATTACACATTGAAACATAGTGCCCGAAGTAGAGACATAATATGAGTATGCTGGTTTACTCAGCCCTGGGGAAACAGGAGTGAGAATCTATACAATATTTACGTTTACATGAGACATTTAATTCTGAATTAACTCACTTTGTAGGATTACAGTTTACGCTGTGCCCGTGGCATGCCTGTCTCAAAATTTACACAGGCAAATGCTTTTTCATCACATAATGCCAGCAGTTGATACAAATGTGCATAAGGTATGTAATTCGTATTTAATTCGTATTTTGTGTGAGAAGTGTTTAGCACGACACTCGACCAGGTTGATCTGTCAACAGTTACTTTTGGGGTTTTCAGCAGACAGACCATGAAAGTGGTCTTGAGAGTCATCATTCATTTACTAATGACTCAAATAAGCATCGGCTGACTCAGGACAGCAATTAATTAAACTTTTAATCCTACATAATGGCCCTTTAATTCCACTTTGAAAACGTCATGTACAGTAAACACTTCACAATTCGGAATTAAATTAAAGATCAGATCTGGATTATTCATTCAGAATTAAAAACGTCATGTGAACGTAGTGATTGAGAATGAAGTGTCAAAAAGTGTCAAAATACGTTGAAACAATACCCACACATTGCCTATTCCACCGGATACACAGTAAAACAATGCAGTGTTAAATCAACATATATAAAGTACCCTGGGACCAAATTCACACTCGTAGGTGTTAAATTGACTCTCCAAATGTTGCATTGGCACTGGCTGGGTTTTGTGTAGCGCAGTGGTTCTCAACCTTTTTTTTAAGAAACGCCCCCTTTGCCTCATCACAAGCCTCCCAATGCCACCTTGACATCATCATAAGACTGACAACGCCCCCCTATAGTATTACAAATTTGAATGGACTAATGCCCCCCCAATGACAACAACACAAAGCACCGCCCCCTCTCAGCTATATCCTTCCCTAGAGCTCTCCAACGCCCTGATGGGGGGCTGTACCGCCCCCGCTGAGAAACACCAGTGTAGCGCATCAAAGGCCTCCCAGAGCCTTGAGTGCTCATGTGTGAATGCCCCCAGAAGGAGAAGCTAAGGCCTCCATCTAAGCTCTGCACTCAGCAGAGTAAGCCTGAAATATTGAAATGATTGTAACATAATGTGTCCTATCAGCATTAAAGAAAGAGATGAACTGAGGGAGAGGGAGAGAGAGAGAGAGAGAGAGAGAGAGAGAGAGAGAGAGAGAGAGAGAGAGAGAGAGAGAGAGAGAGAGAGAGAGAAAGAGAGAGTCACAGAGAGGGAGGGAAGCAGAGAGAGAGAGAGATAAGAGCGAAGACAGTGTCAGGGAGAGATAGAAAGGTTGATAGAATGGAGAGAGAGAGAGAGTGACAGAGAGAGAGAGAGAGAGAGAGAGAGAGAGAGAGAGAGAGAGAGAGAGAGAGAGAGAGAGAGAGCGTAATGAGATGAAGCTGAGCTGTGAAATAGGACAGTGTCTGCACTTGGGAAGTAGCCATCAGGATTCGAGTCTGGATTGCGGCCCAAAAGGCTGGTAAGGACAGAGATTGGTGCTATAACCTCTGCTATTACCCCAATTCATCTCCGCGATGTTAAGTGCCAGGCCACCGGGGTATGAAGTCTATTTTTAAAGTCTTTTATATTCCTCATACGTTACGGACGGTATGAAGCTCCATCTTTCCAGTGTCACAACACTGCCTCAAACAAAACGTTCATGATAGGGGGTCAATCTGTTTCAGCCGATGGCTAATGCTTTGCTTAATTCGCTGAGACGTGCAACACCTGTGGTAACTTTGGATGTACTTTGTCACTCATATACACACTTGTTTTAAGGTGACATGAATTAAATGCTTGCTGACATTGGTCCATTATTTCTCACCATTAAAATCTTTCAATTCTGTCTCATCTGCTTGCATACATGTATATTGTGCCTGACATAGATCTTTATTCAATTTGACTGACTAGTTTGTTAGAACAAGAGATGAGACATGCTGACGAATACTCACAATGCAGACAGCAACTGTACTTGTTAAGGCCTTCTTTTCTTCGCTTGTTTTGTTGTTGTTTGTTATTCCCACAGCCCTCATATTTCCATTATGCTTTGTCAGAAAGCTACAGTACCTACCTCAGAAAAAAATATACAGACAACAAAAGCAAAAACAAAAACAACAGAAAAAAAGGTGGATGCCAGGGGAGCCAGGTGGCAGCACCAATCAGTCTATTGTTTCACTTGTCTGGTGTGTTGCCATTTCCACTTCAAGAGATTCAATTCCACCCTGTCAATGAGCTGCAGTCTGGTTTGCTGCTGTTGTGCCGCATTCACACTAGTAGACTACAGCAGCGTTTGGGGTCACACCTGGCCAAACCTGGCCCTGTAAAGTACGATTGCATCTGTTCATTATGGGAGTGAGAATAGGTTTTTAATGAGGACATGGACTTTTGGCCCGAAACTAGCTAACAGTCAAAAAGTGCTGGCCTTGTTAAGACAAAAGGAGCTGGCACGGCCGGGTCTCGTACTTCACAACCGACATCATGTTAAACACGGATCGCAGGCCAGAGGTTGAGATGCTGGCATGCAAAAGTAATATCACTGCCACATATTTAATCAGAACATTTTTTTCCGACCCAGATGATCCTAATGAGCACAGGAGATGAGAGGTGTAAATGGGTCTATCAGTGTTGCTGTGCTACTGTAATGCCTCGTTTCCACTGCTGGTTTTCTGGTAGGCCTTCAGCTCGAAACGGTGCAACTTGGCTGCAACTTTTTGCTTTTCGAATAGATAGATAGATAGATTATTTATTTGTCCTTTCGGAAATTTGTTCTGTGCCATTTTCAGTGCATCTGATACAATTACAAAGACATTACAATAAACAAGAACACAATAGACAAACACGACCCCCCCCCCCCCCCCTCCCCTCCCTCTATAGGACAAAAAGACAGGTTGACAAAAAAACCAACAAAAAGACAGGTTGACAAAAAACCCAACATAAAATAGGGATGACACAGCTCAATAGCGAAGCAAAAACTGGCGGCCGAGTTGCGCTGTGTCGAGCTGTAGGCCTACCAGGCAACCGGCATTGGAAAAGAGGCATAAGTGCACCAGAAGGCAGGGGGAATGGAGTGACAAGACAGGTTTTACTCTCTGAAGACGGGATTCTATTTGAAACAACAATGTGCTACTATCTAAAGGTCTCTGTGTCTTCAAAGGAGCAAGGTGGGTGATACACCAACAGAATGTGCAAGTATTAAAAAGATTTTGAAAAGCAAAGTGTCCTCTGATACAGTAATAGAATAAGAAACTGCTGGCCTCTTACACCTTACTTACAAGGCTGTCTTTTTGTGAGGCATAAGAGGAGCGGGCCTTGTTAAATGGGAAAAGGTGTCAGTCTGGGCCACTTCAGTCTGGCCCCCCCCCCCCCCCCCCCCCCCCCCCAGGGTATCTGATGCGTCACCTCTCAAATCTCATGTCCATGGCTTCCCTTTTAGTCCCCAACAAACTCAAACTTCATGGGTAATTAATGGTGACTAGGTGAAATTGGAACAAACTCACACCCCCTTTACCCAACACACCCCATCCTCTTCTCTCCCCTCCAGGATGCTCTTGAACAATCTGGAGCCACATCCCAAAGGCCTTGTTTTCTCTTTTGTCCTTTGTTGTTCACAGAGCGGAAAGACCTGCTCACTCGCACAAACGTCCAGTATACTGGCCTTGTTTATTCCTCTTTAGCATTGGAAATTTCTCTTTTATGCTCGGAATTAGCATTGAATAACTGGCTACCTTTGAGGCAGACCCGCATAAAACATTTGATTCGATGTTTGATATTAAAGCACTGATGAATGGTAACCATGACAACCCCAGACAAATTAGGGGTTAAACGACGACCTCATGGTCTTTTCGTTGAAAGGTGCTATAAATTAACAAATTAACCATTTATGTCAGTAGTTTATGTGTGTAAAATGATGTCATAAATACAAATGAGACATGAAATGGATAACGACCTTCAGCATGATCAGTTCTGTGGACATAATGTCTTGGCGGTGGCTCTGCTTCGCGTCACAGAGTTCTTCCTCTCCACCTCTCCGTTATTTCCAAGGACTTGGTCATCTCGTTGGATGTTATTATGCCTTATGTATTATGAGACGATGAGATTCAGTGCACTGTGAGCGAAATGTGCTGCAATGTACAAAATGGACACATTTGTGACATGACAGAACAGAACTCATCTGACGATCCAAATCCTGCTTCTGTTTTCAGCACTGGTTTGCTCATTAACCCCTTAGCTCGCAGCACTGTCATAGCAACGTTGTTATGATGTAGGCCCTAGTTGAGTATTTTCAGCAAATAGTGAATAGGCCGCCGGCGACCCGCATCTGCACTAAGAGGCTACTGAAGGTGTTGTTGTCCTGGTTTCTGTGACAAGCAGTCACCTGACAGTTTGTCTTCTTTGTGATAATCTTTTTTTATTATATATATATATATATATATATATATATATATATAAAGAGCTCTTTTCCAAAATTAGATATATCCATTTTATAGAATGTTAGGAAATTTACATTTTTGTATTGGGATTTCCATTGAAATGCATTGCAAAATGCATTTTTATAGAGGTTTTAAAGTATGTTTGACATTTGAATGGCAAGAATTCACACATAGATGACAGGACCTCTTAACAGTCAATTCCAATATTAAAATGCAAAAAGTCAAAAATGGTGGATATAGCGTTTTGGAAAAGAGCTCCTCATATTTTACATACGTCCAAGACAGATACCTCATGGATGACATGACTCCACTGGACTCATTTGACGATGAAAATCCTCCTGGTTTTTGGTAGGCTACAGATTTGTTCCTCAACGGAGGAGCTGTTGTGCACATTTCTGTGACATACTGCTGTGATCACCTGAGAGTAGTTTGCATCCCTCCCTCACCCTAGCGCCCCCTACAGCCTACTCTTTGAATTAGCCCAGTAGTTTCCAACCTTTTTCAGCAGGGACCCCCTTTTGGACTTAAAGGTACACTGTGTGAGATTTTTAGTTGTTTATTTCCAGAATTCCTGCTGCCCATTCACTAATGTTACCTTTCTCATGAATACTTACCACCACCATCAAATTTTAAGTATTCATTTTAACTGGAAAAATTGCACTTTTCATTCATGAAAAGGGGGATCTTCCCCCTGGTCCGCCATTTTGAATTTCCAAAAATAGCTATTTTTAGCTGCAAAAATGACTCTACTTGGACCATACTAGAACATATTTGTTTATTACTTAGTACACTTTCATGTAAAGATCAAATTTGGCAATGGGCAGCCCAGTTTCAATGAGCAGCATAGTTGCAGTACCTTTTTTGACCATTTCCTGCACAGTGTACCTTTAAGAATATTCTCGCTACCTCCACCCCACACACCATAGTCTTATCTAAGCCTTGCGATGGATTCCTAGCAATATTAGCAGACAAACTATTAATGCAAAATCTAGCAATATTATGGTCCATTAATTATTACTAGGTTTTCCAGAGTTTGTCCGCTAACATTGATAGAAATCCACAGGACAGCAAATTAGAGATGCACCGGATCCTGATTTTTAGGATCCTGCCGGATACCGGATCCACTGCTTAAGATCCTGCCGGATCCAAAACCTAATACCGGATCCTACTAAAGGGTTGAAACACATAGCCAAATCGCACACGTGGGCCCTTTTTATTACATTGGCGCAAACTATTTTTAAGACTCATTGGCTTACTGCCACCCTGCCTTCAACGGCCGCTTCCAAAGGGCTTTCACTCCATGCAGCGATTGGGGTTGTGAAAGATTGACTGAAAAGCCTAGGCTATGTAAAAAGTAGAGATGCCCCAGATCCTGATTTTTAGGTAACTGCCGGATACCGGATCCTCTGCTGAAGATCCTGCCGGATCCGGATAGCCTGAAAAACCCTATTATCCTGC
The DNA here is from genome assembly GCF_034702125.1 of Engraulis encrasicolus. Classification (NCBI taxonomy): domain Eukaryota; kingdom Metazoa; phylum Chordata; class Actinopteri; order Clupeiformes; family Engraulidae; genus Engraulis; species Engraulis encrasicolus. The sequence goes on from NC_085878.1 coordinate 5,986,511, forward strand.
CGGATCCAGAACCGGATCTTGGATCCTGTACATCTCTACAGCAAATACAGTACATCTATTTGCTGTTAGTTGTTAACCTGTGGACTTCCCGTTTTTATGTAATGTCCCTTTTGTCCGTGATCCCCCTTCCGTACCTCTGCCGCCATCCCCCTAGGGGTCCCGCCTCCCCGTTTGGGAATCACTGAATTTAACTGTAGAGAGGATTTCCAATGGCCACTGGACAACAGATGGGGGTGAGTGACTTTGATGACCTACTAAAAGTCCACCGTGCACAGCAGAGTCACTACTGCTCCCTCATCAACATAAACAACAGCAGGTCAACGCCTGATCATTTGCACTAGAGCAGGGGTTCCCAACCTTTTTCAACTTTGTCAAAAATGTTCGGGGCCCACCTCTGAGCCAATTAAGAATACAACTCAAATAAATCAACAGCAACACACACCAAAATATGATTATTATTTTTGGAAAATGATTTCAAGGCCCACTTGGAATACCTTTAGGGCTCACCAGTGGGCCCCGGCCCATAGGTTGAAAATGACTCCGTTAGAGAGACCTCACCCATTTTTAATTCCACAGTAGGCTATGCTGTACGCTGTGCAGTGATTGAGCATTGAGCATTTCATTGCCTCCACTGCATAATGTATTGTGACCCTGCCGGTGGGCAGCAATGGGGGATGTCTATGGTGTAATTACATATGGGGTATAAGCTTATAGTGAAGTTACAGCTTTGCCTGTGTCTTTGGCGTGGGAAAGGAGGGTTTTTTTGTAATAAATTCCCTTCAGGCCTAATGACGTCCTTTGTATTTTTAGCTTATATTCTTATATCCGTATATGGTGCTGATCCTGTCCTTTTATTCAGTAGGGGTTTACGACATATGCGGAGGACAGGATGATTTGGAGTGGTCCACTGGTGCATACAAGACTTTTTAATGATAAAGATGAAGATATTTAGCAAATTCTTTATTCATTATCAGTGGTGCAGAGGCCTAATGATACACAGATGCTGTACACCCACAGTGTCCAAAAAACTTGCATAAAACAGTTGCATAAAACACCTTATACTCCCATAGCTGATTTACTTTCTCATTTGAAGCAAACGTTAAAAAGGACACTGTTATGAATATTCTGTAAGCAGAATGGCCACAATCAAGTCATAATGCTATTACTAACAATGTCGTACGACTGTTACAGTATACTCTGGTAGTGGTCTTTTCAGTGACTATTACAGCTTGCCACCGGCAGAATGGTGCGCATTGTGCCATGGCCAGTTCTGTGTTCTGGGGTGAATTTCTCAAAACCAAAGTTGCTTACTACATTAGCTACTTTGTTGTTTTCAATGCATTTTCCCATTGGCAACTACCGAAGTTGCTAACAGGCTAACAACTTCTCTTTTGAGAAACTCACCCCTGGATTGAAACTAGAAGTGACTTCCCCCTCGGAACAGCATGTGGGCATCAAGCTTGATGTAGAGTAGTTTTGGACAGGGGCAAAAATGCAAAAACAGTGTCATGGACTGACACCCCTCGCTGCTCTCATCCACAGCACACGATCGGATGCACACACGTCCGCCCACACACACGCTAACACAATCGCTCTCTCTCTCTCTCTCTTTCTCTCTCTCTCTCTCTCTCTCTCTCTCTCTCTCTCTCTCTCTCTCTGTCTCTTTCTCTCTCTTTCTCTCTCTCTCTCTCTCTCTCTCTCTCTCTCTCTCTCTCTCTCTCACACACACACACACACACACACACACACACACACACACACACACACACACACACACACACACACACACACACACACACACACACACACTGCAGTCCCAAGTCCCACAGGCAGGGTGGGGAGGCCTTACTTAGCCTCAGGCCTTGGGGCCCCTGGCATCTAGCCAGCCAAGTCTCTCCTGACCCACCCCCGCACACACATGCACCTTCATGTAACTTTCAAGGCAAGTCGTGAAGAAGACTGTTTTTTTCTGCTGTGTGTTCCAAAAAGGAGAGTGGGGAATAGAATTATAAACAAGAGAGAGAGAGAGAGAGAGAGAGAGAGAGAGAGAGAGAGAGAGAGAGAGAGAGAGAGAGGTAGAGAGAGAGAGAGAGAGAGAGACAGACAGACAGACAGACAGAGAGAGACAGAGACTGTTGTTGAAAAGAATATAATATGAATAGCCTTTAAAGACATTTAAATTGTTTTGGCTAAAATTAAATTAGACTTCGCATTGTCAACAAGCACTAGCATGGCTAAAGGCAGCCCCTGTTCAACTGTGTTGTGTTTGCTTTTCTATTCTCTTCCTAGCAATGAAATGTAAAGGTCATGTTTTTATGTTTGGGTGATAAAGGAATAGGTCATAATGAGTCTCAGTATTTTAACCAGCTTGTATGAAATAAATAGGTCAATGGTTATGAACAAACACTACATACAGTATAGGCCTACATATTTTAAAAATCACACGTCTATTAACCATCCGTAATCCATGTTTGAGATGTAGCAACAAAGACCGTAGCAACAAAGATATATTTTAATTAATGATTACATCATTTCAAGCAGGACTATATTATGCTTTAAGGACAGCAGAATAAAACATATAAAGATATTCTGAGTTACATAGCAGCATTGGTAAAATACCACTACCAATGCAGGGACACACACCAAGCTGAAATCTGTCTCTCAGTTGTATTTACTATGAACAACAATACAACTGAGAAACATATTTTGAGTCAAAATACTCTTGTAAGTTTTTCTCTGTGTAAGATGAACCACTTTGCAAGAAGCAGCATGGTGACTTGCAATTTGCACAGCCTGTGTGCAGGGTATAGCTGCCAATGTGATAGCTGCCTGCAGTAGGCTACATCAGGATTGTGGGAGAGGTTTCTGATGGTTCTGAAAGCTCTTTGGAAATCATAGATGGTTCAGAAAAAAGCCCAAACAAGCCGAGAGTATCCATCAACCACACCATGTTGATATTGACAGTGAGAGAGAGTGTGTGTGAGAGAGAGAGAGAGAGAGAGAGAGAGAGAGAGAGAGAGAGAGAGAGAGAGAGAGAGAGAGAGAGAGAGAGAGAGAGAGAGAGAGAGAGAGAGAGACTTTATTAATCCCCACAGGGGAAATTGAATGAGGCATGTCTCGGCTTGGCCAGGGTCTATACTTCACTATGCTTCACTATAATTTTGGTCTCAGTACATATTATTTAGTGGGAAATCCACACGTTGTGTCACTCATCCCCTCTCTAAGATATACCTATGTCCCTCATTTCAAGAAAGTTTTGGTCAAAAATCGTGTTGTAACATGTTTGATCAATGTCTCTATTACATGGCAGAACTGTTATGTCATAAAAGTTGGCCAAAGCGGTTTTTTTTAATCTTTTGATTGCTTTTGTCATTGAGTAGAACAGCATGCTCTTTAATGCAATCTTTTGGAAAATGAATTTGCTCTTGCAAATAATCCAAGTCATAATGTATTACTAAAGGCTTAGTGCAATGTCGTAGACTCGTAGTCATGTTGCGCTTTGGTTGTAAAGACGTTTCAAAAGCTATTACAGTGTATCGCTGCCTGAAGGGTGCCAGGTTGGTGGGGGAAGTAGTTAATCAGTGCTCTCCCCCATCCGGATCCATGACTGAGGTACGCTGAGCGTCCCGCTGCACTGCTCCCTCATGGTAGGGAGTAGGGAGACATAGGAGGCGAAGTGAGCGAAGCGAAGAGAGGCGAAATTCAACCGTCATCAGGTCGTCGCAGTGAATCAAATGGAATGGAACAGTTATGTTATTGATTTGATTGGGCCGAGGCAGGCGAATTCGCTCCTCATTTGCATAACATTAAACTTTCTTTAATAATTTCCCTTCGCTTCGCTCCTGTTCGCTTGCTTTCACCTCTCTCATAGGAATGAATGGCGAAGTTGGCTTCGCTTGGCCAAATTCGCGTCTATGTGTCCCTACCGTCAGGGTGCAATTGGAGGCTGCCCCCTTGCACGGGGTGAGGCATATATGCAATTTCATCGTGTGCAGTGTGCAGTTGTCTGCTGTTTCACAATTAAAGGAGAAGTCCATTTTTTTGAACATTAAGGCCATTTTCTGAGTGGTCTGCAATGTTTTAGAGTCCCCCTCACCGTTTATTTCATGTTTGCTGCAGTCTCTGTTATTTGGCTGATTTGGATTTGATCTCAACCAGCTTTAGAATGGCCGTCTATGAGCACCTGCAACTCTGTTCTTAAAATCACCTTAAACATTTGTTTTCGAAAGTCTACAGCTCACAAAGTGGTTAGGGGTGTTCACTAGCAGTCCCTAACAAGTTTCATGGCGAAATATGGCTTCTGTCATTTTTTATTTGCCATTTTGTGAAAGAAAGTGAAAGTGAAAGTGAAACTTAAAGGGACAGTTTGGTCAATTTCAACATGCAGTTGTATTGCTCACGCTACCCTTGACTTGTCAGTACCTGGTGATGCCACATTTTTCGGCTCAGCCCTTTCCGAGATATGAGCAATTCTAATGGGGGCAGCGTTTGTTTACATTTTTAAAAAATGAAACATAGGCCAACTCCAAATATTTTCCCAAAAGGTACTGCTGTTTGCTAGTTGACTGCTGATGTTTTATAACCTTTTGGATGTTTTTGGGAATAAAAAAAAATGTTTTTTTGAAATGTAAACAAAGAGCTGCCCCCATTACAATGACCAGGATCTCGGAAACGGCTGAAGAAGAAGAAAAAAAAATCTCAGGCACTGACAAGTCCAGGGTAGTGTGAGCATTACAACTGCATGTTGAAATTGACCAAACTGTCCCTTTAATTTACAAATTGCTACATAAAACACACATAAAACACGACCGATGCCATATTTCGCTACAAAAATTGTTAAGGAACACCAGTGAATACTGCTGAACACTTGCTGAGTTGCGTATTCTTGAAAACAAATGTTAAAGGTGATTTTAAGAACACAGTTGCAGGTGCCCATAGACGGCCATTCTAAAGCTGGTTGAGATCAAATCCAAATCAGCCAAATAACAGAGACTGCAGCAATCATGAAATAAACGGTGAGGGGGACTCTAAAACATTGCAGACCACTCAGAAAATGGCCTTAATGTTCAAAAAACTGGACTTCTCCTTTAAATAGGCGTTTTTCCACATACAACTCGGTTGTGTCTGCCGTATTGTGTTGAGCTGAGTGGTGCTAAGTGGTACTGTCAAACCAGTCCAGTTTGTATTTCAATTTCAAACCGTGTTACCCGGAGTATGGTTGGACTTACATTTTTCGCGTTATCACATAACATTACTTTACGTAGGGTAGTTTAAGGCCAACAGATATCTCAGCTATCGAAGGCTATAAACAGTTTCAGCGACATCATATTTGGATACTACAATGTTGATTTCTGCCTTCGATTTTCATATCACAGTGTCAAACTAAAGAGCATTCCAAGAGAGTTGATCTGGTGGCCGCCATGATTATCTTTTATTCATCGGTGAGGACGAGCTGACGCGGATTTTGGCTAGTAGACTGCGAAAGACCTGCTCAGCTTGCTTCAACGGGCCGGCCTGGTTTTCACTCACTGACTTGAGCTGAGTCGTGCTGGGAACCATCACATGGCTTATACTCCCATAGCTGATTTATGGGATTTCTGATTTCTTTTGTCAAGTTAGGTACAGCAATTACTTCCATTGCTACATGTAGGCTATGTATATTCTTCATACATTTTCTCTTGGCACACCGTCAATTGGATGGTGATGAAATGTTTTCAATCCTTTTTCAATATGTTTGACATAGGTAGGCTATTCTGTTATATGTGCACACCTTCCAGGCAATCAGAAGAGGACAGGGTAAGGTAATGTATTATCTCTGGCCTGTAGGCCAATGTGCAGGAGCAGACCACCGGCGCTGATGACTGCTTATTGCACCACATTGTGTCTGTCACTAAGCAACCTGCACACAGCTCAGCATTTAAAAATAAGCTATTACAATAAATCCATGGCCTCAGAATTACTGCATCGACGCACAATCCAATACAGTGTGTGTGTGTGTGTGTGTATGTGTGTCGCACCAGGGCCTCATCTATGGTTTAGTCATGGAACATCAACGTTCCTGCCGAACAAGCCATTTGGTATGTTGGACGGAGAAGAGATTATCTCTCATGGTGAACACAGACTTACAAGGAAGAAATCAACAATGATGTTATTGATCCCTGACGATCAATGTAAGCAATGTGAAATTGATCCGAATATTTTTTTCGCTGCTCCGGCTTAGCAACATCTTGATCAGGCCAGGAATGTTTTTGCCGGCTGCAGGGGCAGATTAACATGGCCCGGGGCCCCTAGGCTAAAGGTTGCTGTGGGGCCCCTCAGAAGGCGAATTTTGTGAAAAGTGTATGTATATGGTGTCATAATTACGAGCTAGAAATTCAGGATAACATGTCTGCCAACTGTTCTCAACATGGTGGATCGATTTTTCAATATTGCATCTTGTCCCAATTCTTTATTTTTTCACTTTTGGGCAGTCAGGGGGCCCCTAGGCCAGTGGTTTTTAATCTTTTTTCCTTAAGCACCCCTATACCTGTGCCAAAGACAAGCTGTGCACCCCCAGCCCAAGCTTCTACACGTGTACGCACTAGAAAATTATTTAAGTGATTAATTGCAATGATTCTTGCTGGAGACGTTAATCAATAGCCTACTTAAATGACTTTACATGGGGACCAAACCATGTTTTGATTTGGCCTAATTATAATGTTTGAAAGCAGAATTTCACAATTCTATGCACCCCCTGAAATCTCTGGCGCATCACCCAGGGGGTGCCCGCACCCCAGGTTAAGAACCACTGCCCTAGGCTGTAGCCACATCTAGCCTGTGCATTAATCCGGGCCTGGCCGGCTGGCGTCTGTTCGGGAGTTGTGAGTGGGCCCGCAATTCGCAATGAGATGCTGCTACTCCCTCGTTTTTCTCCTCCATGCACTCCTCCATCGCACGGCACTGCCAATGCAGAACGTACGTAGGTATTTGCATTTTCAATACGGAAGGTTTAAGAGCTCAAGGCTGCAGAATGGGATTTTGGCAATTGATTCCTGAAGCCGTCATTACAGAGAGCTTGTTACACAGGGGTTATAGACGCGAGTTGGGAGGATTTGGCCGGCACGGAACGTCACACAAGCCCTTGGGCGACTCAGGAGGGTGGTAGTCGGGGGGTGGTGGGTTGGAGAGATTTTGATGGAGTGCCATGAATGCAATCTCCACCTCTGACTGCTGGGCAATCATGCATAGCACATTGAGCAAGGTTACTTCAACACTTTTTTCTGACCATACAGTACATGGTCCCGTTTGTTTTAGGTGTGGAATTTCAACTCTTGAGTGTTGAATTCACTAACACACAACTACAAAGCCGAACTTGCTTTATAATGTTAATTTTATGTTCATAATGTTCATTTATGTTCATAAATATTCATAAATTCAACCCTGATGAAGAGTTTAATTTAACTCTAAACTGAATGGGACCATTTATGCTCAGAGTCAGAACAGAGTTGAATTGACACTGCAGGTGTTACCGCGAGGGTCCTAGCATTTGTAGCAGTAGCAGCAGCAGCACTACAGTGGCGACTAATGACCCGGCATCTCAGCTGTGAAATGGTTTTGACTGGGCTTCAATACTCATGAACGGCCTGACGTTTTCCATGTGCGTTACGCCCATTTATGGGGGAAAACAACCCATGCAAGTCAATTGGTGATGTTGAGGTTTAATAAACGAAAGATACGGACCTGTAGACTAGCGTTGTTCATGCGCAACATGCCGAAAACGTGTTGAGTTGCCGGCTGTTCAAATAATATAGCCAAACAGCCGTGGCTGAAACATGGAATGTGTTCATTTAGGCTAGCCGATGTGGCATGTACAAACCCCAACTCCGATGAAGTTGGGACGTTTGGTAAACAGTGAATAAAATCAAAATGCTATCATTTTCAAAACATTCAATCTATTTATTAGATGGAGAATAGTGAAAAGACAACATATTAAGTGTTAAAACCGAGAAAAAATATTGTTTTGGGGGACATATGTACTCATTTCTAATTTGATAAATCCAACACGTCTCAAATAAGTTGGGACGGGGATCAGTGAAATTTAGGAAACATCCAAATAAGATAAAACAACAAAGAAGAACATTTCAAAATGAATTGTACTGACGGACAATATAGGTGTCCAGGTATAAGATCATCACAGAGAGGCTGAGTCACTCAGAATTAAAGAAGCAAAGGGAATAATTACCATAGTTATTACATACATTTTTGAATTCCCTTTGATTTACCACGATTGAGTGTATATAAGACATATTTTTGTTACTAAAATCATTGTATAGGTTCATGACATCATGAAATATATATTGGCTGTAGTCTCACTCTAGCACTCCAGGAATTAGAGCTATTGAAAATTGACCATAAAATGCTTAATGCGTGCAAATGATACAGGGGTGTAACATTCTCCTAAGCACCTGAGCTCACTTGAAATAAACCCAGAAGACATGGGAAACTGTCCTTTGCTTACAGAATTCGGCAGAGGTTGTAGAAGTCCATTCTCTTTGACAATAATAGAGCATTGCACATCCTGTGCTACAGTGAAAATGGACCATCCAACTTGTGTTAGTGCTAGCTTCAAAAGTCAGCCTCCATGATGGCATGCGGGTGCAGTAGTGCATTGGTTAAGATGTTTTCACTCATCTGTAGAGTTAAATACAGTGCTGAATGGTATAAATGGGTTTTAAACAGCATGAAAAGCCACTCATGCATTATATTTTGAAGGGAGATATTCGATTACTGCCACATAGTAAGGTCAAATTGCATTCTCTACTAGGTTTTAACAGTTTGGCTCCATCATAAGGACCAGCAGGTGATAAAATGGTGGGCTTTTGGTCAAGAACTGTCACACTGTAAGCACTACAGAAAGGAAAACATTGCAAAACATGACAAGGAATACACCCACCATTTAAGCTGGTGAAATCATGTCCAAGATAGGAATTAACACTGTTTTTCATATAAATTCATCAATCGGTTAATGTATTTAACTGTTAAGTGTTGTCTTTTGTTTTGTTTTTAGTCTTCCTCGACATTTGCTGCCATTTATTGTCCCCGTCCCAACTCTTTTGAGACGTGTTGGATTTATCAAATTAAAAATGAGTACATATGTCCCCCAAAACAATATTTTTTTCTCGGTTTTAACACTTAATATGTTGTCTTTTCACTATTCTCCATCTAATGAATAGATTGAATGTTTTGAAAATGATAGCATTTTGATTTTATTCACTGTTTACCAAACGTCCCAACTTCATCGGAGTTGGGGTTTGTAAGTCAATGAGAGGTTTGTTTTCACCCATAAAGGGGTGTAACGCAAATTTAAGAGCAAAGTACCCGGATGGCCGTTCATGAGTATGGGAGGGAGGGAGCCACTGATTTGATCTGTTTAAAGATCGCCCACATCTTTCACCTTCAATCCCGAAAGGCTTTTACAGAATTGAGCAGGAGGAAAGACAGCGGTGGCGGCAGAAAAGGGGAAATGAAGGATTGAAGTGGTGGATGAGAAACTCAGCAGGTGAAAATGAAGAATGGTCTGCAATGCAGAAAAAAGAATGCGATTTGAAGAATACAAAGAAGAGCGGCAGAGTGTGGAGCATTACATTACATTGCACTTAGCTGATGCTTTCATTTATTCAAAGCATCTTACAGTTATTCTTTTTTTCTTTTTTTTTATTTGGTTACAGTCCCTGGGGTAATGTGGGATTAGGTGCCTTGCTCAAGGGCACTTCAGCCATGGATGGAGATGTAGGGAGAGGTTAGGGGTATTTGAACCTGCAACCCCTAGACTGAAAGACCAACTCTCTAACCACTAGGCCACGACTGCCCCGTGTGCAAGGTGTGCATGACGACAGGCTGGCTGCATGTATGTCTGTAGGCCATTGTTTGTGCCATAAAGTGGCAATAGCTCTGCTGCTAGCTGTGGTGTTGGCTTCACATCCTGTGCGTGCATTTTAATTTGCTGGCTGCTGGGTTAACACTCAATTCCTCACGTGTCATTGAATGTAAATATAGCCCTAACCTACCTGTGAATAAAATGTGTTGGTAGAGGCATCCAGATCACACATAATGTGCGAAAACACACGCACACGCACGTACGCACACACGCACACACACACACACGCACACACGTCTATCCACGTGTACAAATAAAGTAGGATACTGTACACACACATACTATGCACACACACACACTTGCCGTACATAATATCCACACAAGAAAAATGCCCCCCCCCCACACACACACACCCATCTCCTCTTTATCTCTATCTCCTCCCCATGTTTTCCTCTCACATGTCACAGTTATTCACATGTCTGTCACAGCTGTGGCGAATGTACAAATGAGGTGGATTTTACAGGTAGCAGCCAATGACAAACGGCCTTCCTGCTGTCACGCGAGCCACACAGGTACAGTATCATGAGCTCATAAAAACACAGATGAGAGCACACATTTCAGTCCTTACCCACAATCTGTCTGACAAGCAGCTGACAACAAAAAAATAAAAATATTAAAGCGTTTTAGTGGCAGTTTTGATGGAAGAATGCATGAATCTGTCAGAATGCCCTTTTAAAGTCACCCCATCCTACAGAACAATTTGCGAGGAACATGTGATGCATTTTAAAACCCCTGCAGCCTTTTGAAATGCACATCAAGGTCACCGTGACTTTGACCTGTTGGGAATTATCAGTGCACAGATGATACCAGCGAACAAATGGGAAGGAAGGCTGAAAGCTGTCTCATCAGTGCGGTGCAATGCAGTGCCACGTGGGTGTTGAAATGAAGGAATGTCAGACGCTTTCACTGCAATCTCTCTGCTGAATGACTGTGGACAGCTGTCTGTCTTTCGAGAGGCTGAGCCTCTCTGTGTCTGACCAGTACAGTACGGTGTCATCTGTCTGAACACAGAAATACTCAACCGCTCCACTCCCGTGGTGTTATATATGCGTTCTGACATAGGTGACATGACGATCTCACCTCATCGAAAAGTAGAAAGAAATACTTTGCACAACGCTTTGTGTTGTTTTCTCTGCTATAGCATATTGGTAGATTGGACAAAACTGTGAGTATGCTTATAGCATAGGGTTAAGTTAAGTATTAGGTAGGCCTGCAATGTAAGTAATCGAATTACATTACATCTACAGTAGTTATTGAAATCAGACATCAGACATGTTGTCCTGGTAGTAGGTCAAATTTTGTAGGTCCTTAGCAGTTTCTGTGTACGTGTCATAATATCATAATAAAAAAGGTTATCACTTTTTTTTTTTACATTTATTACACATTGATTACACTGAAAATTTAAACATAAGATACCTTAATTCATGCAAAAGTGTACCGAAAGATTTAATTTTGTAGTAGCAACAATTTTACTTTGAAAGTGTCCTATGGTTACTGCAGAGGGAATCATTGGGAAAAAAATGCATTTTGTATGCTTTTGTATGTTTTTTTTATTCCACCAAAGACATGTCTGTATCTGCAACCTGTTTTTTTTTTCAAACACATTAAAATGACTTTATTATTCTGCAGCAGCTGTGCCAAATGTGTCACAGGGGCAAATAAGGCAATCAGTGACTGAATCACACCAACCCCGGCCGGCTCAACCCTGTAACTACAGGTTGCATTTGCGTTTGTGTGTGTGTGTGTGTGTGTGTGTGTGTGTGTGTGTGTGTGTGTGTGTGTGTGTGTGTGTGTGTGTGTGTGTGTGTGTGTGTGTGTGTGTGTGTGTGTGTGTGTGTGTGCGTGCATTCGTGTGTGTGTGTGTGTATTTGTGTGTGTGTCTGTGTTTGTGTGTGTGTGTATTCGCGTGCGCGTGCGTGTGATTTTTGTTTTTGCACATGTGTGTTGGTTGCTAAATCAGGAACCATCACAAGCCTTGGCTGCTGCTGCTGCTGCTGATAAACTGAAGGCACATTCTCCAGGGTCAGTTTTGGAAGCTGCTAATGGTTTTTACTGTACCAACATGCCAACATGCTTTTAGGCCACTCAGCCAGCAGCGTAGCGTGCGCATGTTTGTTTGCAGGGCTTGACTGGCTATCTGGCATAGTGGGCATTTCCCGATGGGCCCTGCACCCTCGTGGGCCCCTATTTTCAGAAATGTAAAAAAAAAGGGTTTTTTTACATTTCTGAAAATACAGGCCCAAGAGGGTGTGGCCTGTACCACCAGTGATTCAGTTCTGCGCCACTAATTATGAGGGGGGGGGGTCCCTTTAAGCCTAAAGTGCCAGGGCCCTATTTCTCCCCTAATCCAGCCCTGCATGTTTGTGAGCGTGTGGGTTGTCTATGCCAGGGCCCTATTTCTCCCCTAATCCAGCCCTGCATGTTTGTGAGCGTGTGGGTTGTCTATGCCAGGGCCCTATTTTTCCCCTAACCCAGCCCTGCATGTTTGTGAGCATGTGGGTTGTCTATGCCAGGGCCCTATTTCTCCCCTAATCCAGCCCTGCATGTTTGTGAGCGTGTGGGTTGTCTTTTTCCCTCTCTCAGCGAGGAGCCCCACTAGGCAACATGCGAAAGCCCAGAGGGAGCCAAATGGCAGAGACGTACTGTATCAGAGGTTGCTTGCACGGCACGCACATAGGACCGCTGACAGCTTTTGCCGGGCCCGAGACAAAGTCAACCGAAAGCCCGCCGTCCCAACCAATACATACAGTACAATGTAATGAGGATCCAATTCTGGGCCACCTTGGCCGAGGACACAGACCCCCTTTTCCCCCTCCAACACCCTTGGCTTCCCTGCACGCATGCACGCACCCATGCCCGCACCCATGCACGCATTCGCACACCGAACACACGTACAGTATTTGTGTCGTGTTCGCACCTGCTGCCTTTCTCTCCCCTCCCTTCTCCCTCCTCTTTCCTGCTCTCTTCATCTCGCAAACTGCCGTGCAGTATCAGCGAGTTTCTTAGGGAATGCAAATACAGAGCGCAGGGCTCCCTGGAGAGCGGGGGCTTTGGAACTGAAGCACGGCTTAAGAGGACACACATCTTACAAAGCCAACGCTGCAGGGTGCGCACCCCCAATCCACCCACCCACCTACCTACACGCACACAGGCACGCATGCATGCACACACGCACACATACGCACACACACACATACGCACACGCACACACACACACATATGCACACGCACACACACACACACACACACAGCAACACCCACAGCATCACCTCCCGCGGGCCTTAAGCCACACACACATACACCCACACACACACACACACACACACACACACACACACACACACACACACACACACACACATACACCCACACACACACACACACACACACCCTCATACATACCCCCACGTACGTACACCATGCTGGGCTCCCATGGAGTAATCCTCTCTCATTATATATCTCTCGTCTGTTTCAATACCTTCTTTGATTTCCCCTTCCTTTTCCATCCTGCTTTCTCTCCTTGATTCATCTGATCTGAGTCACTTGTGTAACTCTCTGCCTCCGCCTAAAAAATAGATTTTTTTTTCTCCAGGTGATAGAGAATCAGACTGTGAGGCTGAATTACCTCAGGGTGGCAATTGAGCCTGGAGAGTTTGATATCTGATAGGCCTACGACTCTTTTTAAACTGTTTGAAATGTTGTGGGTGAATGGAATTGAAACTTCTCATAACCTGATTTTTGTTGGCAGAATTGTCCTGCATTAGAGTCAATCCAGAAAGTTAAGCGGATGGACAGTTGCACAGACAGACGTGATCGGAACAGACGCTTGTTTGTTTGTTTGCTGCTGTTGCCGGGGCAGCTGAGGTGATGGCAGCGTGCTAAACTGGGTCACATTCTATGCCTGCATGTCCTCATTCTATCCCTGTATCGCATCCCAGGACCTGTTTCCCCTGGTCGGCCTCTCACAATAACACACAGACAACAAGTACACAGAGTTAGTCACAGTCCCCATCAGACCTCATTAGTATGGGAAATGCCTGAGCCCAGCCACAGAGACACGACAGTCCTGTGGAGAGAGAGCACGGCAAGGCCTTACCTCAACTACCCCTTAGTGACTGCAGTGGACACCAGCGGATACTGTGTACAAACAAGTGGTCATGTAATTATTGCATGATGGTATTGACCGAAACAACGAAACTGTCTATAGGCCTGTCACAACAGCTAATAGGCACTCACACATACTTTATGGGTAGTCTAAAGTCATTGCATTACATTGCAAATAACGGATGATATTACCCAAACTGACTTGTGGTTATATTAGGTAGGCCTACACGATAAAGTCTCTGAAGCAATGTGGGGATTTCACCCATGGATGAGCATGCTGCACACAACCCATCTTATAGAAGACCAACTACCAAATATGGTTCATTTCGTATATTGTTCACAGATCTATCATCTAAATCCAGGGCTCTAAATTAACTTTTTCCACCACCAGCCAATTTGGCTAGTGGACATTTTTTCTTACCAGCCAAACAGAAGTTCAACTAGCCATTTTTTTTTTTATCTCGCCAAAATAAACTATGCTTTAGGCTAATTATTTTTTTAAATTATGGCCATTTTGTTCAACTATGTCTACAACACAGATAGGCCTACACTATAGGCCTGCATACTATGCCTATGTAATAAGCATATTATAGGCTATTTTTCATTATTTTTTAACTTCTGCATTATTTTTTACTTTCATTACTTAGGCCTGATCAATTTCATTAGTTTTTATTCAATTCCTCTGAAAACAGTGAATCACATCTCAAGCCACTCACATAACAGACCTTAACATACAGTAACCAAACACAGCCAAACACTACAAAACCTCACATACGCACACCCTAAGGAAGGAGCAGAGATGAGAGGAAAAGGAGAGGAGAGAGGAGGAGCTCTTCTCTACCATGCGCAACAAAATGACAAGAAGCCTACGCTATGTTTAACTAAGAGCAAATTATATCACAGAAATATTCGCTTCCTTTGTTACTTCCATAGCTTCGTCGTTAGTTGCTTTTTTGTTATTCTTTTTCTTTCCGATGGCGTGGGCTTTCCAACTTAGTTGCGCGCGCAAGGACTCGGAACATTTCAGAAGACAACTGACAGCTACGCTCACACTACTCTGACAGTCAGCTCTCCTCCTTTGCCCTTGTCGCAATTTCGTTCCACAACCACTTTTTTAACGTCACTACTATTACTGTTACAATTACTACTGGCATTCACCAATACAGAGAACCTTGCTCTAACCCCCGCCACATTCTCATCACTCGCACAAAACATACAGAACAGAAGTAGCTCTATGCATAATCTGCGTTAGTCCTGTTATTGAAACGGTCAGGCCCTCGCAGCTTCAAAAAGGCAGCCTGTTACAGCAAGGTTCATGCTAGTAGCAGTAGCAGTACTAGTGACGTTAAAAAGGTTGTAGCGAAAGCGACGGGAGCATAGGAGGAGAGCTGCCTGTCAGAATAGTGTGAGCGTAGCTGACAGAAGGCTGGTCATCTGAAATGTTTTCAATCCTGGCGCGCGCAACGGCATGGAGTTGCCGCTCGCTGCACTGGAAAGCCCACGGTGGGAGGCTACGTCGTGACGCAAGTGTCCATGGGTAATGTAGGAAATCTCGCCGTCTAACGTTTGTCATAGCAGCGGTTTACCGTTCATACTTTACCGTACTCGGGCGCCACTAGCCAAATAGGCGGGTAGGTATTTTTTTCTACTAGCCAAAATTATTTTTCACCCGTGTTTGGCGGGTTGGCGTGTGTTAATTTAGAGCCCTGCCTAAATCAAACCCAAACCTTTTATTTTTCTTTCCACGTTATATTAAGAAAGTGAAATTCAGCAAAGTTACAGCATAGTATAACAGTGTATTTGAGCTGAGAGGGATAGGATTTGGGGTACAGTTAGGGGTAGGCTATGTATAAACAGTGCGCAGTACATATATAATATTAGATGCTCATACACATACTTACATACGTACATACCTGTACATAAATACAGTACATACATACATTGCCTACATACATAAATACATACATACATACATACATACATACATACATACATACATACATACATACATACATACATACATACATACATACATACATACATACATACATACATACATACATACATACATACATACATACATACATACATAGCCTATATACATACATACATACATACATACATACATACATACATACATACATACATACATACATACATACATACATACATACATACATACATACATACATACATACATACATACTAGGGGTGTTACGGTATACAAAGATCACGATTCGGTACAATTTCAGTGCAGTATAAAAAACATTTTCTTCCACGTTGTTTATTTCATCAAAATATTGTGAAAATACAAACGAAAAAAAGGAAAATACATTCAAACTGCCACTTTGAGTCGGTGATTTCATCAGTGTAAGAAATAGCACTTTTCTCGAGGTCTCACAAAGAACAAGCCTCTACACCCGTTTTTTTCTTGCATTCCCATTCAGAGTTCTGCATGAGTCACTGTATGTAGTGGCAGCATAAAACAGCAGCATAAAAACATGAAAAGAGTAGCCTGTTACTCTACATTTCGGTACAGCTGTGGGGTGCATATCTGGAAAGTGTAGTTGTTAGCAGTTAGCAACTTCGGTAGTTGCCAATGGGAAATTGCATTGCAACCAACAAAGTAGCTAACATAGTTAGCAACTACACTTTCCAGAAATGCACCCCTGTTTGGTTCGGTACAGGTCTGTTCGGTTCGGTACGAATACCGTTACAGGCTTAATACATACATTTAAAAAGATGACAAAATAAAGTGCTGCAACATTGACTGGATCATTCAAGTTAAAGTATGACCTTAATATTACACATAGGCTGAAACCATGACCGATCGTAGAATGAAAGATGCTATACATCAAGATATATCAGATCAGCATTTTGGGTTTTCACAGTCAAACTAGATATTTCTCTGAAAAGTACTGAGTCAGACAGTTCAGAGTGGAAAAAAGCACTAGGCCTTTAATTACCCTAAAACATTTTCTTCCATATTTAGTAGTTCCCGACTCAGGAGTTTTCAAAGCCTGAGGTCAACAGATTTCACTAATTTGGTCATGTGGGTTTAACATTAGACATTTAAGGTCTAAGGAGGTGCTAATTTTTAAACTCTTCCTCGTTCTCCTCCTCCTCCTCTCCCTCCTCTCCCTCCTCTCCTCCTTATGTCTTTGACTATTTAGCTGCCTTTGTGTGCCAGGGGGGACGTTTAAATGTTGTACTGGGGAAATAGACCGCCTATCGAGAAGCCCTGATCTAGCTCGGGCTATGAAGCAATAAGGCATCGATTGGATAAACTTGAAGTTACGGGCCAGGAGCTTAAGAGGAATGGGGCTTGGTGACAGCCAGCCCGGCCATTGCTCATGGCCTCCATTTTCTTCGGGCGGAGTTCTTGCATAATGGATGCCATGGAGACGGATTGTGTCGTTTAATTCTCTGGTAATTTTCTCTGCGGTTCTGCGAGACAGCTTCTGTCTCTCTGTCTCTCTCTCTCTCTCTCTCTCTCTCTCTCTCTCTCTCTCTCTCTCTCTCTCTCTCCCTCTCTCTCTCTCCGTAGTGTGTAAGGGGTAAAGCCAGGCTGCTGTGGCACTAGGCAAATGAGGCTGTGACAAAACACACACATACACACACACACGCACGCACGCACGCACGCACGCACGCACGCACACACACACACACACACACACACACAAACAAAGAAGAAGAAGAAGAAGAAGAAGAAGAAGAAGAAGAACAACAAGAACAAGAACAAGAACAAGAACAAGAAGGCGAAGAGGAAGAGGAAGAGGAAAAGCAAGAGGAAGAGGAAGAGGAAGAAGAAAAAGACAGATGACTGTCAGGCAAAACATGGCCTTAAAAAACTGAATTTCAACAGCATAGGCCTACCTACATTTCCTCTCTCAAAAATCTCAAAAAACGATGAAAAAACAAACTTTGTGGTCCATACAGACATCCATCTGAGAGGAAGACAGCCAAAGAAAGGATACATTAATTGCCTAGCCATGTAAGTGCAAGCTGTCACTGCAAGAGCCATTAAGCAGTAGCTAAATCACTATAAAACAACAGCGAGTGACACTCTGGGCACAAAACAGTGAAGAGGGAACTTGCATCCGGCCAATTATTGTTATGGAGTTGTATTGTAATGTCTGTGGGGTGGATGCAGCATCAGTCTTGGATGCCACGAGCCCGTGCGGTGCGGCGGTGGGGCGGGGGACACATTTCAGAGCCTCTGCGGCCAAGACAGCCCCCCTAATCTGCACACGGCTCTTACCACTCACCAATCAGGAAGCCACTCACACATCTCCCCATCCCTGGTAGAAGCGGGAAAAAAAGAATAGCCTACGTAGCAAGAGACAGTGAAATTTAAAAAATATATATTTTTTTTAAATCCCACACAATCCCACACGATCCTATATCAGGCATTTCGCTCATACCCGCAGGGTCACCGACAGATTTGACTGGGCCCAGGACAAAGACATCTGAAACGTCCCCAAAGCCAATCAATACAATGTAATGAGGATCCATTTTTTTATGCCCCCTCTCTCCCTGGGCCCCGGAGAAGTGACCCCTTTGTACCCCTTCTCGGCTACCCTACATACCCGGATGTTCATAATTCTTTGAGTTACACTATACATTTAAAAATAAATAACAAATAAAAAAAACAGACGATGTCTCCATTTAAGCCACATGTGCAGCCTGGGGCGAAACGAACAGATTGTGCTCTCTCCATTATTTAGTGTGCTGCTCGCTGGAGATGTGTGGAACCCCGCGCTTCTCTGTGTCGAAAGACTGTGCAGCTGCTTTGTGCTCAGTGTTCTTCAAGCGACCGTGTGGGAGTGTGGCAAATAAGAATTTCAAAACCGAAAAAAGCTCTGGACCTGTATTCACAAAAAGGTGGCCCACGGTGGATACACATTTCAAGTTTCCCTCCAGGCAATCCTAACCTCATTCCATGTGATCAAACACAGCGAACAGCTCTATCACGCTCCCAGAAGCTAAAAGGGGGGGGGAGAGAAAAACAAAAAAGCCTTATTCAGCGAGTGAAAAACACAGAGCTCTGTTCTGTTCAGAGGATTGAATGAACTGCTCGAGCATATGACCTAAGTGATTAACGGAGTCGCAGTCATCCAAACAAACGGAAACATATGTCAGTTTTAAATGTTCATTGCGTCTCATCGTCTGATCCCCGCAAAAGGCTCAATCTCTGAGTTTCTTTGGAAGAATGATCCAACTGTATATAGATGCTACTGCTGATTCAAACCTCTGTTCTAGTGCCAAAATGACCCCCCCACTTCGCCTCCCCCCAATACCATGCTTGTTTACAAAATAGTATTTATTGTATTTAGCTGAGCGTGTTTGGATGCAGCTTTACATGAAAAGTGAATAAACGTAGCATAAACGGTGCCACAGTAACAGGTGGAGAATGCAACATGCTTTGAAGCGTGCCATCCAGCAACAATATAATTGTGCATAAGCCATATTAACACAGCTTGATTGCATTCCTAATCACGTACGCAATGCATGTTTAGACACATAATTTAAGTGACAAGAGAGAATAAAATGAAGGGAGAGGGGGTGGGAATTATCGGGCCAATTCGCTGTGCACTGAGAGATTTCTGGTATGTGCTTGCGGGGACATTGGTATATGGAGTTTCTCTGTGAATAATAAAGTTTTACAGCAGATCATCATTTTCATATTTAAGTGCAAATCAATAGTGGTAATGAGGTTCTCTGTGTGTGTGTGTGTGTGTGTGTGTGTGTGTGTGTGTGTGTGTGTGTGTGTGTGTGTGTGTGTGTGTGTGTGTGTGTGTGTGTGTGTGTGTGTGTGTGTGTGTGTGAATGTGTGTGTATGTGTGTGTGTGTGCGTCGACACGATTCTTCCTGGCTCCACGGCGGCAGTAAGGCGAGGGCCCATTATCTTGATTGGTGATGCAGCAGGAAGCAACAAACACACATACGTCACAGAGGAAGCACAGAGAGGCTAAAAATCTATACAGAAACACTACAGTGTGGCCCCTGTCACATTAACACTTTAAATATGATTCCCATTGTGTTCTGAAGTCACACTTGTAAGTGTACGTACATAGGCTATTTAAACTCTGACTTAGTGTGTGTGTGTGTGTGTGTGTGTGTGTGTGTGTGTGTGTGTGTGTGTGTGTGTGTGTGTGTGTGTGTGTGTGTGTGTGTGTGTGTGTGTGTGTGTGTGTGTGTGTGTGTGTGTGTGTGTGTGTGTGTGTGTGTGTGTGTGTATGCGTGCATATTCAAGTTAATCTTTATTGAATTTTGAAGTTCCACTTAAAAAAAAGGTGCAAATACAATATTTCACACTAGCAAATTATTTGTGGAGTTTTTTGTAATTTTCATCTTAACATCTTGCTATGTGTTGCTCAGGCCTATATGTATTCAAGAAATATAATGGGAAATGAATGAGTAAAACACCCAATAAAGAGAAAATGGTCACCACACAAGATCGTAGAGCAGAACCCTCTAGAACAGGGGTTCCCAACCTTTTCCAACTTGGGGCCCACTCAAAATTGTCACAAATATTCGGGGCCCACCTCTGACCCGATTACGAACTCGCATAAATCAGCAGCAACACACACCAAAATATGATTATAATTTTTAGAAAATGATTTCAAGGCCCACTTGGAATACCTTCAAGGCCGACCAGGGGGACCCGGCCCATAGGTTGAAAATCACTTGCTCTAGAATCTTTGCTTTCCTCCATACCTCCATTCTGATTACTGTGCACTATACTGATTAGCGTCCAAATGTATTCAGACGACCTGTAGTAATATAGTGTAGTAAAATAAACGAGCCTACATTTGAATACTGTTACCAAATCCCTTTCGCAGTTTACCGTCTTCGCTCTCATTCTACACGATCATAATATTTGCGTTGAGGACACGTTCAGGAGTGATGGGGGTTGGGGTTAAAGTGTAACTGATTTACCAGGGCCCCATGTATATAGGGGGCCCACACACAGTTCGATTTATGTAGCTATATGGCTGGGAGGTCCATTGGAGCTAATTGTGGTTACCTGGCGCTATTCCGATATGCCGCTAGTCCTACATTGATGTCTATTGTCGGAATACCGTCGCGAGATATGCCATTTCTGTGGTTTGTGCTACGTTGCTCAGCTTTTATCAGTTTAGGGAGAGTGCATGCAGTTACCCTAAACCTAATCCTAACCCTAACCCTAACCCTAACCCTAACCCTACGGTATGTCCGATGTCAGAATAGCGTTATGTCGGAATAGCGGTTGCCCCCCAATTGTACATAGTGCCCACAATATGCTACTGCGCCCCTGGGCACGTTGTTCCCTGGGGGTCATCCCTATGTTCCCCAGGTCCTATGTTCCCCGGGTCCTATGTTCCCCCCAACCGGGGAACTAAGGACCCTTTTTTCAATAACTGACGGCTTAGGTTTAGGGATGGTTTTGGGAAGGAATATGAATTATAATAAATTGAAAAATTCAAAATTGAATATCTAAAAAAGCTATATTGGAAAATGGCCAGTTCCTTGTCCAAACGTAGCCGGCAATGTCATGAGCAACACCTCAAATGCTGGGGTTTGGTTCGTTATTCATTTCAGAGAGAATTTGACTCACAAATATGGCATCATACAGACCACTTACTAATAATATGGTAATACCATAGTAGCATCACATGACAAAACAAAAACAAAACAAAAATGGGTAGTGTCCATGGTCCCAGGTTTCAGAAACTAAGGCAGATGTCCATTTATACACACCAAATGATGATATGTGAATGTTTGAACATTCCTTCTCTGTGTACCTGTGCCATCTTCCCTTTAAAGAGATAATCAATGGCTACACTCTCATTTTGTACTCTACCAGTGCATTTGAAGCAGCAGCTGTGTCTTTTGTAGATAATGTATAAGTACGTCCCGTTGCAGTTACAGGTTCCACTACCAGAAGCACATCCTGATGATCCATGACAAGTCTATCTGGTCTGAAGGGAAAAGTGAAGGATGGAGATGGTCCATGAGGATGCAGGAAGTTCAGTTTCACCTCTCCAGTGCTCGGCATACATTCCTCAACACATGCTAGCCACCAGTTGCCATCATATACAGCTACAACATACCCTTTGATGCTTGAAAATTTAACACATTCCTTTACTGAGCTCACTCTTTCAACTCTGCCTTCTCTGAATGCTGAAAATGGCCTAACTTCCACAGTGTCCATTGACAATGGGCAGAAGCTGTGTAGTTTCTGAGTACCTGGAATAGTTCTTGCAGATTCAAACCTCTTCAACAGGTTCTCAGCTTCATGATGGTGCATCTCTCTCAAGAACATCCATTGCCTGTTTGCCACAACAGAGATGTACCATCATGAAGCTGAGAACCTGTTGAAAAGGTTTGAATCTGCAAGAACTATTCCAGGTACTCAAAAACTACACAGCTTCTGCCCATTGTCATAAATGGACACAGTGGAAGTTAGGCCATTTTCAGCATTCAGAGAAGATCTGCGGAATACAGGCTGGAAGAGATTTCATCTTATTTGGCAGGTTTAGTGTTTTCACTTGTTTCAAGTTATCATATTCATGTTTGAAACCCAATGCCAAAGGAAATGCCCTTATTCTGTTGGCAGGTTTCAAAAAATGAAATCAGAGAAAAGTTGCTGTAAGCACAATTACCTGCCAATAGAATAGAAAGGTTTGCTTCAAATGGCATTTTGTTAGGCAAGTGAGTGTTGGATGCAAAGGAAATTGTCCAAAATAGAAACACTGCGTGGTAAGAAAAAAAAGAAGAAAATAAAGTTGATCTGCGATGGCATTTCCTCCATTTTCATCTTTCTTTCTCTCTCTCTCTCTCTCTATCTCTCTCTCTCTCTCTCTCCCTCTCTCTCTCTCTCTCTCTCTTTATCAATCTCAAACGGGACAGCCACTCCTATCAGTCTGTCCATTACATTACCTCTACTGTCCATTACTGTCAGTTTCACAGAAATATTTTGGGCATCAGCTGCTGACCCTGTGGCTCTTGAAGACATCTATTCTGCTTAGTGGACGGTCTGAAGTATGGGGCTTGATCTACTATGTGTCCAGTCATCTACTCAGACCTCCGCTCCAGACTAATATGCCTACTGTATGCCTTTAAGAGCTAATTCTCTTCAGCTAGTCGTCTGCATAATTTCCTTGGCAGGAGCTGTTGTTATTGATGGCTACTTAGTCAATCCACTTAAAAATGCATCTGCAATTAGCTGTTTTTTAATTGGTTCTCGTTCTCCATTGATTCCGTCCATGTCCTCCTTCTGTACTTCATTCATTAATTGAACGAGGTCACCATGACGACAAAGACATAACCCATGCCAAGGGCGCCTGGAGCCGTACGGCCGTACGCACTGTGCGTACCTTCACCAGTGGAGGAAGTTTTTTTTTTTTGTTTTTTTTAAATAAATATTACGCCTATTGTGTCTTCTATGAATGTTGTGACAATGCAACATATTATATGAGAAGAAGCAGCATGAAGCAAATTAAAGAGCAGAGACTATGGTTGGGCACCATTAATTTACAAAGGCAGATAGCCTGCTTTTTGCTTCTGTGCGTAAAACTCGCGCGCTCCTGAAAAAAAGTAACATTAACAAGTTCTAGTTCCATCGGCGGAATTCTAACTTGAGCGGCTACCTCCAGTCAGACATAGCCCACAAATTTAAGTCTAGTAGTTCTAGTTAGCAAAGACAGCTCTCCATTTCCCACTTGGAATAACACATAGCCTATGTCGTGGCGTCGCTGATGGCAGAAAAATCAAATAACCGAAGTTAATGTCTTGAAAGTGACAAGTTTCAATCGTAGCCAAAATCCAGTTGTCATGTGGGCTAGGAAGAAGGCATTGGATGGTAGCAGTACAGGTAGGCTAAGCTGTTTCATTCATCACTGAGCCCGCCGCGGCAAATATTATAGGGTACTTTGCTTCTGGTGTCATATTTCCTAACGTATTTTGGTTACCGTTCTGTGTATTGTGGCTTTCTACAGAGACGGTTTTATGAGAGGTACGGAACTTTGCTTTGTAGCCTACTAGCTTCGGACGGCAGCACTGACAGCTGGTTAGCTATGTGTGCTACGCAAACACATTATGTTCGGGAAAGCATTAGTTCTAAAGCAATTCTGCATGTTTTGATGACATGCAGTTTGGGTATTTTCTAATGCTTATTGCGCACGTTTTCCTGTTTGCTGACATGAACAGCATTCTGTGACTTGTGTGCGAGTGCGTGGTTCTCTTGTGAGTGCTCTGTCTCTATTGCGCATTTGTTATCAGCCTGGACTAACATTCAGTGCACCCCCCGGTGGGTTAACAGGCTGATGTAGTCGCTTTCTGCCTTTTCTTGCACAACGTGCCCGGGCTTTTTATGGTCCCAGCTCAGCCATTGTGACGTGAACTTCATTCATCATGCTGCAGCAGACACCTCTGCGCCAACTTTCTACCCGAGTCGAAAAGTATAACGCTTGGAAAGTTTTAATGATGGCGTCTGCCATAGCCTACTTGTTTCATCCCCATGCACGAGAGAGAACACAAGTGCATGCAGGCCTTCGTAGTAGCATAGTCGGGGAAGTCGCTGCAGTTCAATGTCGCAGTTAAAAAAACAAAAAAACATAGTAATAGTAAGCGTATGGCTGCACCCAAAGAAGTGAAACGCCAATATCGCCAAAAGGTTTTCAAAACCGTATAGGCCCCTTGTCAACGTCAACAAGTTACCTTGTTTCCTAGCCTAAAGCAATGATAAAAATTGACGACTGATAAAGAAAACCACCCCAGACATACTGACTATACTCCAATCCTATGTTTTTTTTTCTCCTCCGGTGTCATCGTCCGCTGTCATTTCTCCGGTGTTTTTTTTTTTTTCTGGGGGGGGGGGGTTGGGGCGTACCTTACTGGTCAAGTCTGCAGGCGCCCCTGACCCATGCCATATGTTCTCAATGGGGAGAAAAAGTTTGAAATTGGTATAAAGTATTGCATACTGTTGTGCTGTAGGTGTCATCTTCCATAAACCAATTGAGGTATGAAGATTGATGAAAGGATAATAACAGTGATGCAATGCGTGTGATAATTCATTCTGCTGCAAGGCTTCAGACTGAATTTATCCCTACACTACAGTGTATGCTGATGCCTACTGATCATTCCATTTTGTTCCTATTTGTTTTCTTTAAGCATGACAACACGTCAGGCAGCGCAGAATATATGAATACAAAAAAGTTTGGTATTTTTATGACTACTACTAATGTCTTCTGGCAATTGCATATACAGTACTACTGTATGTGTGTGTGTGTGCGTGCGTGCGTACGTGTGTGTGTGTGCGTTTACGCATATTTGAGGCAACAGAGATGGGGTGTGTACTTCTGTGTCGATATTCTTGTAGAAAAGAAAAATGAGAAGATTGTTTTCCCCAATATCATAGCTAAACACATGGTATTCATAGCTGACAAAAATCCAATTTGCAGATAGGGTCAGCTGTTTCAACCAGAAGCACCGTGGCGTGTGTGTCTGCTCTGTGTCTATCGCTGCCTGCCCTGCAGCATCAAGTCAGGTGGGTTAAAATGCAGCTTGTCTGTCACATCATGTGATACAGCATAAGTAATGAATGTGAGCATGGGCTGAACAATTGCACATGGGTCCCCGGAAGGTCTTATCAATACACTTACGTATAGGGCCCCACATACAACCTGTCAAGGTCGTAATAGCCCTCGTCAACCCCCAACCACTACCACCCCCCCCCCCACACACACACACACACACACACACACACACACACACACACACCAATAAAGGAGGGCAGGGGCAGATTTTCCTGATTCTCCCCCATAAACTGTAGTTTTGCCCCAGCGTGGGAGGTAAAAAAACCATGCAGAAAAACAGTGGCTGACAGTGACAAATTACAGTAGGTTGTCATTTTAAACAAAACTTCTGAAAAGCGCTAGCCAAGCCATCAATTTCATCACCAAGAAATCAGTGGTCAAATAAATCTGCCATGTTTTTAATCAGAGTATTTGAGTGTTTACAAATGATGGTTTTCCATATTTCTTTGAACTGGGAGTTGCCAATGGTCAGTGCTGGTGAGATCAGCTATAGCTGTATGTTTGAACCAATGACTCACTGCTTTGCGCAACAGTGCAATTAATAATAATAACAATGTTATCAATAATGCACATGTTCATGCATAAATGCTCAAAGTGCTCTAACAATAAACATTAGAAAAAAATAATTTAAAAAAACAACAGAAAAGAGCACAGTAATACACACGCAATATAGTTAAAAAGTAATTGAAATAGTCAAAATCAGTTAGTAGTTAAAACTTAAAATAGATATCTAAAAAGCAATACAAAAATTATCTTAATATCAGATGCATATGGGACACCAGATAAACATGAGGGGTGAAATGTTAGCCAGAGCACATCTCCTCTCCCTGAACACTTCTCAAATGACCAGCTGATATAGTGTTAGCTTCTACACCACTTTCTCATCCTTCTGCCCCCTCCCCCCTGTCCTCATGACACGCACACACGCATGCACGCACACGCACGCACGGACAAACACATGTGCATACACACGCACGCACGCACACAGGCACACACAGGCACACACAGGCACACACACTCAGGGACTGTGACAGTTTTAACCGGGGCCAGGACAAAGTCATCTGAAAGCACGCCCCCCCCCACACACACACACACACACACTGGCTTCCCTGCTCACTCACACATACTACACACACTACACACACTACACACACACACACACACACACACACACACACACACACACACACACACACACACACACACACACACACACACATACACACAGCTTCGTCACCCTGAAGCCATCCTTTACGTCGATACCACCTCCCACTGCTTTCCTAGGCCCTGGCATCTATTACTGTAAGTACATTACAATTACACTGGATCAATTCTTGATTTCCATTAATATCGTCCATTAATGTCTTCCATTGATCCTGCCGCTGACATACAGTGTGCAATGGCTTTATCGATTTTGGCGATGGATGTGGGAGAGAGAGAGAGAGAGAGAGAGAAAGAGAGAGAGTGAGAGAGAGAGAGGGCGAGCGAGAGGGGGCGAGCTCCACAACGAAACACAAATTAAATGAAAAAGTTTGCTGCTTTATAGGGAGATCTCTTGTTCCACCAAATGTGGAAGCCTTGCTTGTCTCTAATTAGTTAAGAGGGGTCAGTGACTCCCACTCCCGATAGGAGAAGGGAGAGAAGGGAGGGAGGGGTGGAAAAATGTATCAGAGAGTGTAAGACTTCCAGCCTGCCTGCCAGCATCTGGGCCTTGTATTTATACCAACACGCAGAACAGAGCAGGGCCGCATTAAGATAGCCTGGGGCCCCTAGGATAGGTTGCTGTGGGCCCCCCTGGAAGGCAAATTTTGTGACATATTTATATAGTGTAATTACGAAACATAATTACACTAGACATAATTATGAGAGGAATTAAGGATAACATGTCTACCAACTCTACTCTATACAACACGACAGATGTTTTTTTTTTTCAATATTGCAGCTTGTCATAATTCGGCAATTTTTCACTTTTGGCCAATCAGGGGACCCCTGGCAGGTGGATGCCCCTAGGCTGCAGCCATATCTAGCCAGCAAGTTAATCCAGCCCTGCACGCAGAGCAGAGCAGAGCAGAGCAGAGCAGAGCAGAGCAGAGCAGAGCTGGGCTGGGCTGGGCTGGGTTGGGCTGGGCTGGGTTCGGCTGGGCTGGGTTCGGCTGGGCTGGGTTCAGCTGGGCTGGGCTGGGCTGGGCTGTGATGCACACAGCCCTATCACAATGTGGAGGCCTGCTTACGTACTGTAGGACTGCAGAGGCAGAGACAACTGTGAACAGTGTTTAGATATGGACGCCCATGCTTAAGCACGTCTTTTGACTTTTATTTTAAATATCTATTTATTTATGTGATATTGTGTAAATGCTTAAACAAATAACAGAAACAAACTAATCAGCTAGTGCTTTTCAATTGCTATACATTCAAACCCAACAACATTATGGCCTATAGGCCTACCATAGTGGTTCTTCTGTAGTTGATAAGTAAACAGTCAGTTATTGTATATATAGTTGTAATGTGAATTTTCATTCGGCTGCTCTGAGAGGCAGACTGGGAGAGGACACCAAATGTAGGGTTTCCAAAGCCTCTACACAGCCCTATCAATCAGCTGTGAAGATGTGAATGGGGAGAGCATCTGAGAGCGCTGGTGCAGGTTTTGTTCATAGAGTCTCTCCAGGAAAAAAGAAAATGCACACTGTAAGTAGCGATAGTCGATACGCAAATAATACACATCTTCAGCGGTGTAGTCTACTTTTTTGAAGTGGGTATACTGTATATTCAAGCATTTTTTGGAGTGGGTATACTGTATATATTTATGCTATTCTAAACAATGGATCAATCCATTTTAAGTGGGTATACTGAAGCCCCTAAAATTTAGAAGTGGGTATACGACGTTCTACGTAGACTACATCACTGCACATCTTCTTTCGGACACAGCTCTCCTGGAAGGGTCTCTGGCCTGCTCTGCTCTGCAACC
Source organism: Engraulis encrasicolus (assembly GCF_034702125.1). Classification (NCBI taxonomy): domain Eukaryota; kingdom Metazoa; phylum Chordata; class Actinopteri; order Clupeiformes; family Engraulidae; genus Engraulis; species Engraulis encrasicolus. Next base: position 6,015,078 of record NC_085878.1, read on the forward strand.
ACGTGATACAATGGCGCTCGCAACTGAACTGAGGCCATGATTGAAAACACGTCACAGTACTTGTCATTTCTCAAAAATCATGTTCAGCATGTACGTAGGTCTCAATCTAGAAAAGCAATCTTCAAAAGTATGGTGGGCCGCAGATGGTACAGAACTCTGTCATGTCAGCTCAGGGCATCAACAAAGTATGCATTCTTCCATTCAGTATTTTATATCAACTGTGACATTTTCAGAATGATACATTCACAACTTTGTAAGTTATTTGTCAAAACATCAAACAAAAAAACTAAGCCTGGTTGGCGAAAACATTCATGACCTTCTAGGTGGAATTAAAATGGCATGAGAGGTGAGAAACCCTTCAATGATTGGCATTTACAAATTTGGCAGTCAATGCAGACATACTAAAACACGAGGAAAACCTTTGATAAAATCATAACAAACCTAACATTGTTGAACCATTTCCAATACATAACTCCAACTGGATTAACTGATAGAAGAGTATACGATAATACATTAATGCTGTAAATCCCATGCTTGCTAAAACATGGCATAAAATGAATACTTGACACGTGTCTGGAAGAATTACATTATATGTGAATTGGTATTTCAAGGTCCTGATTGAAGTATCAAGCCTTGTAATGACAAGCAGGCTTGTCGACAAGGGGGGAGAAAGGGGTATGTTTTCCCGGGCCCAAAGACATAGGGGGCCCAGAATTGGGTCCCCATTACATTGTATGTATTGGGTAGGGGGGCCCATTCAGATGACTTTGTCCTGGGCCCAGTGAAAGCTGTCAGCGGCCCTGATGATAAGTCAGATGTTGTGATAAAACCTCAAAGTGACAGCCGTTCACGTCTCTCTTGGTCACTGTTATTTTGAGTGATTATCATCAAGTGAAATGGCCACATTAGGGTGTTGTGCGTTTACTTGCTTAACAAGCTGTTGTATTGTTATCAATCAAGTATTGCCTTAAGTGATTGGAGTTGAATGCATATCACAGACTGTGAAAAGTATAACAAATACTAAGCATCTCATCAACCTTTCTTCCAGACACGAGGAGTGACGACACAACTTTGGCCAATAGGCAAAGACACAATTTAAAAAAACATCATTTGTTGTTTCTATCAACAACCTTGCGATGTGTCATTCATCGGGGCCAGACAAAATATTCACATTTAATCTCACATTTAGTCTGGTGTAACGGAGGCTAACTAGCACAGAGTTGGCGTGGAACGTTGGTAAACCTCCCTACGATATCCTCATACAGTCTCGTGCCGTTGGGCCGAGAGACTAGTCTCTTGGCCCAGAGGTACCGTACTGTGTCTCCCATTTGCCGGACCGTTGTAGTTGACGAGATCGCACGTTCGATCCCCAAGGGGGGTGAACAGGTGCAAGATGACCTCCGTCACACTGGCTTGTCAGGCTATGCTTCTATACGTATT
>NC_085878.1:6021517-6039017 GCF_034702125.1 Engraulis encrasicolus
AGACTATTTATACTTGTTTCCGAACATTTGTCCATGGGGCAAAATATTTTTTACTTGGTGACACTTTTTTACTTGTTGTAAGTAATAGTTGCTTGAAACAAGTAAAATAATCTAATCAAGTAAAAATACTCAATATTGAGTAGAATTAACTCTGTTTATAATAGTTTTACCAACGGAGTTCATTTCAACTATTTAAGAGAGATATTAACACTGGTATGTTTACTGTGTTTGTTGTTCATGCTGCAATTTGAGACATTTTTACATTATACTGTATGGTTTACAGCCTTTATTGTCTATTTCGGTTTGGCTATTTATTCAGTTTGTCCATATTTACTGTGTTGTCAATAGCCAAGTTATTGTGTAATCCCTTCGATTTACAGTATGTGTATGACACAGCATTTTTAATGTGCGGAAACGACATTTGGTCCCTGTACATATGTCAACTGACTGAGGGACGTTGGCAAATAACAAATCTCCAAACCATAAACATTCAAAGAGGAGCATATTAGGCCACATTATGATATTAGTAATTCCTTCAAAGCCCCCCTGCCACTGAAGCCTTTAAATCACCCTAATCTGCTACCCAGTCTCACCCCATTCCCCACCGCATCACAACATAGCGTGCAAAAACGCAATGTCAGAATCTATAAACCACAAGCTGGGCTACAGCAGTAATACGTTTCTCCTCATATTTAGTTTATTTCCATGGTATAAATCAGTGTGTCTTGCGCCATATCCTGGCTTAAAGGCAGCTTTGAAAGTGTTAATATCCTTCTATTGCATGTACTTGTCCCCCAATCCCCCATCCCCCACCCCCTTCTCTCTCTCTCTCAATGTCTTCAAATGATCCACTCAGTGGCTCACAGCAAATGATCATATTGTCATATTAGGTTTAAAATGACACCGGGCGGTTAAAAGTCATTAAGAGACACTGCATTATTTAAGCATTATTCTGCTATCCTAAGGAATCCCTGAGGAAAAGACTAAAAGCCATTCAAAGCAATTATGAGCTTTACAAGGATATTTCATGGGGAAAATTGCAAACCTGCGGCTGAATCCAACTAGGAAATCTGTGATTCATCGTACTCTCAGACAGAAATACAGCCCGCCTCATAATGCCTTTGCGGTGTACACCAGAGACAGCCCATACATGCTGTAATTGCTCTCTAATCTACTAATGAAAAGGGTGTTTGTTGTCATTTAGCTATTTAGCCACGTACCGTTAGGAAACAAACTGTTATCGCATCTCTTTGGGGCACAGATGCTTATCTTTACCCATGGATGGGTGGTGATTAAAAACAAAGCATACAAAAGCCATGTATGGCAGGCAGTCATATAATAGTTCCTACATGTCACCATAGGAAACACTGTCAAAGGGAAATGGTAATTTTTAATGATAACAAAAGCGTGGCCAGGCAATTAACATCCCAAGGGCATTCTCACTCACACTGGGTAACCTACGTTTCACTCATACTCATTTTCACTAAGTAGCCTAGGGTTCACTCATACTCATTCACACAAAGTAGTCTACCGTTCACTCATACTCATTCATACTATTAAGTAGCCTACATTTCACTCATACTCATTCAAGCTAAGTATCCTATGTTTAAGTTATACTCAGGGAAGCTGACAAGGGGGGACTAAGGGGCTAGTTGTTACGGGCCCGTAATATTTGGGTTCTCAATACACTGAATGTAATGGATTAGGGGGCCCTTCAGATGATTTTGTCCCGGGCCCGCCCAAAGCGACCCTTGTCATACTAACTCACACTAGGTAGCCTGTATTTCATAACCTGGCTCTCGCAATGAATGTATCTCCGCCTTGCTCCACAAATGTTTATCTGGAACTAGAACCATGTGCTCTGCTCTCAGAAGGCGTGGTTTTATCAAAAATCTTTGCACATGGAGAAACCACTTGTCTCACATTTTGAATGACGTGCTATACTTAACTCACAGATTCGAAAATACTGTTGAAATTACAGAATCAATGTCGACAAGTGAGCCCATGCATGCAAGCTACCATTGCTGTCTGAAACAACTATCCCGTTTCACTTCTCCACTATGTTTGGGGACTACTGGGGGCTTTCGGATGAATTTGTCCTGGGCACGACCAAAACTGGCAATGACCCTGGCCATAGGTAACGTATAGTCGACACAGTGTAGGCCCCAAAAACTAATTTGCTGCTCCATATGCTGTGTTTCCAGATTCTGTGTTTTGCTTCTTACCTTGAGGGAAATGAGTGGAGCAGTAACACAAGGTATGCAATCTTACGTGTAGCATATTTAATGTAAGATTTGTATTCCTTTATGTATTTACACCCTGCCCCAACAAACTTTTACAAGCACTTACATTTGAGCCCAATGTGCGTGACCAGTCCCTATGTGTGTTTGCTCTAATTACACCACAAACAGTATGCCTCAATTACCTCCGGTTTTCGGTTGTCTTGGGTTGTCTGTCTGTTTGTCTGTCTGTTTGTTTGTTTGTCTGTCAGCAGGAGTTGTTATTAAGTTATGAACGGATTTGGATGAAACGTTGTGGAGTTGTTGGGGAAGACTAGCGGAACAAATGATCAAATCTTGGTCGTGCTTTGGATATAGGGAACATTTTGACCTTTTCTAACTCCACAAAAACAACCAGAAAGACTTGAAAAAATTAAGGTATAACATACTCAAATCTCAAATCTATCAAACAGGTTCCTTGGCAGACGTCTGCACTCTCTGAGTGCATTCCTAGTTGAAAAGTTATTGTATAGCCTTTAGCTAACACTATTTGCTTCTCCGTTGTCTCTTTTGCGTCAAACTCATTTGAGGTGCCCATATTTTGTGAGCTACATACTTTAGAATGTTGTTTCTTGTTGGAGCATTATGGGAACAGCTTTAGGTAACTGGTCCTGAATCACACAGCAATATTTTTGACCCAAAAGAGGCACCATTTCTATTGCAAAATCAAAGCAAATGCTGGGGATGTCAAGGTTCATTGACTATTTCTTAGCTACATACAGTCGGTTAATGTTTCACAATTGTTTTTTTAAGTCCACTGTACATAAGTCCCTGCAGCTAAGCAGCGACCTACTGTAAAAAAACAAAAAAAAACAAGTCATGATGTTCAAAAAGTTGAACTACAGTACTTCTCACTTTGAACTCCTCTTGCTTTTAAGCCTCAGTGTTTGTGCAATGATCAAAACGTGTACCCTGCATTGCTTCACATGAGTATTTCAGGTTCCAGCAGAGACAAAAGCACTAGTATGTGATGGGGAACCTTCATAGCACTGAAGGACTGGATGATGAACTCCAGCTGTCCATATTTTGTGAGCTGCATAATTGGCCTTTAGAATGTTGTTTCTTGTTGGAGCATTATGGGAACAGCTTTAGGCAACTGGTCCTGAATCACAAAGCAATATTTTTGCCCCAAAAGATGCACCGCTTGTATTGCAAAATCAAAGCTCTTAGAAAGCACTTGCTGGGGATGTCAAGGTCCATTCACTGTTTCTTAGCTACATACAGTCGGTTATTGTTTCACAATTGCTTTTTAAGTCCACTGTACACAAGTATTTGCAGCTAAGCAACGACCTACTATAAAACAAAAGTCATGATGTTCCAAAAGTTGAACTACTTCGCACTTTGAACTCCTCTTGCTTTTTAAGCCATAGTGGTTGTACAATGATCAAAACGTGTCTCCCCTGCATTGTTTCACATGAGTATTTCAGGTTCCAGCAGAAACTAAAGCACTAGTATGTGAAGGGGAACCTTCATAGCACTGAACGTCTGGAAGATGAACTCCAGCAGTGGTGTGCCTTATAGGCATATTGGCCCATATAGGCTAAGGCAGTGGTTCATAAACTTTTTCTGCTGAAGACCTCATGTTGGACTAAACAGTATTTTCACGACCCCCCATCCCTTATATTACAAACGGCTTTTTTGTGTGCTAAACTTTTCTTTTAATTGACAAGAAAAGTTAGTATGTTGATTAGCCATACAAGTGAATTGAGTTACTAACTAGCCTGATAAACCAGCCTAAATGTGAGACCGGAGTAATTTAGTCTGACCCCGATGAACGATACCTCCGAAGATTGTTGATGAGAACAACCTGTTGTTTTTTCAAACCGTGCCGGCACTCTGACCAATCGGTGATCTTTGCCGTTGATGTGCTTTCCCAACGGTGTTGCGAGGTTCGTCATCACTCTCTCAAAATCCCGCCCGCTTTGATTCAAAACAAATCGCTGCGTTGTGATTGGTTTTGCCTGACTCAGGGCACAGCGTTCAAACATTCTCAGATCCGAGGCCAGACCCACTCGCTAGCTGAAAAACTTTGGCGTCCAGCGGGTGGCGCTGGTTTACCAGGCTAGTTACTAACCAGTTTATGGAATTATGTTAGCTGTGGATTTCCTGTTTATTATACAAAGTTCCTTCTCACTGCGATCCCCTAGCCAAGCTGTGCCCTCCTAGTGACGCAACAGCTTCAGCGTTGCTAACAGTCAGGTCAAGAGCAATGCAAGTACTGTCTGAGTTCCCGCAAAATCGGGAACTCCTCCCACTTTGTTGGGAAGCAAACAATCATTAGCAAACCAAGGGAGGCCGTTTGGGAAATGCCGTTTGGGAAATGTTAATTGGTATGCTCTTGGTCAGACCAAGTCTGAAAGAGATTTGAAAGTCGATGATAATCAGGCTACCATCATCCACTCCATGCTATTGAGAAAAACAGCCCACTGGCACTGGCATCCCAGGGGCAGGGTTGCCAGATGAGGCTGATGATTTCCAGCCCAAAAAATGCTCAAAACCCGCCTAGAAGCACAAAATCCCGCCCAATTCTATCAATTCAGACCAAGTCTCAAAGAGATTTGAAATCAATGATAATCAGGCTAGCGACCCCATGGGGGTCCTGGCCCCCAGTTTGGGAACCACTGGGCTAAGGAATGCCAGTGTACTCCGCCGTGGTGACTCTCGAGAACACGTCGTCTTCACATGTTGGTCTTATCGCAGTATGAGATAATTCAATTTAAAAACACAAATGAAAAGCGATGTCATTAACTGTGGCTGCAAATATACTAGACATTTGAAATGTTACTCAAAGTGTCCATATCCCCCTGTGCAATTAATTAGAGCCTGTGGGTGTTTGCCTTCGCTCATGACTTAATTGAGTCGGTGGTGACGTGTGTAATTAACAGCATTTGTTTTTTTATCATTGACATATGCAAAACATCTTGTGCATCATAATTGATTTGCACTGCGAGCATTAAAAATCCCATGCCAACAATATTAAATTGCGATGTTGCAATGATCAGACTTTGACACAAGGGCAGATGAATGTCAGCCCCTGCCTGACACAGAGTAATGACGAGGAGAGATAAAACTAGCTGTCCAGCAGGGCGGGCAGAATGGGCCTGTCTGTTCTGGCTTTGATTGTGTGACCTGCAGAGGGCTGGTTTCGTGCCTCTCGCTCAGCTGTGTTGTGCCAGACAGAGAGATGAGAAGCCGCCATCGCCACGCACTCCATCCCACCTAAGCACAGCTTCCATTCCACCAGCATGCACTCCCACACACACAACACCAAAGAGTGGAAAAACCAGAATGACTGCCTTTTTAAAAAAAAAAACATACTGCGGACACAACACCATCATGACTTGACAGCACCAAGATGAGCTTTGTGTGGGAAGAAAAAAAAAAGGATTCTATTAGAAAGTGAGCCCTCAGGATGTAGACAATGTGCCCTTCCAATGAACCCAGTGCTAGCAGGGTGTTATCGACACATTCAAAAATGGTTATAATGCATTCATGAAGCTTTACAGTGACAGACACAAACAGCTATAGGTGATATGATTACCCTAGTACAGCATCACAAAGCTATGTTAAAGATGTAAATGTTAAAAGTGCAATCATAAATCAGTGTGGCTACTTCATCGTGAATGCATTACAAATCAATATTTCTGAATGTGAAAGCCTTTTTTAGAGACTTACTTCATAGTAAAGGTTTCCAAAATGTTCTCCTGTGGACTGATTGATACCACCATGCTGGAATACATTTGCCGCCCGCCACATCTATTAACCCTATTAAATAAGCACAGTGCCACAGAGACAGAAAATAACAATGTAATGAAGCTAATAGTACAAACACACAATTAATGCTCTCTCCATGTGATTCCATGCATAACGGGAAGATTGCTCTCACATATTTTGATCACTTCATCTGGCTAATGAATTTGTTGTTAGTCAACCCTCTGTGCAGTGTTGCCAGATTGGGCTGTTTACCGCCCAGTTGGGCCGCTTAGGATGGCTGTGTGCGGGTAAAAATGGCATTTAGCAGAAAAACCTGCCCAATTTTTGCCATAGAAATCAATAGAATTGGGCGGGATTTTGTGCTTCTAGGCGGGTTTTGAGCATTTTTTGGGCTGGAAATCATCAGCCTCATCTGGCAACCCTGCCCCTGTGATGCCAGTGCCAGTGGGCTGTTTTTCTCAATAGCATGGAGTGGATGATGGTAGCCTGATTATCATCGACTTTCAAATCTCTTCCAGACTTGGTCTGACCAAGAGCATAACAATTAACATTTCCCAAATGGCATGGTTGACCCGCCTCCCTTGGTTTGCTAAGGATGTTTGCTTCCCGACAAAGTGTGGGAGGAGTTTTTCCCGATTTTTCGGGAGCTCAGAAAGTACTTGACCTGACTAGTAGCAACGCTGAAGGTGTTGCATTACAAGCAGGGCACGGCCTGGCTAGGATGATGGGGAGTGATGAGTGGGTTCTAAATGAAGAGAAGAATGGAGACATGACACTGCTAATGAAGGAATCATGGAAGATCTGGGAGAATAAAGAGAGAACAATTACATCATCAAATATGTAAGGAAAGAGGGACAATGAAGGAGGGACAGAGGAAAGAGGAATAAAGAGAAGAAGACAAAAAAGCATGGAAATAGGAAGGAAGGAAGAAGGGAAGGAATTGGTAGTCCATAGGCAATGAAGAAAACCGCACACCGATGAGCTCCCATTTAAGCCATTTTATTTCGTGACGTTTCGGGCCACTCTGGCCCTTCCTCAGACTAAAAAAGTTGATATAATGATGATGATATAATAATAGAATAAAATGGCTAAATATAAATGGGGAGCTCATCGGTGTGCGGTTTTCTTCATTGCCTATGGATTAACTTTTTTGAACCTGCACCCGAAACCAGTCTTTGGATGTGCGTGAGATACGAAGGAATTGGTAGTGAGCACAGAGTCGAGCGCCTGCCCCTCAAGCAATTCTGTTGAGTTTCTTAGCAGTGTGGGGGGCGTAAGTAGCCTGGGCGAATAGCCGATTGTTGACTCCGTCAATCAGTCTGGCAAAAGCCATGAGGAATCCGTCTCCGTGGACGATGGGATATGGTCTGATCTTACTCTATCATTTAAATTAATTGAAGTTCCAAACTCAAATTAAAACCCAAATTGTGCTTTATTAGCATGCCTGTTACGTTATAGCGCCGCAAAAGCAAACAAATAACAAAAGGAAAGTGTGAATATAGTTACCTTAACCAATCAGTAACTGAGCTTGCGGGTGAGTTCTACGTCATCACTCTCAACTGTTTGCTGATTGGCTAAACACTGAGAGAACCGAGCTCAAGGCTTTTGCCAGACGATGTGCGGAGCCAAAATCTTTGGGTGAAGCACATGGATGGCGTCGCCAGGCTAGGGCGCAAGGGAAAACAAGAAGAGAAGAGGGGATACGGAGAGGATTGCGAAAAGAGGAAAGGGATAGGATGAGGAGAGGGTAGGGTAGAGATGTGGGATGAGGAGAATTGGAGAGGGATGGAATGAGAGGGGTGAGAGGAAAGGAGAGGATGGGTGGAGGTGAGTAGAGGATGGGATGGAGGAGAGGAGGAGAGGAGAGGATGGGGTGGAGGGAAGGAGAGGGCAGAGGAGAGAAGAGGATGGGATGAGGAGAGGCGAGGCGAGGCGAGGCGAGGATGGGGAGAGGCGAGGAGAGGAGAGGCGAGGATGGGGTGGAGGGGATGGGTGGTATGGGATTGTGCACGATCTCCCCTGCTGTGCCCAGGGATCACTCCCCAACATTATACCAGTGAGGACGCCCATGCCCCCAGCTTCAGATGCCAGCCCCAGCACCAGTCGCACCGCTCCTCTTCACAGCTGGAGATGTTTAATGTCAGGATCCTTTTTCATCACTGTAAATGCCACTGATACGCAACTAATTAGGTGCCTTGCTTTCGGTTACACACACACATGCACACACACACACACACACAAACACTCACTTGAATCAGAGCAAGCCGGTCAGGTTAGTCTGTTGCTGTTGGATTACGTGCGTCTGAGAAAATCAAGGTGACAATTTTCTCAACGGGGTGGGCCAAGCACGGTCTGCAATCTGGCTCTGTTGTGTGTTTCATCAGCTACCTGCGGAGAGGAAGAAAGCGGAAGGGGGCGGGCCGGAGGAAGGCTGTTACAACAACCCAGTTCCTTTAGAGTCTTTTGTGTGTGCAGTGTGCACCCAGCAATTGAGACATGGAAGAGGGAGTGAAGGAAATGCATACGCTGTACATGAGGTCATTAAAACATTTATTCATTCATTCGACTTGTATATTAGACTAAGCCCTGGCAAAGACCTATTTCAGAGGTCGAAAGATGCTGCCTTTTGAAACATGCATCAGTCACATTTAATATGGGCTTTTAAAAATCCATTCTTATTTTTTTTACATTTTGGAGTGCCTGGAATACTTTTATTTTTTTATATGAATTGATCCTCAATATCCAAGAGCACCCAACATTCCGGTAAAGGATTCATGGACTAACTTGACCTACCAGACATTTGTTTTTTGGAGTCATTAAAATATTAAGCGAGAGAATGAATCAGATGAATTAAGCGTTTTTCTTTCTGTCTTTTTTTTTTTTTTTTTTAAAGATGCTATCACTTGCGATGTGAGGTACTATAACGTAACAGCCACGTCATGCTCTTGTGACCCATGTTCCATTTATCATTTATTTATGGGACTCATGTAGGAAAGACACGAGTCTACCAGCATGACTACAAGATGCGCTGGGTTTTTTAGCTCGTGGTGACGCTGTTGTTTTTCCGTCATTGTCGGAGCTAATGAAACGTCACATCATTAAATGGAAGTTGAAATTTTCACACAGACCCCCTTGGCAACACATCCATATTAATTTAATGCTATCTGACTTCTAATTACCTTAATGGTCTGCCAGGGAACCGCCGCAATGTATTATTTAGTGCAGAAGATGTATTTTTTTTACCAGATACACTGAAGAGAAATATGGCCAGTTCATAGGGAGGGCACTGGTGGTTAGTCTGACTGGTGACACCACTGAACTCAGCTGGTGTTAAGCATCCAGTAATATTATCCAGTCTAGTATTGGACTAGCCTGATTATCATCAACTTTCAAATCTCTTCCCAAACAGTATGGTTAACCTGCCTCCCTACGTTTTGCTACTGGTTGACTGGTGTCTGACAAAGTGGGTGGAGTTCCCGATTTTTCGGGAGATCAGAAACGATATTACATTGCATTGCAATATATTTGCATTGTTCTTGGCCTGACTAGAAGCAAGGCAGAAGGTTTTGCGTCACTAGGAGGGCGAGGCCTGGCTAGCCTTGGAGAGCCGTGCTCTGCAAGGGATAGGATGTTGGAAACGGAGGATTACAGGTTCAAATCAAATCCCACATCATCTATGACTGAAGTTTCCTTAAGTAAGGCACTGAGCCTCATGTTTCCTCAGAGACTATAACCAATACACTGCACTTATACAGTAACTGACTATATAACTGTAAGTTAAAGTGTCAGTTAAGGGTGCTGTAATGTAACACAATTGGGTGAAGCACCTCTGCTTGATACGCGACTGAATTTTGGTACACCAACTGCTCTAAGGCTGTGGTTACCCAGACAACCAATAGCAACCAATCAGGTCATCAATCAGAAACCTGATGGAGCCAATCAGTGAATTGATTGAAGATACAGTACTTATGGTATGTCGTCACACTCTGAATTGAAGGATTAATATGTGCTGCATCCGTGCATATGATTGGTTGAAAGCAGATATAAGGAATAAAAGAATGGCCTATGAACAGTAAACCCATTTTACAATGTTGGCTTGGGGAACATCCCGGCGAACAGAAAGGTATTTCCAGAAAACAAGAGAATCAAAGAGGACCCAGCTGACTTAATTCATCAGGATGACAAAAGACACGTTATCCAATATTACTCCCAAATTTGGAGCCTTTTTTCACCTCTAACAGATTTTTAAACGTCTCCTCTGGGCTATTGTTGAGATTTACACCTGGGCCACCGTGTGCCAATTGATGGTATGATTACCTTTTTTATTTCCTCTTCCTCCTCTTCGTCACTCTATTGTGGGGTTGGAAAGAAGAACACAGGAGAGAGAAAGAAATAAAAGTGAAAAATTGGCGGGTGAAATTGTTGGGGCTTGGAGAGTGCAGGAGAGTAGGACGTGTGTTGGCCTCCTCTGCTGGATTTATGGCGGCCTGTTAAAGGCCATGGCAGGGGAACTGCACAACAATCCCTTTTCCCTTCGCACTCTCTCCCTGTGAAGCGTGCGGCGCGGCGGTGATACCGAGTGTGGCTAACGTCGTGTTATCTCTGCGTGTAGCCCCCACACACCCGTGGTTAGGAAACAGTGGGTAGCAAATTAACAGCTCTGTCCGACCTGTCCTCTTTTGTCCTCTCTCTCTCTCTCTCTCTCCTGAACTGTTCTGTCACTAGCGCTGAGAGAGCCAGACCTTGGGATGAGAAGGTTGTGGCAGATTTTTTTTTTTCAAAAATGCTATCTGAAGTATCTGAAAGTGAACTATGTCGGAGACTGTCAAAATGTTTTTTTTTTGTCTTTTGTTTTTGGCTTAACGGGCATAGCCCCTTACAGATTTTGTTGGGCCCAGGACAAGGTCATCTGAATGCAATGGGAACACATTTGATACAGTAATAAATAATAATAATATCTTTGTTAAATATAGCACCTTCCAAAACAGCCAAGGTCACTAACATAATATCAGTATAAGTGTGTGTACAGGTAAGTATGTAGGTGTGTACTTATGGACACTGGAGGCCAAAAGCCTCCAAAAAGAGATGGATTTTAAGGTGTTGTTTAAAGATGGCCTGTGAAGGGGCATTTTTAATGTGGTTGGGTGAGTGGGGCAGCTACATGAAAGGCTCTTTCACTGCTGGTGGCCTTGAGTCTGGTGGTGTCTGGTCAGTTCTGGTGCCCTCGTCTCCCTGGGTCCAGGAAAACAGGCCACCACCACCCTCGCCTGTTGACCGGTCAACATGTTTTGACCTATAAGGCCTTCCTCCAGGCATTTGGGATCGCCACCCATGCAAGATTTTTAAGCCTTTTTTTGAGACAGGACAATCGAAGGAGGTGGAGGGGGGGGGGTCATCTCAGAGCGGGATCAAACTCAGGTCCCCACCTCTATGGGACGGCATCTTAGCCCACTGAGAAATGGTATCCCAAGATTCACTGTTTTATTATTTTTGCCTAAAATTACATGCCCTTGATATGGCCCACAAGCACTTCCTTCCTCAGGGCATCTGGGATATGCACCCTTGCAGCACGCCTACATACAGTAGCTGTGGATTGTGTTTCAGACTGATTAGAAGGACTGGTCTGAGATTTTTTTTTAAAAAAGGGCAGGGGCGTTTTTGCGTGGCCTTCTCTAATTTGTGACAAAATATATAAAACCCAACATCATCGGCTCCTGAGGACTGTCAGCCCAACGGGAAATTCCCTGTATGCCAGATTACCAGTCCAAGCCTTCTGCTAAGTTCCTGCCCAGGCCTGCCGACATGGGCGGGGGTCAAAGAGGTCAGTTGTCCCGGGCCCAGAGAAAGGAGGGGCCCAGAATTGGGACCCCTTCACAATGTATGAATTGGCTAGGGGGCCTTTTCAGATGGCTTTGTCCCGGGGCCCAACAAAAGCTGTCAGCGCACCCCTATGACTGCCCACTCTATTCTTGTTTCCCAGAAATGAGACGCACAGTATATATTGGCCTTTTAAATCTGGAATTAGTATGACTGTGCCCCTACTACTTCCAAATTCATACGATATGATTGCTTTCGGCCATGCTGCCTGCCACAGGCCATGAAATACAGTTCCTATGGGGTCATGAAGCATTCGATGAATCCGAAGACCATTTAGAAGAAACGGAATCCATCTATAATAGACGGAGTGCTTCTGTGTTTTTCCAGGAATCGATGTGATGCTGCGCTGGAGGTATTCCTTTGTGCATTGTCTACAGCAATACCAAAGCTTGTTTTTTTTAATGACTTGTGCTGCTTAAATGACCATCTGTTCTATGGGAAAGCCATGCAGGCAAAGAAATGACTCCTCATTTGCTGTAATCAAGCATGCAATTAGAAGGTGGTGGTCCTTCAGCCCACTTCTCTATTTCTCTAATGGCTACGTCGCTATCATCGAGCTCGTGATAGCTCAATATATACGAGGAGTAAGATGCGCTAATTGCGTCATAAACTAGATTATACACTGTAATGTACGTACAGGCCTAATCACCATCAACATCATTTCATTTCTCTCATCGCACCCCACGCTTCATCCCCTTCTCTTCTATGTTTTCTTCCGCCTTATTATTCGGACATTTTTTCAGGGTTTTTTTTCTGTTCTTACACCTACGTGATCATTGTAGTCTAATAGCATATTCATGTATATAACATTTGGGCGTTAACAGAAAAATGTGGACTGGTCGTAAGTGTAACAGTTAATGAAAGAAAACATGTTCTTCTCTCAGAAACAGAATCCAGATACTAATGAACGTCGGGAAGTTCACAAAATTAATTAGCAGAGTTAATTAGCAAATATGCAACATGCACTCTTTTTATACATGAGTGGTTATTGCGTTTTATTTTATTTATTTATTTTTTACTTTTTTTAATAAGTCAACTAGACCCTGTCCATTCATGTGTGACAATAACTCGTGGTGTAACCCTGGTATGCACTCGTGGTCTGTAATGAAATTGTTGCATGGGCAGGGGTCTTGTGTGCTGGATAGACATTTCCCTGGTGCTGAATGGCCAACACCCATCACACTACAAGCCCAGGAGTGTGTCTCCCCTCTGACAGGTGGAAGTGCTTAAGCCATCTGATTGAGCCAGCCTACCCGGCTAGAGTGGATTGACTCGATACAGGAGCACTCTGTGATGTGTTACCATACGTGTATGTGTGTGTGTGTGTGTGTGTGTGTTTGTGTGTGCGCGCGTGCGCATACGCGCGTGCGTGCACGTGTGTGTGTGCATGCGTGCATGTATGTGTGCACGTGCATGCGTGCGTGTGTGTGCGTGTGTGCGCATGCGTGTGTGTGTGTGCGCGTGTGTTTGCCTTGCCCCATTTACACAAGATGGACATCTAATAGGCCTACTTCTAACCTGGCCCCCGTTCACTTTTAGCTTGAAACCCTAAACTACATCTTAACAACATGGCTATGAAATTAGTGATTATGAATGATAGTAACAGGTTGAGACTTGTTCATTGCAATTGTGGTGACAACAAGGTTATAACAGAGGCTCTACATAAAGATGCACAATCTTTGCACATAGCCCTACACAGTATATTCCTCCACAGCTACAGTAGGCCTACCTCTTAAGCCATATTTAAGAAGTTATACGGTACTATAGTTGCTGTGTGTGTGTGGGTTGGTGACGTGGATGGGTTTGGAACAGGCAAAAGGAGAGGGTGATGTGATGTGAGGTATTATAAATGACTGGAGCAGGGGAAAGGGAGAGAGTGATGTCAAGTGAGGTAGGCTAGTATAAACGATTGACTCAGCTGAAGAAGGCATTATCATTCCAGCTCCACAGGAGCTCGCTCACTCTCACTGCCTTACTACCCTCCCTCCTCGCAGTAGCTTTAAATGTGCTTTAGAAACACGCCAATACAGCTCAAGTTAAAAAAAAAAAGAAAAGAAAAAGAAAATGCAAGTAAAAATACCCATCTGAGATGCCACTGCATTCAGCTCCCGGCCCCATACACATTTGAACACATTAACATGGATGCAGAAGGCTAACGTCGTAATGTGCGCTCTTTATTCATGCTAAACTCCATTTGACACCTGCTTTGCTCCGGAAAGACCCGGTAAGGGGTTGTAACTGTCGAGGAGATGCCGTGAGCTGAGCGGATCCTGGTGGTTAGGGACACTGGGTTTTGCCTGCATGGTCTTCTAATGAGCCCATCATCGTTTGCCTTGGCATCTGGGAACTGCTGAATAGGCACATCATGTAGATGCGAACTCCGCTACCAAACAAAATAAATGTGTTTTTTCTTTTTTTTTTTACTCTCTATACCGCCTCGTGCACAGCATGCAGTGAATCTTATTAAAATCGGCAGGACACCGCCAAAGGGGAACAAAACCAGCAGGCCTTCGAACACTAATTTGAATGATGTTAAAGAAGTGAAAAATTA
Source organism: Engraulis encrasicolus (assembly GCF_034702125.1). Classification (NCBI taxonomy): domain Eukaryota; kingdom Metazoa; phylum Chordata; class Actinopteri; order Clupeiformes; family Engraulidae; genus Engraulis; species Engraulis encrasicolus. The sequence goes on from NC_085878.1 coordinate 6,035,939, forward strand.
GACCTTGCAAGCATATATGCCGAACGCATTTTATATTGCACAATATTTAAACCATTGATCTAGTATTCAGTTGCATTTCTTATTCCATTCGACTGCTTGATTCCATTTGTTTCTCATTCACAGTAAATCTTTCACACAAAAAAGACGCATGGGAATAACATTGCGCTTGTCTGTCAGTGTCAATGCAATCACGTCTCACCAAGGTCATCCCAAGAGGAGCCGGTGCCGTGCGCATGCAATGCGGCGTGCTGTATGTGCGAGACATGATAGGTGTTAAAACAGTTCCGGTTGGTGAGCCAATGTCAGGAGGATTTGGGCGAAGCACGGCGATATCTGCCAAGCCAGGGGCGAGCCAGCAGGTGTGCAAGGCAGATGGATGGCGAGGTCACTTCCTGTGTCTGCCCTGATTAACGGGAAGCCATTTCTCTTAACTTCTTCTGCTGAGCTGACACTTTGCTAAGTAGCACAGTCTGTTCCACAGACAGAGAGCAAGCTCGCCTCACCGCAGGCCTCAACCGTACAGTACGCTCTCTCTCTTCACAAACAAACACGGAGGCCTCCCTGGTTGGCTGCAGCCCACAACTTTACAGAAAAGGGCCAGGGAAGCCGGCAGTGGGAAAGAAGGGTCAGTTGTCCCGGGCCCAGGGAGATGGAGTGGGGCCCTGAACTGGATTCTCATTATATTGCATGCAGTCAGGGGGCCCTTCAAATTACCGTTCTTTGTCCTGGACTCAACCAAAGCTATCCGTGGCCCTGGACAAAGAGCCATTCCTATGGACGGCTACCCTGCCATCCTCCTTAGCAGTAGCAAAGTATTTTTTACTGTTTACCGTGATCTTCTTCTTGTAGATCTCTGATGAATGTTGATCAAAATGCTTTTAACAGGGCGTTAACATTAAATGAGCACATACTGTATTGTCTTCAGTACAAATAGTTCTGAAGCAGAAATCATTGGACCTACTACACAACATACGTTACCTAATAAACGCATCCAATTCCAAATTCAGATGCACTGTACAGTACAGTATGTCTGCGGTCTAAATACGTATCCATGGAGCATGCACATAAAACATTTGGATGGATAGCAGTAGGTTGACAGCGTGTTGTTGCCACCTCGCCTCACCTGTGAGCCACTCTGTCTGCCTTTAATATTTCCAGCTCAGTGTCACCGTGCAATAGAAGGGGGAAGGCTGTAGCTGTGGCGCTCGCTGGCATGCGATCAGCAGAAAATCTATCACCTTCTAACACAACAGTATCCATCACGCTGTCACGGTGCGACACCATCACTTCTGCTTTGCTCATTGCAGCCCTACCCTACCCTAGCTTAGCCAGCCTCTCCTGCCAGCCTGCTACTCAACTCAGCCAGCCCTATGCTGCTCAGTGCTCACCAGGCATAAGAGCACCCACAACATCAGTGCAGTGAGCAGTGAGAGGGACAACAACAAAGAAAACGACAACAACAAAGAAGCACATATCGCGTCTGAAGGACAAACACACATCCGTATATGGAAGCATGCAGTATGTGAGTACAAATACACACAGGTCCACATGCACACTCACCAGGCATTAGAGCACCCACAACAAACCATAGCAGTGAGAGGAAAAAGGAAACAACAACAACAACAAAACACGTATCACATCAGAAGGACAAACACGCAGAGAAGCAAGAATGCTACGGGCACAATTGCACTTACATGCAAGTAGGTGCTAAAGGTCACTCACCAGACATGCTGTAACAGCAGCCACAACAAACCAGAACAGTGAGGAGAAAAGTGTACAGAAGGGACAACAAAAAATCTACAGCTGAACCACATAATGCCATCAGTTAGTAACTTGTTAGTTAGTTAGTAACTTGTATGGTTAATAGAGGTTTGCGAGGTTGTGAATTTCTAGCAATTAGCAGACAAACTATTTCCCGAAAGCATTCTTGCTAATCAGTTAGCAACTTACTTGGTTTCCAATGGGAAACTGCATTGCGACCAAGTAAGTTGTTCACTTAGTTAGCATCAACGATGTAGAGAAACACACCCCAGCATGCCAATCATTCACATATTTCATTGTTTGTTCTTTTGTTGGTTTGCACGTTTGTTTAGTACACAATTGCCTCTTTTCCACTGCCGGTTTTCCGGTAGGCCTACAACTCGACACAGTGCTACTCAGCTGCCACTTTTTGCTTTTCGAATAGGCATAACACAGCTCAATCGTGAAGCAAAAAGTGGCGGCCAAGTCGCGCTGTGTCGAGCTGTAGGCCTACCAGAAAACCAGCAGTGGAAAAGAGGCAAATGTAAATCAAGATGTTTTATGCATCCATTCCATGTACCTAGATATATTACACATGATACTGCCACAGCATGTCATTATGTTTCATTCTGCAGTTCAACAGATAAGCACATAATTAGTGAGTGTAAATATTGAAAAAAAAGTCTCCACCCTACTAAAGTGAGTCCTTGTGCACTCCGCCCTCAGCAATGCAGGTGCAGGTGTGAGGCAGGAGAAGGTGAACAGTGAAAAACATTCAGTAGACACCAGCCGCACACTACTTGCTGTTATTTTTCTTATTTTATTTTGCGTTGTTCGCTCCGAAAAAATAAAATAAGAAAAAGAACAGCAAGCAGTGTGCGCCTGTGCGGTGTCTCCTGGAAGTTCTACATTGAAAAACTTGTAATTGCTGTGCGTAATTAAGGCACTCACAGGGGATGCCTCACCCTACCACCTCTGCCTCTGCCTCTGCCTCCCCTCTCTCCTTAATAAATAGCAATGGGGGGTAAATGCATAGGGGTCGCTTTTTAGGTTAAATACACTGGATGAAATATCGCCTCGAAAATTAAGCACATTTCCTACTACTTTATTTTAGAATTAAAATAACCTCTCCACTTATTATTACACCATCAACCACCATCAAGCAGTGTTACAGTAACTGGCAACATAAAGCCAAGAGGCAGAATATTTTCTTTACCTTTCAAGTTAGCGTCCTAATGTGTAAAAAGTCCTGGCGCTCTGCCAAGTACTGTATATACGTGCAGTGCAGTATAAATGCACTTAATTAATTAATGCACAATTTTAACATTCTCTATAGCAG
>NC_085878.1:6049017-6059017 GCF_034702125.1 Engraulis encrasicolus
CCTAAGCCCACCATGCATAATAATTACACACGTGTGCTATTAAAGCCCTGCATCCCATAATTATACAATGACCCCTTTTCTTCCTTCAGCTTTAAACTGCAGAATAGAAGATGTAGGTGTGTGTGTGTGTGTGTGTGTGTGTGTGTGTGTGTGTGTGTGTGTGCGTGTGCGTGTGCGTATGTGCGTATGTGCGTGTGCGTATGCGTATGTGCGTGTGCGTATGTGCGTGTGCATATGTGCGTGTGTGCGTGTGTGTGTGCGTGTGTGGGCAAGTGCCTTTTTGCATAACGAGAACAATATGTATTAGAGAGGGAATGAATTTTGCATGGGAGGGATGAGGTTTTAATGCCCTGAAATAAAAATAAAATGAAATAGAATAAAATAAAATGAAAGAAGAGGGCCTAAGCAGGCCAGAGGGAACACAGCAGACAGAGGGAGGGGAAAGACCGCAGACAGGGAGGTTGATTGATGGCGCTCACCGCTACCATTACCCGATTACTGGAACTTTCCAAAGCCACTGAGCCTTTTCATTCTAATAATCCCAGGTGGTGAGCAATTGGCAACCGAGGGTGTCAGCAGAGATGGGGAGCGATGAAGATTAACTAGTCGAACATGAACACAGAAAAGAAGAAAGCTTGAAAAAAAACCCAGCTAGAGCTAGCTAGGGCACAGGCAGGGTATAAAATAAAATATAAAACATGAAGAAGCTGAAGAAGAGAAAACAGAAGAACCATGCAGAGAATTAAAACAGAGAACAGAAATAAGAACAGAAGGAGAGATGTGGCCTGGAGCATGGAAGAAAAAAAGAGGGAGAAGAGAGGGGAAAGAGAGAAAGAAAGGAGGGCAGGAGCGAAGTGATGTGAAGTGAAGGAGGCTGGCTGGAAGATACCAAGTGAGAGGAGCTGCGAGGGGAAGGTTATGGTCTCCCCAGCCAAGGAGCTGATTGATGCGAGGCGGTGAGCTTGCCATGTTGATGTCAGCCTGCCACAGGGGAACTGCAGGGGGAGAGAGGAGAGACACACATTTCAATTACCATTTGAGCCTCATGGCATGGCTGCCTATAGCCTCTATTATAGCCTCTATGGCAGTGATTCTCAAACATTTTCAGGGATCGAGGATCACTTTGTCCCCCCAAAAATGGGACAGGGACCACCTGTCAACTGAATTGACAGTTGAATGGTGCTAATTTGCTAATTTAACACTGTTAATTTTGATGCAGGTCACTTACTTTTTATTCACATTTAAAAGCCTGTCTTATTGTGGTGAAGATATAGTAGAAATTCGCTTGCGGACCACCTAAGCTGTGTCGCGGATCACCAGTGGTCCCCGGACCACACTTTGGGAATCACTGCTCTATGGCAATAGGAGCTCAGCTTCAGCACTGACACAACTGTGACACCGGGTATCAGTGATACTCCAGACTTGTTATGATGTGCTTTCATAACTGGCAGACATGTTTGTTGTGTTCTTTCTTTCAATACATTACCTATTTCCCCATCATATGGATAGTTCATGGTGTGGATTGTGAAATGTTTGGGCAATAAATGAAGGTGTGTAATACATATAAGTATATATGACATATGTCGTAAAATAATGCAGTTACATTTTTGGGTAACCATTTACTTGAGGGTATCCATGAATGTAATAGTATATATAACTGTATATACATACGTGAACATAGTATGGTAAGCCATACCCGGCTAATGATATAATGCAACCATGTTTTTTGGCGATAACTGGCAAAATATTGGTGCTGTTACTCTCTACTTTTTTTATGGTGAAATCCAAGTATGAACATACAATTACTTACCAAATTTTTACAAGCTACAATCAGTATTACCAATTTGAAGTGGAAAATTTTAAAAACCGGGTGGATAAGGATATTATGCAGATTTGCTGTTTTGGGAGTTTTTACCCTTTTATCAGTACATATAAAAGGGATTCAATGAAAAAATATGTAAGTGTGGTATTCCTTTAATGTCTACCTTTTAATATGAGCCCATAACCATCTTCCTTGCATCTTAAATTGACCCCAAAACCTTGAATACTTAAAACTAGAGATGTACAGGATCCAAGATCCGGTTCCGGATCCGGCAGGATAATAGGATTTTTCAGACTATCCGGATCCGGCAGGATCTTAAGCAGTGGATCCGGTATCCGGCAGTTACCTAAAAATCAGGATCTGGGGCATCTCTACTTTTTACGTAGCCTAGGCTTTTCAGTCAGTCTTTCACAACGCCAATCGCTGCATGGAGTGAAAGCCCTTTGGAAGCGGCTGTTTAAGGCAGTGTGGCAGTAAGCGAGGGAGTCTTAAAAATAGTTTGCGCCAACGTAATAAAAAGGGTCTGCGTGTGCGAATTGGCTATGTGTTTCAACCCTTTCGTAGGATCCGGTATCCGGTTCCGGATTAGGCAGGATCTTAAGCAGTGGATCCGGTATCCGGCAGGATCCTAAAAATCAGGATCCGGTGCATCTCTACTTAAAACTATGTTAATTACCCTTTGTGGATATGAATCGCTTTCTCTTGAAGTGTGTGGGGGGTGTAGGGTAAAAAGGATGTGCTGAATCATGTACAGTGAGATGGAACATTATCTAACATGGACATTAAAAGTTGTTCTTGAAGGGGTTTGATTTCCTGTTGAACCAGACCCTGAAATCCACCTGCAAGAATTCACTATGGGAACTATTCAACTATGGGAAATTCTTGCAGGTGGATTTCAGGGTCTGGTTCATCAGGAAATCAAACACCTTGAAGAACAACTTTTAATGTCAATGTTAGGTAATGTTCCATCTCACTGTACAAGATTCAGCATATCCTTTTTATTACCCCCCGCACGCTTCATGAGAAAGTGATTCATATCCACAAATAATTAATATTAATAATATGGATAATTAATATAAAATTAATATGGATAATTAATATGGTTTTAAGTACTCAAGACCAGTGAAGGTTTTGGAGTCAATTGAGGGTATATTTAAGATGCAAGGAAGATGGTTATGGGCTCATATTAAAGGGTTAACATTAAAGGAATGCTATACTTACATTTTTTATTGACTCCCCTCTAAATGTATGGATAAATGGGTAAAAGCTCACAAAACGGCAAACCTGCATAATATCCTTATCCATACGATTTTTACATTTTTCCACTTAAAATTGTTAATATTAATGGTAGCTTGTACAAATTTGGTAAGTAATTGCACGTTCATGCTTGGATTTCACCATTAAATGTAGAAAGCAACAGCACCAATATTTTTCCAGTTATCGCAAAAAAAACATGGTTGCATTATATCATTAGCCAGGCTGTACAGTATGTCATAAACAAATAATGATGACATATTTGCAACACTTGCCATTAAGTGTTATTCTGTGTTCACAATGTTAGTGTCATTATTCACTATCTGAAATTTGGATGAAGCATGTACGCATACATCTTCGTTCTCGCTGGAGAACGGACTTCTCGTGATCGTCCGGCTCTCGCAGGAGAGCAGCTTTCCACGCGGTGGACCGATCATCAAAGTGCTGCACGGTGTCCGCGTGGACCACTGCACTCCAGAAGCTGAGATAGATTATGCGCCGTATTGAGCAAGATCGCTGGTTGTGGTGCTGAAGTACTGCCACGGGCGAGAAATGTCTATGCAGTAAACATTTTCGAGCTCGGGAGTATGGGGCACCACTGAGAGCCACTATCTGCGCCCACAGATATGTACGAGGTCTGAGAGAACACGCCAGGCCGATGATGGTCAGGGGGCAATGGAGCAAGGTGAACTGGAGAGGATAAGTGAAGGCGTCTGACGAATTGATCGAATAGTAGCAGAAGGGAGGCGAACGGGGAGGTGGTGGAGTGAGCGAGAAAGAAAATTTCTGACTGGAGACAGGTGAGCAGAGAATAAATGCTGCATAGTTCATTAAGGGGCGTTCCAAATTTCAGTGCACTGAAATTCCATTGAATGACAGCAGAGCGGAGAATGAGATGCAGCTGTTTAAATAGGCGTGCCTATCTTTTCGCGCTGAATTCAGACGAATGACTGTTGACCAGATAATAGAATGCAGAATAGAAATAGAACAAATAATAGAATGTAAATTAAGCATGCCAAATTGCATTACTTCTCGGTCCGTGTACTTTTTCGTTCATTCATTATTCTATTTTGGAATGAAATATGAAATTCAAAAAAGGGTGCAACTTCTTGTTTTGATTAAAGCAATACAAGCAGAAATGGCTGTATTTTGTTTTCTGCATGTGTTACTTCATACCATAATAGCATTATAAAAAATGACAAAAGTTTTGATCGTTTTTCAATTTGTGATATTTGGCTATTCGTTTATTGAATTTCATTTGACTGACCCCTCCCCCTCTGTTTACCCGGAAGGAAAGTTTGCCGTCTGAAACGCATCAGAAAAGGTCTAGCTACCAAACGACACACAGAACAGTAGCTGGAGCCAGAGACACAACAGAAAAATAATAGAATGATGAAAAACATTTTTGCGATGTACAGGCTAGTAGGCCTATGCGCAGCACGCGTGATGGTTAGGCCTGTATTGGAGCGTGCATCCGCCTTATAAAATAGAGGTGAAGTTCCCTTTATGTTATGGACTCAACTTTATAGCCTAAATAAAGGCTAAAGTCTCTGGAATCAATAACCTATTATACCCTTTCACATGTAGTAATATGCATTAGGGAGCAAACGGTCCAAAGCAGTGTTCTCACGCAAACTGTTGCGTATTCTGGCAAGTGTAATGAGCTGAAGCGCGCGCTCTCCATACCAAGTTTTACGCATGTTAAATACACATTTCACTTTGGTGTATTTGGAACATTAGTGATATTGTTGGAAAGCAATATGTCCGGGTATACACCTAAAGGCTGGAGATGAACTGGGAAACTGATGCTGATCGTAAGAACTGTCAATGTTCTCAATGACAGTTGGTCTACCCCTTCCCATCGAAGATATCTCTCCTGGTCGCACAGCTGCACTTCTGTTGGATTAGAACGCTATAATAGGCTATATGGCCAAATACAATCAAGTCTTAAGACCAGGCCTAAGCACATGAAATGTCGTTGCGAAGGTTAAATTGGTTGATAAGTTTAAGTCAAAATATAGACAGTAAATCATTCTTCCCCCTCTGGGACGCCCTACTCAATGGCGGTGGGGCGTATGCACATGCTTGTGGCGCTTGCTTGATATGGATAGCCTACGCAACCATCTCATGACACAAATTCCTCGCACAGTCATCACAGATCGACCACATCTTTGAAGTGTAGCAGCGTTCTGAATATTGCATCAACAATGCCTGCAAAGTCCGTTTGTCTCCAAAGAAACCATGTAATGAAGGCTCAACCAGCCTTCCAGGATTTACTCTCAGGTCACCCGAATTCTGAATAAACAAAATACGCAATTCAGAAGGACGTTTTTCTTTATTGCTTTTCTCTCTTTTCTAAGATTCAACGTTTCATTTTCAGTACCTACAAAATATCAAAATATGGCGCTTGGTTCCATTTCACAAGTGATATTCAAGCGTAAATCATCATAAACAAGTCCTTATTCCTTTTTCGTGTGATATCCGAAATAGAATAATGAATGAACGAAAATATACACGGACCCTTCTCCCGAACTTTCGTTTTTAACTAAACTTGTATTTAACATTGCCAAACATGAATGACACTAGTAACAGGTCATGTACTTAGACACATATGAAGTGTAATTAAATTCGAAATATGTTATTTCATGTTTACACTGGTTTCATGTTAGGTAGACCCTTCAAGTAAATTGTAAATGATTTGTAGACGAGAAATAATTAAATGATATATGGGATGTTAAAAGTTCATTGCTGAGATAATTGGAATGGATTTTCTTTGGCTGATTTGTTCCATATCAAGACAAGAACAGTGTTGGGAAGTTAGGTAGGGTCAGTGAGGACAGAGACTAGTCCAGGCCACTTTCACATTCACAACACAAGGGGGAGACACTTAACCTCTAACCTATAAAAGGTCAGAGTTCAAGGGGTCACAGAGTTCACGGGGAGCTAGCTCACACCGCTTGAGGACTACTTGAAGCCTTTGGAGTTTATGAACTGTACGTGGGGTCTATACCCTGAAACCCTGAACATTGGAGAGGAGCAAGTTGGGAAAAAGAGCTTGAACGCCTGGGCTGATCGTCTGCTGAAAGACATTCCTTGTATTGGCCCTAGGGCCAGAGGTAAACGCTGCTCTCTCCCCTCATCCATAGGCTACATTTAGATCATACACTCATACTGCCACGCTCATGCATACATAAGTGTGAGGAGTTAGATTGGGGCAACTAACGACCTTACAACAGAATTGGTATTTTTTCACTTGTACTTCCATGTGGTCACAGCAGAGCCAGTTTCAGCAATAAGCAGCCTAGGCAGTTGCCAAGGGCCCTACCTAGGCCCGGATTAAGATGGCCTGGCGCCCCTAGGCTACGGGTTGCTGGGGGGGCCCCCAGTAGGGCAAATTTCAAGACAAATTTACATAGACAGAGTCACAATTACGAGCTAGGAATTAAGGATAGCAAGTCTACCAACTGTACTCAACATGACAGATGATTTTTTGCCATTATGCATCTTGTCACAATTCTGCCATTTTCACTTTTGAGCAATCAGGGCTCCCCTGGCAGGTGGGGCCCCTAGGCTGCAGCCATATGTAGCCTGTGCATTTATCCTTCCCTGGCCCTACCAAATTTGCCTATTACAGGGTCGTCGACCACCCCCCATCCCCCACCCCCCACAGTCCTGCCATGGTAAATACCAGCGGAAGTAATTCAAAAGGACCTCATGTGAATATTTTACCAAGGGCCCCGTGATGTCTAGAACTGCTGCTGGTTGACACTCAATAAAAAACATGGTGAGCTATTCTGTGGATGGCGTCGCAGCGGTAGTATTTGCGGGGGAACAATTTGCACGGAAATACAAAAAAACTAGAAATGAACCAAACAAATGGGTTCAGCGCTGAATGGAGGTAGTTATGTCAATCTATATTCCCATTTTTCTAGTCTTGACAAATTCACATTCTCCTGCCTTTTTTCCCTCGTCCTCAGATAGCCTTTGATTAAATGCTTCTTGTCTCTGGCAATGAGACAGACGCCAAGCCCTCAAAATCCATATTTTACTTAGTGGAGTGCAGTTTATTCACACAACTGTAAAGCATCCTGTTGGCACAGCAACAGTTCTCATACCATTACAGTGCAGTGTGAGGGGAGGAATAACACTGTTACCCAGGTGGGTGGATGCATATAGCACTCTGAGGGAAGGAAGTGAAACAAATGCAGTGTTAATTCAACACTATTCTGAGAATGTGTTGTCCTAATCTATTTTAGAGGAAGATTTAAATTAATGAATTTTTATTTACTGGGTATATTGGTTACAGTCCCTGGGGCAATGTGGGGTTAGGTGCCTTGCTCAAGGGCACTGCAGCCATGGATGGAGGTATACGAAGGATGGGCAAGGGTGGGATTTGAACTTGCAACCCTCTGATCTTAAGTCCATGTCTCTAACCACTAGGCCATGGCTGCCCCTACTAATAAATAAGTAATAATGAATTCATCTATCAATGTAGGGCCATATATTGTCTTAATAATGTTGAATTACCACTGTGTAATCAGATGGGTGTAGCAGCATCCACCAATAGCAGACACTGTGAAGGGACGAAGGATGTTGGTGTAGCAATGCATTCTGATTGAGGAGGGGCGATACCCAGGTGGGTGTAGCAGCATCCACTGTGAGGGGAGGGAGGGTGATACCCTGGTGGATGTAGTAGCCACCTTATGTAACTCTATTCCAGCAAAGGGCGACATGGATTTATACTGTACAGTAGAAGCTGAAAGGGTAAGTTAAAGATAGAAGATAAAAGATAGTAGACATGCTCTAAACCAGTGGTTCTCAACCTTTTTTGAACAAATGCCCCCTTGGCCTCATCACAAGCCTCCCAACGCCCCCTTGACATCATTATGAGCCTGACAACGCCGCCCTTGATGTTAAAAAATGAAGTGGACTAATGCCCCCCAATGACAACTAAGCACCGCCCCCTCTCAGCTGTATACTTCTCTGTTACGTAGGTCTAGGGTTTAGGCAACGCAACAATAACCGGAAAACTGGGAGAACTCCCAAGGAGCCACAGCGAGTCGGGGAAAACGGTGCATAAGTGAATTTATTTTACATGTGCAGGTGATAAAGTTTTAACAAAAGTCAAAAACAGAATAGCCAAGAGGCAACATAAGTTCGGCTAGCCAACCATAGAAAACAACGACAAAATCAAAATCAAAATCAGAAAACAAGAGGTGCTCCCGCTTTAACGCATGGCAGAGCAAGTGGAGGAACCCCCGCGAATCCCTCCACCCCGTAGCAGGTGAAGTGGCTCCCTTTTAAACACCCGTCAGATTGGTCTCAGCTGCAGGAGGAGGAGGAGCCGGCGAGATTCAATCAGGACTCTGCAAATAGGAGCACACAAAGCGTAGACGGGCACAAATACCAATCTGCACACAGATTACTACGTAACATTCTCAATGCCCCCCTAGAGCCCCCCAAGGCCCTCTGGGGGGCTGTACCGCCCCCATTGAGAAACACTATTCTAAACAATAATAAAAGACATCATTGTATAGAGGTCAGTGGTTCTAAATCACATTCCACCTCTTTGTATTGATAAAAGGAGATTTCAGTGAATCCCCTTTAACTGACTTAAAATGTGCAATATTTATTACATGGATAATTAATTATTGAAAGGCTGAATTAAAATAATGGAAGTGTCTGAGATCTAGTCCTGTTGTCCCGTGTCCTTAACTATTACCAGGCCCAATACAGACTAGCAAGAGTTATTAAATTGCCTAAATTTTGACACATCATTTGTATTTCAGTGATTTCCAGTAAGTGCTGCCAAAAAGAGACATATTTACATTTACTGGAAAGGTACATACTGTGTCTTTCTTCAGAAAAACAGATTGGTTCATACTACATATGTCCCAAGTGAAATGGCATGGTGTTATAAAATTAACTGTTGTATTACTCACATGTAAATATTATATCATGGCCTCAAACCACAAATTAAAAAAAATATATTTTCCTACCTATGCAATTAGTGAATGTCAAAATTAACAAGGCACATTCAAATATATTCACATTTCCTCCCTTAGGGACTGCGCCGTAGACACACACAGAAAAGAAATCCCTATCGCCACACAGTGCTATTATAATTCATGTTGCGTAAATGTTTTGCTGAGCAACTCTGACTCAAGCTCCCTTATCTCTCCACTGGCAGACAAGTGTGTCAGCACTGAACAACATCAGCAAGCCAATGAATATTTACACCCACCCGCCCACCCCATCTCCGACCATTTCAGTTAACATTATGACAATGTCTTGTGCATGTACGAATAATAAAAAAGAAACACACACATCAGACCAACAACAGGAAAATATAGGAAATATATATATTTTTTAATCTATAAACAAGCCCCCAGAGTGAATTTGAAGTGAAGCCTGGGAATTTGAGCTGAATGCCTCATGCCATAACTGTAGTGAACACACACACACACACACACACATACACGCACACGCACACGCACACGCACACGCACACACACACACACACACACACACACACACACACACACACACACACACACACACACACACACACACACACACACACACACACACACTCACGCACGCGCACGCACATGCACACACACGCACGCACACACATACACACAGAGAATATCGTGTTGTAATGGCATGTTGAAGTCAGCATGGTAGCTGTGTGTGTGTGTGTGCGTGTGCGTGTGTGTGTGTGTGTGTGTGTGTGTACATCCGTGTGGGTGTGTATTGTATGAGACACATTACCTGCCGTGGGGGAAAAGGCAAAAAGTCTCCTCTGTCTCCGTCATACTTTGTATCACGTCACAACAGTGTGTTGTTGGGGGTTTTTTTTGAGGGGGAGGGGGGGTGCCTGGACAACCACTTTTTCCTTTCCATAACTATGCTCATATTGCC
>NC_085878.1:6064017-6089017 GCF_034702125.1 Engraulis encrasicolus
AACAGCATGGCCGGGGCAAAGTCGAACTACAGTAACTGACTACCATATCCAGCATTTCCCATTTGCTTGCTTAGGCAAGATGACGACTTCCAATTCCCAGGTTCATGTAGATACCGCTTTATACACTAAAGCAACACTAAGCAGTCACTAAGGAGTGGTATGTCTTCATTAGTGTGTGTCTACAGTACAACGGTGGTGTTGATTCAGTAAAGACAACAGTACAATGTAATGTAGCATGAGCATGTGTGGGTTTATTTATTCACATTCCAAGCGTGCCGTATTACAACATTTTTCTGAGCGCTTAGTGCTTTTCTTGGTGTTTACCTTTTGAAGTGTGTTCAATTAGAATTCCGAGGCAGTACAGCGGCAGACGCTATGCACTCCAGGTGGGAGCCAAGACAGGCCACTGATGAAATGTCAACACTTAACTAGCGTCTCTCCCACTCTCCCACTCTCCCGTGCCTTAAAGGAAAGCCGCCCACAGCAGCATATCTGTCCACTCCTCTCAAACGTAATTTGGTCTCCCCATGCAGGATAGCAGTTCGATCACGTGGGGAAGGTCACTGGGATGATTTATGAAACAATACGCCCAACCAGATGTCAGCTTTGCCTTAGCTTTACAGTGAGTCTGTAGTCTCTCTATTCACTCCCTCGCTCCACTCATTCATTCCCAGGACCAGGGAGGATTACATGAATGCAGGGATGGGCTGCATTTCTCAAAAGCGTATTTGTTAGCCTGATAGCAACTTTGGTAGTTTCCCATGGGAAATTGCATGGCAAACAACAAAGTAGCTAACATAGTTAACAACTACGGTTTATAGAAATGCACCCCTGGGCTGGTAATCTGGTGTATATGGCATTTTCCCCGGTGGGCCGACAGTCCTCAGGGGCCAATGCTGTTGTATTTTTGTTTGTTTGTTTTTATGTAGAGACTGGCACTCAGTTTAGATGGGATGAGGTGGTGCATTGGCCCATCTTTAACACATACAGTTGAGTGAGCTCATCATTACATCATAGTAAGGAAGAGGGCTGTTTGAGGGGCTGATCTATGGCAAAAACATACCCGTCTGTTTTTTAATTCCATTTCAGCCCTTCCATCTCTTGGACGCATAACACACTAACGCAGTGTCGCCAATCTACTTTCGTGGGGGGTTGGGAATCCTTAGCGTCTCGGTATTAGTGGCCCAGTCGGACAAACGGGACCATCAAGGCAGGTTCTAAGTTAGTTGGCATGTGTGCAACCCAAACCACGCCCATTCAACAAACAACTTAGAATTCCATACTCATGAACGGTGTGACGTTTTCCATGAGCGTTACGCCCATTTGTTGGGGAAAACATCCAATACAAGTCAGTGGGTGGTGTTGGGGTTTAATAAACTAAAGATAAGGACCTGTAGACTAGCGTTGTTTACGCGCAACATGCCGAAAACTTGTTGTGTTGCCGGCTGTTCAAATAATATAGCCAAACAGCCGTGGCTGAAGCTTGTACTGTGTTCATTTAGGGTAGCCGATGTAGCATGTAAATTGATGAGACATTCGGTTTGTTTTCCCCTATAAATGGCCGCAACGCACATTTTGGAGCAAAGTACGCGGATGGCCGTTCATGAGTATCGTCCCTTAAAGGTACACTGTGCAAGATTTTTATTGGTTTATTTCTAGAATTCATGATGCTACCCATTCACTAATGTTACCTTTTTCATGGATACTTACCACCACCATCAAATTCCAAGTATTCATTATGACTGGAAAAATGTAACTTTTCATACATGAAAAGGGGGATCTTCTCCATGGTCTGCCATTTTGAATTTCCAGAAATAGCCATTTTTAGCTGCAAAAATTACTATACTTGGGCCATACTAGAAAATATTTTTTTGATACTTAGTAAACTTTCATGAAAAGATCAAATTTGGCAGTAGGCAGCCCAGTTTCAATGAGCAGCATAGTTGCAGTACCTTTTTGACCATTTCCTGCACAGTGCACCTTTAAAGGGACAGTCCCATCATATGCTACACATGAACGTGTTTACACAAGAGTTGTGGTGTTACCTCAATGTGGATGAGGAAACACATGAACATGACATAAGAATTACATAACTGTTGGTTTGCCACTGAATCTGCCCACCCTGAGAGGGCATTATGTTTTGTTTTTTGATTTTTAGACAGCTGTCCAATTACGCACATCTTCTTTGCTTGATTAAACCTGACAGTTATTAGCCAGCCAAAATGTGTGTCTTTTTTTTTTTTTTTTTAAAGGAAAGAAAAGAGCTGTGTCATTCAAGCTAATGATGCAAGCATGCGCGCTATCCCAAATTGAAATCCCACCTTACCTTTAGCAAACAACATTGCCGCTATCACAACAGCAATTACATCTATAGCCCCCATATACACCCTACACATAATTTACATTTGACAAAAAAATGTTTTCATGATTCTTCAGAAAAGTGTTTGTGCGTGCGTGCGTGCGTGCGTGCGTGCGTGCGTGCGTGCGTGCGTGCGTGCGTGCGTGCGTGCGTGCGTGCGTGCGTGCGTGCGTGCGTGCGTGCGTGTGTGATGGTTTGCAGACTTAATCTAGCTGTGTGAAGGTGTCATCTTCTGCTCTTGTGCGATTCTTGTGTCCTTGAGCATCTGCAGTTATTCAGTTGTGTATTGAGTGTCCCTTCTTGCGTGACCCATTTAAAGATTATAATTCACTTTAGAGTGGATGACCACAAGGTTGTGAGTCTTGACTTACTTAACATTGGTAGAAGGTCACCTCTGCAATACATAAAAATGATACCAAGTACACCATACAGTATGTGTCGTACCAAACGTTTCTTGCCTATCCTTGAACGCAAAAAGGAATGGCATTGGAAAGACCAGCTAGAGAGAGAGAGAGTCAAGTCAAGTCAAGTTAAGTTGGTTTTATTGTCAATTGCTTTACATGCGCTGGTCATAGAATTGAAATTACGTTTCTTACTTTCCCATGCAGACAGACATAGACTCTAGACTCTAGGTGTGGACATAGACAATTAGACATAGACAGTATATACTGTATACAGTACATTACACCTAGAGTACCTATAAAATATACACACAGACATATAAAGTGCAAGACTGGGCAACAGCAGACATACACAGAAAATATATTAAAAAGAGGTAGTGTTGTGCATTCCAGTTATGTCCTATTGTGGCAATTCTGACTTAGTGAGAGAGAGAGAGAGAGAGAGAGAGAGAGAGAGAGAGAGAGAGAGAGAGAGAGAGAGAGAGAGAGAGAGAGAGAGAGAAGGAGAGACGTGACATAGACATGCCACGTGACTTGATAATAAAGCATCTGTCCCCGTATAACCCCTTCCAGCCATGCTTATATCTCATTTTCGAACTCTCTTAGGAGGCTTTCATTTCCTGCATGCCGTCCAATTAATTCCTGGGAGCAGAAGGCCATTGCAGGGGGAAAAAGTGGGGTTTGTGGTCATCTCTCCTGCAGTTTCTCTTATCCGGCTGTATACACTGGAGACTAGTCTAAACTCTATCGTGTTTTCTAAATTGCACCACAAGTCATAATGCTGTGAAATCGCAATAGCCCTGAAGTCACTATGTTTTTTTCTTTCCCTCTGAGAATCTATAAGGCCATGAGGAGGTTAGTGTAGCATTTTACACCTAATAGCCTACGTACACCCTGTTCTAATGTATGCAGAAGAAACATTTGATGATGTATAGAAGGGATGCGTAACCTTTGTCTTTCGAGGGGCCACTTCAGTTTCCTCCAAGGGTCATGAAAGTAACCCAAGGGCCATACTATGAATACAAAACCAGGACACAAACCAGGATTTCCCCCTGCAATTTAGGCCTATATTGAAGGCAGCCACTGCAGAGCCTATGTTATAACCTTACTGTCACCAAAATTGTAATGATTATGTCTTAAACTGTTACTTAAGGCTCTCTGTACTGTCATAGCAATGTTGTTATGATGTGGTTGAGTGTTTTTAGCAAATAATGAATAGGCCTGTCGGCGACCCCATCTGCAATAAGAGGCTACAACAGACCCCACCTTCTCTAGGTCCTCTGAATTTAACTTAATTGTATTGCAATTGCAAATGTATTTTCTTCTTAGCCTGGTTCTCACACAGACCCTCATGCATTTCCGCCCAGCATTGGTAACAACCATCTGCGTTAGAACCAGGTTATTAATTTCTAAGATTCCTTTACAAAATGTGTTATATTTCATGTGAAGCTGCAAAACATTAAAATTATATTGGGGGCCGGATAAAATGGCCTCAATGGCGATAAACAGCCCTCGAGACATAGGTTCCCCACCCCTGATGTATAGAGTTCTACGGGACCACCATTCAGAATGAGCCAGTGGTGGTCCTAGAAAAAAAAAATAACAAGGGAGGCAAACTAGGGCCAATAGGGCCATTTTCACTGCCAACGCTACCCGTGCTGTACCAAAAGGTGCCAACAGGCGTGCGCAGACATTTTGGGGGGCAGGTGCTGGCGGGGTATGTGGCTGCCTGACAGGGCTGTATAGGGATTACATACTGTATATTGAGGCATTATTATCACACGATTTTAATCGTCAAGTATTTCTAGACGATCATATCAATAAAGACCACAATACATTGTGGAATAAAGCAATAAAAAAGAACTTTCACAAAGGACACTTTTTTTGTCCAGGAGGGCAAAGGGGCGTGTGCTTTAGCACCACCTCGTCCCTATCTGTGCACGCCTAGGTGCTAACTGCTTTTCTCACCTACAAGTCCAAGGTGCGAAAGGGGACTATTTACACACTTTTAATGATATAATCAGCTTTTCATTTATTTGTAGGCTATTACATTTTACAAGTTAATATTTACATCATTGACTGTTCAGTATAGGGGGCACACCAGGAGCCAGGAGCCAGGAGCAGTTCCACAGGAGCCCTGGCCCACACTGTCCCCCCTTCTAGAATCGTCTGTGGATGGAGTTTGCAGCCCACTGTGCTTGTATATATATTTGTGGTAGTTCAACTGCACAGCAGCACATGGACCGCCAGCAATACTGCCAAGAACCACCAGTGGGCCATGGATCACTGGTTGAAATCCCCTGATGTGTATGACAAATAAACATCCTTGATTTGTTTATTCT
Organism: Engraulis encrasicolus; assembly: GCF_034702125.1. Lineage (NCBI taxonomy): Eukaryota > Metazoa > Chordata > Actinopteri > Clupeiformes > Engraulidae > Engraulis > Engraulis encrasicolus. Next base: position 6,069,120 of record NC_085878.1, read on the forward strand.
GCTGTGCTCTGCAAAGCTTACAGTTTATTTGGGGAGACAGTCATTCCTAGAATACTTCTGTTGTTAGAGAGACAAGACGTTGTCACAACACTGTCTTCTGGATCATATTCGCCATGGTTTTCGTTTTCAAGAGCTGGCAGAGGAATATAATGTGTCAGCCTTGTTCAGATGTCCAGCGAGCTGTCATGGCCATCATGGATTGAAGAGCTCTCTGATTGCAGGTCAATCAAAAACACTGAAATTGAGAGCAGAGAAAACAGCCCGCAGTGGGGAGTGGAGAGAACCGAGTAAAGTGAAGGCTGTGCTATACACTCTTTTTATGTTTGTTTTTTTCCACTGAGGGCAGATGGTTGACAATGGCTGTAAACATTACCTTGGAAAAAAATATTTATTTGTATGTTTTCATATAACAGAGGCAAACATTGTGGGATCAGAATATTAATGGCCAGCCAACTCACAAAAACAGTTCATAGTAATTAATGGTGCAACTCTTAGCCAAGATATTTCAGCTAATTATCAAAATGGCCTGAATGGCAGATGGAATGCATTGCATTTCCTGAGCCAGTTTGTCAAACTCTGTTAAGTAGGCTACATTAGAAATGCATACTGCTGGATTGCTTAAAGAAATTCACTGCCCCTCCAATGCTTAAAGAAACTCCATTATCCTGACATGCACCCATCTGTGGTCTTAAGTATTGCCTGGTAAACTTAGGACCTATGTTGTTTTTTGTCCTGACTTAGGATATTGGCATTTGGATCTCTTAGAATTCACAAAAAAAAATGATTTTGGGGTGCCCCGTGGACATTCAAAAGAGGTTTGGAAAGGTTATTTGATGATTACATTTTACTCAAAAGATTTCTCTTGACATTTAAAGGAAATGCCTCCAGAACTTTTGAACATTTATAGTGGGACTAGGGTGACTTATCGAGCTTTTCCAATCAGTCGTAAGTGAATACCGCCACCTGACCCGACCCCACCCCAATTCTTTTTGTATTATATTATTTTTTTGATGATATTGCCCTGTCCTATGACAGAACAGAACACACAGCAATAAACAATTTTGTCTTTTGTGTCAATTCTGTATCACTTCTGTTGTAGGGTGTACATTCATCCTCCTAAATTATGCATCTTCTTCTATTCATCCTTACAAGTAACATATATATATACTGTATATATGAAGAGTTCAGATGCAAAACCACTAACTCCATTTCTGAAGACCTGCACTTCTATATTTTTAGAGAACCCAGTTATTGGTTTGGTTTACATTCATGTACTTGATAATACATATAAATAGTTATATTACATAAATAAAATAAAAAAACATGCAATTTTGATAGCTTTGTATTTAATAAATTCAGATTATTTCCTGAAAAGGCACTTAGGGGGTTTTGCATCTGAACTCTTCATATATAAATAGCCCAAGGTCTTGGTGTTAGTGCAAGGTGTCAGTGCCTGATGCTATACATAGTTTCCGTCTCGGTGGCCGAGCCTAGACCCAGCCCCATGCAGTCTCAGACTCATAGATCAGACAAAATGTTTCTCACCCTACAAGTCGCCCATTTAATATGCAATGTGTTGGAGATAAAGATGATTCATTCCAAACAAATACATTGCTACGGTGGCGATGGTGGGCATGCGCCAGGTAGATTGCGTGGCCAGGGCACAGCAGCAGGAGGCTGGCATGTGTGACAGATAACGGCCAAAGTAATTCACACTAATGCCGCCCGTATATCAGAAAGTAGTCAGGCCTCTGGGCGAGTGTAGAGTGTAGTGTGGAGAGATAGGGGACAAGAGAGAGAGAGAGAGAGAGAGAGAGAGAGAGAGAGAGAGAGAGAGAGAGAGAGAGAAACTCAGTGTCTGAATCATCAGGAGAGAAGGAGGAGGCTGTAAGCAGGGCGCGAGTGAAATTGATGGACCTCTGTGCAGTGAGACATGCTTTTTAGGGAAGAGCTGAAGATTCCAAGCCTAGAAATCTAGACAAATCTTGGTGTTACAAAATTAAATTCCTGTCCTGGATACCCAGCAAAGCTCAATAGCTATTTTCACAAATGTATGAAGCCAGACCAATATCAGTCTACCCCTGTAGAGAGCCACTCGCCAGACACAAGGCCTCGTTGGTGCACTGCTTTAGAGGTTTGGTAAAGAAGTGCATTGCTCTGCTTAACCACTATACTGCAGTGGTGTAGTCTACTAGTGGTGTGGATCGGCACTGCCCTCACGATCCGATTCGATCACGATTCGGGAGGTAGTAGATCCGATTCGATTCGATTCTATTAGATCCAATCCGATTCGATTCAATTCTACAATGCATTGCAATGCATTACATTTCTACTGAACGCAAAGCAAATGTTCAGCCATGATGAGGAAATACAAGTAGTCAGATACTGAGCAACAATTTATTGGCTGTTTTCTGTATCAGTCTTGCAATGTTTTGAAGTGTTTTTATTTAATTTAACATTCATTTGCTCCCGAAATATCCATGGAAGTAATTGAAACTTAAAAAAAATTGCCGGATTGATTCTGGAACTTGCCGGATCTGGATCTGGATCGTCCATGCCCCGGATCGATTCGGATCGCCGAATCGATCATTGTTGACACCCCTATAGTCTACGTAGAACGCAGGTATACAGAGTATACCCACTTCTAAATTTCAGGGATTTCAGTATACCCACTTTAAATTGATTGATCCATTGTTTTGAATAGCACAAATACATACAGTATACCCACTTCAAAAAATGCTCAAATATGCAGTATACCCACCTTTAAAAAGTAGACTACACCACTGCTATACTGCTGTACCAAACAAGAACGCAGTATACAACGCTTCCTTGAAAACTGAGAAAGAGTCTTTAAAGTGTCCTTTCTGGCCAGACAACTGTGTTGTAGGTAAAGTGGTGGTGACACTTCCATGTAATACTTGGAAATGTATGCACTCACACACAAAAAAAACATTCACGTCTTTTCACCACAAAAATGTAGTTAGGCCTACTGCATTCTTGCTATTACTGTCTGTTCCTGAACCACTAACTTCAGTGATAAAGTGCAGTAACGACATGTAACTTACTGCATTTTAGCTTGTAAGACGTAACCCTAAAACCAAAGCACCGCAAGGAACATCCAATCTTGCAGTTACTGCCTTTTCGTCATGATTTTCTCTGAAACGGGACAAAAATTAACCAATTTTTTTTAAACAAGACAAAGGAGGTATTATAAAGGCCATTTTGACCAGATATGCAGTTACTGCATTCTTGTTTGGTACAGCAGTATGGAGTGCTTTCCTATCATAGCCGCTTAAACTAGACAAATCCCCACCCACGGCTCCCCCACGCCCTCAAAATAAACACAACTCTCCAGGGAAGCCGACAGGGGGGAACAAAGGGGTCACTTATCCCGGGCCCAGGGAGAGAGGGGGCCCAAAATTGGATGCTCATTACATTGCATGTGTTGGGTTTTGGGCCCTTTCAGATGTCTTTGTCCCGGGCCCAGCCAAAGCTGTCAGCGGCCCTGCAACTGACAATAGGAGGACTCCCCACTAAGCCATCCACCAAGTGAATTTAGAGTAGACCAGCAGACATTGTTCACATGTCCTATGACAGATGCATGTGTTTTGTGGGCAAGACGACATCATGTTGGTTCCTGCTGTAGACATGAGCTACAATTAGATGAGAAGCCTGTTGACTGTCATGACAACCAAGAGATGGATCCATCATTCGTGGTGGAAAAAGGGAGTCTTAGGCGCCAGCCCACTGTTTAAGTCCTGTCAGCGGGATCTCTTTCTGCTGTCACGGTCGTGGTGTGTCCATCATTTCTTGCGGGAAAGTTAATTCAGTCTAATGGGAGATGGTAATAGAATCGCGGCCCTTTTGAATTGCCATCCATTATGTAAGCCAAGGCAAGGCAACAGCAGCAGAGGAAGCAAAATGGCAATGAAGATTAATACCATCTTTCCCTCAATGATCAATTATTGAAAAGATCATTGAATCCTCCCTTTTCCCCCCAGTAATCTATCTTTGGGACACTACTACATTTGAGGGGTTTGTTGCGGTAAGAGGGAAAATTAACCCTAATTAATCTTTTGAGGATGGCGGGTCACGGGGAGTTTAAATGGCGACGGCTTTTCAGATGGTAGCAGCTAGTGTAGCACGAGACTGAAATAGCTTCCTGGGGCGAAGTGTTGGACTAGAATCGTCAGATAATGAGCTTTGTTCCAGTCGACACAGAGGATAGGGAGTCAATACAGGGGATTACTTTTCACTGTCCTGGTTTCACACGTTTTATCTGCACAAGTCTCAAAGCACTCAAATAATTTCACAATCAATTAATTGACAGGATTTCATATCACCACCACCGTGCAAACAACCAGCGGCAAGAGTTTAAATTACCCACTCTTGTGTGTATTGTGTACTATAAGTTTTTCCCATTGTATTTTGTGAAACCTCTTTCAGTAGGTGTACGCTACTCTCTTCTGCTGTTTGATTGTGAAAGTACCTGGTATTATTTATAGTCTTTATTTCATTGAAAAAAATTCAATATAGGCCTACTATATCACTACCATACTCGTTTTCCCAGGTGTCAGCACGACTCCACAAAAATGGCTGTCTCTCTGACAACCTGAAGGCTAACCTGAAATAGGTTTTATAATAACATGGCTGTAAATGAAACAGGAACAGAAAGGCAACTCACTAACTAGGGACTGTTTACTTAGAGACGGTGGCAAGAAAATCTCTGACGCCCACATCGCATCGCTTGTACAGTTACTCGCATGCGAGTCTCGCTGGAACACATTGACATTCTATTGACTTCATTCGCTGAGCGAGTAACTAGTAGCGGCGTGTGTGTACGGCCCTTGACGCTAGAATGTAACTACAGAAGTTAGGAGTTAGTTGTACATATCCCAGTTACTGTATATCATGGGTGAACTTATCTGATTTAGTTATTATAAACAACTCTGAGTGCCATGGAGAGTTGGACTTGTGTATGCTGGTGTGCTTGATGCCATTTCAGTAACTGTAAGAGCCCAAATAGAGACAGTACTTCTCTTTCCTGAACTTTTCTCAGACCAAGCAAATACAAAGGCCCAATGGAATGTCATCTGTTGTTGTATTATCCCTCAAAGGTGAGAGACTGAGAAAATAAACCTAATCTCGACCACCATGTTGGCTGTGGTGAGATCCATCAGGATGCAAAGGCATTCTTCGCCTCCGGCTGTCCAGGAAGTCCCAGACTCGCACAGCAATAAGAGGTCATATTTTTTCCCCCTTATTATTTTTAGCAACAGATTCAGGGTAGACTGTATATCTTCCACCAGGAATGTCAATAAATCTCTGTATCTCCAAAAGGAGTGGATATCAGCTTAGGTGAAGCAAATGAAAGACATTAGCCATCGGAGATGTAGCGTTTGATAAATAATTCAGTTCCTGACCTATGGAAATGCTGATATGTCGTCCAGACAGTACAAGACCACTCCGTGTCCCGAATGAGGCCCATTTTAACTCACTAATTCTCATCCTTCCTCCTTGTAGTCTACTGTATATGTCTATTTCCAAGGCTAGAAGAGGTTTTCATCTAACACCGCACTATACATAAGGAGAATTTTTCTTTCCTTAAAGGGACACTGTGCAGGAAATGGTCAAAAAAGGTACTGCAATTATGCTGCTCATAGAAACTGTGCTGTCTATTGCCAAATTTGATCTTTACATGAAAGTTTACTAAGTAATAAACACATATTTTCTAGTATGGTCCAAGTACAGTAATTTGTGCAGCTAAAAAGGGCTATTTCTGGAAATTCAAAATGGCGGATCATGGAGACGATCCCCTTTTTCATGTATGAAAAGTGCAATTTTTCCAGTCATAATAAATACTTAGAATTTGATTGTGGTGCTAAGTATTCAGGAAAAGGGTAACATTAGTGAATGGACAGCATGAATTCTGGAAATAAACAACTAAAAATCTCACACAGTGTCCCTTTAACAGCAAATATACCCTGTGAACCCCATAATGCACCTCGATCCATCAGTGGAATGCTGCAATAGTCATTGAAAAGGTAACTACCTGTACTACTATAGTACTGCACTATTAAGACATAGCACAGGGCCTTTAGTAATGCACTACAAACTTGGTCATTGCCATTCTAGGAACTGTGTATTTATAGCGCTATGTATTAATGAGTTAAAAATGTCACTTCGTCACCATTCACATCCCCATATTTCTCCACTCGAAATATTCAATTCCTCTCCAGGGCTGGCCCGGGACATAAAAGTCAGGCCGGGCATTTCCTGCCAAGACCGGCCTGCCAGGAAATTGAGAGAGACAATGAAGTCTGTGGCAATATTTTTAGTCATCTACAAAGTATGACAAGCTAATTTTGACCACAACAGGCAAAATGGACATTTAAACCTGTCTCAGACCGGCCAGCTGTAGCAGAATGAGGACTGACAGCACTATATTGAGGGGAGGACCGGGCCAAAATTATCAACAGTCCACCGGGCAAATGCCCTGTATAGTATGCCTTAAGGCCAGTCCAGCCATGTTCCCCACCACCAAACCCATCCACCAACCCACCAAGGTGCCCATAACCTGATCATGGTCTTCCCTGCAGCCACGAGACCCTATTTTCTCCCAGGCACACTCCTTCTCCTGTGTGGTTGAATGTTCCCGCCTCTATCTCCAGCCATTGCTCATACCCCCAAGGCTGACGCCATGGACTCCAGGGATTGCGGATGTATGGCTCTGGATGAATCCTAAGCCAGTGGGGGAGACGTGCACTCACTGAGTTGCCTGCAGAAGCATGGAGGTACAAAGGGATGAGGATGGTGTTATGGAGGGGAGAGGGTGTGGAGGGGGGGGGGGGGGGGTGGATGCTGTTATGCGTGTTATGGGGGACATGGGGGTGGGGGGTGGGGGGGTGGGTTGGTGGATGCTGTTATGCGTGTCATGGGGGACATGTGTGTGTGTGTGTGTGTGTGTGTGGGGGGGGGGGGGGGTTAGACATTCATATTAGGTATGCTGCATGCAAGCACACTGAGTGCTGCTCATGGCCTTTGTATTCTGTGCTTTGCCTCAGCTCACTTTCGGGTCAGGATAATATTGCATCTCTCCATAAAGTCGAGTGTTGATTGATATTCCGGAAAGAGTGTCCTTTTCGGTGCCCACGGGAGGCGCGGTTTCTGTAAGAGATGCCCTGAGAGCAGGTTTTATATTATTCAACTGTTATAGATGCCATATTTTTCCTCTGATGTGTAATACCGCGACTGTGAGATTATATTGATGCATTTATGGAGATGCTGTGATGCACTGAATCTGAGATACCTACATATAGATCAGTATTACTCAAACTTTTTTTCAGACCAAGCACCACTTTGTACCAAAAAGTTTTTCTTCGGAACTACCTGTCAACCTGTTTTATGCACTTCAAATTAAGACGCAGACCCCTTATTGTTTTGTATAAATTACATTATATAAATTACAATCTTTTTGTGTACAGAAAGAACAAGAAAGATACGCAAAGCCTTCTATTAATGTGCGAATAACCGTTCTAGCTTATCTTGGGACTGCTGCATTTCTTTTAGACATACTCTCTGTGAGCACCTGATGTTTTTCACAGACCACCAGTGGTCTCTGGACTATACTTAGAGCAGTGTTTCGTTACTCAAATGTAGAGATGCACCGGATCCTGATTTTTAGGATCCTGCCGGATACCGGATCCACTGCTTTAGATCCTGCCGGATCCGGAACCGGATACCGGATCCTACGAAAGGGTTGAAACACATAGCCAACTCGCACACGTGGGCCCTTTTTATTACGTTGGCGCAAACTATTTTTAAGACTCATTGGCTTACTCCATGCAGCGATTAGGGTTGTGAAAGACTGACTGAAAAGCCTAGGCTACGCAAAAAATGGAGATGACCCAGATCCTGATTTTTAGGTAACTGCCGGATACCGGATCCACTGCTTAAGATCCTGCCGGATCCGGATAGTCTGAAAAACCCTAATATCCTGCCGGATCCGGAACCGGTTCTTGGATCCTGTACATCTCTACTCAAATGGTTCTAGTTATTGAAGAAAGAAGCCTGTTATCCTTGTGTCCCCCAAAATACATTTATCTAACACATTTTGCACGATATTAAACAGCTTTCTATTTTTAACACCGGCTGTAGAACTTCTGTTCTCTCGTTGCATTTGCATATCACTAAGTAAACACGTCTTGAATCAGCGGATCAGCAGATTCATCCCAAATCGCAAATTTAGATCTGTCATAATTACAAATGTCAATTCTGAGAAGCATTCAAACGTGTGAATGGTTCTGGGTTGTTAAACTGTGAGTGGATTGGACTTATCATTGAATATTTGAAATGAATTAATATAGCTTTACCCTTAATGACAAAAATACAATAATACTATAGCCTAGGCCTACTAGGTTTTTTTCAATGAGGATTAGGCCCACTTAAGAAAAATATGTTTGCAATGTTTGTGTTCAAAATACAGTCTTTTAAATAATATTTATATATATCGAGTACATGGCTATATATACGTATATTATCAATTGTTTAACTTTTTTGGTCGGTAGTGTGCCGCGGGATTTTCTCAATGAAAATAGTGTACCTTGGCTGAAAAAAAGTTGGAAAACACTGCTCTGCCTAACACCTTTTCACAAATGTAACTTCTCAGACTCATAAGCGAACTGCACTGAGACCAAGTCATATTTGTTCATACATACGTAGTCATGTGTTTCCTCAATTAGACTTTGGCATTAAAAATAAATGTTTAATTAATACTCTTGTGCACATAATCACAAGCCTTCAGGCAATGAAAATACATTTGTTGAGAAGAAAAAGTATGAAGTTTAAAGGTTGGAAGGTGTGTCCATACTGCAGTAACGCTTGAATGATAACGGGGAAAAAATTCACTCCTTACAGTTTTTCTACATTGATTGTATTAAAGGTTGAAGCAGTTTGACATTTTCCTGCCTCCCTTAGTACAGATAGTATTATATCCCCTTCTTCACGCCCTTTGGTACACCATCAGAGTTGATGCTTTTTAAAATGAACAACTTGAAGGCGATCTTCAGCAGTTTAATGAGGAGTGCATTGACTGGCAGTTTGACGGCTGCAGAAAACTCATACTGATGTATCTTTTTCTTTTCAGTCACACAGACAAACGCGGGTCTTTCCTTTCTCTGGAAATATCTGCGAGGTGTTTTCACGTGCCACAATTGATCTCAGAGACGCGGAAATGAGAAGTGAATTCAGTGCTTTAACGAGATATTTATCCTGTGATTATTTATTTTTCTTGTATAATAATAATTATCAAAAACAAATGTTGACAATGACAAGCCTTGCAGCCACAAACCTCTCACTCTGCCATTTCTATAAGCAGCTAGAAATGCACTCAGAGAGTGCAGCCCTCCACCAAGGAAGCTGTTTGATACAACAGTTGACTATGTTACACCCTCATTTTTTTCCAAGTTTTTCTGTCTTGTTTTTGTGGAGTTAGAAACTGGAATGTCAAATTTTGCTCTGTCTCGCAATGGTGAAGAATCTTTGAAAAGATTCCTGGATCTGTATCGTGATCTGGATCACCACCAAAATGTAATCACTTGTTCTTTTTGTCATTTCTAACAACTCCACAAAATGTCATCCAAATCTGTGCATAACTCTTCGAGCTATCCTGCTGACAGACAAACAAACAGACATAAAAACAGACAAACCAATACAACCGAAAACATAACCTCCTTGGTGCCAATACCAACCATGGTGAATGTCTCCTCAGTTCATTGTCAATCTCATGTCCCACTGACATCTAACAATGTGATTTGTGTAGTTCACGTCACATGTCCATGCTGTTCTGCACTGAATTGGTGACCTTGTACACACATTTTGATGAGTGCGTGTTACTTTTTTTAAAAACCTGAAACAACTTGTGAACAACCCCTCTGATGACTGAAATCTTCAAGGCTACACCTGACCAGTGGGAAAAGGGGATAGGCAAGGGGTATGAAAGGGACTCATAGCTATTGTACTGCTACGTAAGTGTCAAAACTTCAAAGAGCTTTTATAGATCTTGCTCGGGCTCAGGAGACATGGACTTTCATATTTTCCTACCCTGCCATGTGCTACAACAGACATGTGGCTCCCCCACTAAAGTGCTGTCTGACATTTCTGTGGATGTGTTAGCTCCATCAAGGGCAGAACTCACCCTTTTAAAAGATCCACACGCTGGAAGCCATCAGACTCGGGTGGAGGGGTAAAGTGCACTTGCCGCTTTTGGCAAGGTTGGTTGCATGTTGCTTGTTTTCGTAAAGTAGCCTTCTCTGTTCCTTGCCAGTCGATGTCTGAATGCATTTCTCACATCGACCACTAGCAAGGCCAGTCAGGCATCTTAGTGCTACCTGAGCGCACCCTGAACTGCTGCCATGTTACTGTGTCACATTTATTCAAAGGGACAACATAGCTGAAAAATGACGCTTGCTATCCCACATCAATTTTTGAAGTTACTGTAGCCTACTGTATGCGTTTGTTTGATCCACACCCCTGGAGGCATAGCTGGATTGGCCTTAAAGGGACACTGTGCAGGAAATGGTCAAACAAGGTACTGAAACTATACTGCTCATTGAAACTGGGCTGCCTATTGCCAAATTTGGTCTTTACATGAAAAGTTACTAAGTAATAAACAAATATTTATAGTATGGTCCAAGTATGGTCGAGTCATTTTTGCAGCTAAAAATGGCTTTTTGGAAATTCAAAATGGTGGACCATGGAGAAGATCCCCTTTTTCATGTATGAAAAGTGCAATTTTTCCAGTCATGATGAATACTTAGAATTTGATGGTGGTGGTAAGTATTCATGAAAAAGGTAACATTAGTGAATGGGCAGCATGAATTCTGGAAATAAACAACTAAAAATATCACACAGTGTCCCTTTAAGGCATACAGGGCATTTGCCTGGCGGTCTGGTAGTGGTATCAGTCCTCATTCCGCTACAGCTGACCTCCCCAAGTGAGATTTAAATATTCATTTTGGCTGTTGTGGTCGAAATAGCTCGTAATAGATGAAGTGTTGTCACTGGCAGGGCCGCTGACAGCTTTGGCTGGGCCCAGGACAAAGTCATCTGAAAGGCCCCCCCCACCCAATACATTTAATGTAATGAGGACCCAAATATGGGCCCCTCTCTCCCCGGGCCCGGGACAACAGACCCCTTTGTCCCCTCCGTGTTGGCTTCCCTGGTCACTGGCTTCATCTTCTCTCTCAATGCCAGGCGGACCGGTCTTGGCTTAAAAGGCCAGGCTTGATTTTATTGTCCCATCCAGCCCTGTTTAGAAGTTTTCAGGAGCAAAGATGCCAATAGCCCAAAAAGCTAAACAAAGTCCACTATCCAGGGGTCCGTATCTCGAAAGCGTCTTTGCTAACGACGGTAGCAACGTCCTTCGTAAGAGCGACTCAACTCTCTCTTGACAGCGACGCTCACCACTAAATCCAGGGGAATGATAAGACGGTCTTAAGACGGTCTTGAGACGGTTAGCAACGACAAGAATCGAGAAACGGACCCCAGGTCCAGGGAAAAGCCAGGGTCAAGCATCCATACAGTGGCACAGAGAGAGAGAAAGAGAGAGGTGGTAATACTATTTGAGGACCCCCTCACACACACACACACGCCCGTGCACACGCAAACACACACACACATACACACGCACGCACGCACGCACGCACACACACACACACACACACACACACACACACACACACACACACACACACACACACACACACACACACACACACACACACACACACACACACACACACACACACACACGTAATATGTCAATGTGGGCCAATTGTGTTTTTTCAGACATGAAACACCAATTCTGTTTTTCTGAAGAGGTGTGAGGCATTCAGTGATGAGTATGAAGTATGATACCTAATCTGAACTCATTCGAACATAAATGTGTGAGTTTTGAAGGGCCAAATTGTGCAGGGTGCAATCACTTTTGCACCATCATGATTTCACAAAACATGGATAATATGTGTTAAGCTCCACAGATGTATCAAATTTACCTATACACATTTTGAAAATGACACAGTTCATTGGAATATTGTTCAAAATGTTGTCTTTCAAAAGGGGTGTACTCATTATTGTTGTGCACTCTATATAGCGAAGGAAGGACAATCTGTATTCAGATGCTGAAGTCTAGTGCCACATATTCCAAATGACCTACCTAGTTTTACCTGTCCAATTATAGCATTTGGGCAAGTAAAACCAGGTCATTTGGAATCTGTGGCACTGGATTGTAGCTTCTGAACAGGTCGTCCTGTGTAACTGGTTTCATATAATCTGTGTGGATTCTTCCCATCTACACTATAGCCGTGTACACAAGTTTCAAGTAATTCAAATACCTCTGGGCCAATAGATGGAATGATCACATATAAATATTTCACACGCTGTATGCAACAACTGCGACCAGTACAAGATTTTAAACTGCATAAATCAACGATATTCATAGACCTGAAATTGAAATCACAGCAACCCTAAGCAGGTAATTGGAGTGCTTCTGGGTCTTCACCTTTTTTCCTTGGTGCTCATCAGTGTAGGGGCTCTCAAACTTGGTCCAGGAAGACAGATGCTGAGGCACTCAAGGTTGCAATTTTTTAACTTTTTTATTTGGCTACAATGCCTACGCGTTTCGGCCCTTATGGCCTTCTTCAGGGCGGATCACAGCAACCCCATCTGGATCTTCAAATGAACACATTAGTGTCTCAGGGCATATAGCAGCAGATGACTATTGGACGAATAATGCTCTTCAACCGTTCTGCCAAAATATACAAATCCATAGACTGTATACAATGATAAAATAATGTTCACAAGCTCTGTTATCAGGTATATATTACCTTGCAGGAGTTCCTCATAATTCATTGATGGAGTGGTGTGAAACATTCATATCATGTTTATAACAACACTTCTCTCTATAAGTTGTTGCAGTGTGTCAGAAGTGAGTGCACCCTTCACATTTCTTCAGATTTGTAAGTATAAGTTTTTAAGGAACAGGAAATGTTCACTTTGATACAATGAAAACTAGCCAACGTTAACTCTTATATAGATGTTTACATTTATTGTTGACTCAGTCTTAAAAGCCTCATAATGTACCCACAAAAGTGGCTTCTCGCAGGAACTGTGATATATTACTAGTGGGAAACCTGGTCTGCTGTGTCGATCAGGCTTGTACGAAATTCCGAATGGAAAGAATTTCAATTCAAAGTAATGCCATAATATGAACACTAGGTGGTGGTGTTCTATGTACTTTCAATGGGTGGTGTAGATTAAATTCAAAGAAATTCAAGGTAATGGCACCACCTAGTGTTCGTATTATGGCATTATTTTGAATTGAAATTCTTTCCATTCGGAATTTCGTACAAGCCTGGTGTCGATCCACAAAGCATGACACCAAGATAAACAAATTTGCTTTAGATGGTGTCTGCCATGACTGCCAACAGTATGTGTGGTGGTAACCAAGTGAGTAGTACAAAGAAAGGTGTCTACATTCAAGCATAGCATGGGTACTGATATGGTTTGGGGCTGCATGAATGCTGTCAACTTTGGGAGGCTGAATTTCATCAGAAACATGCATGCCAACGTGTACTGTGACTACTGAAGCAGATCATGTTATCAACACAAGATTGGGTGTACTCACTTTTGTGGGTATATTTTGAGACATTAATGGCTGTATTTTGAATTATTTTGAGTGAAGTGAGTCAATTGAAATGGTTTAAAAAGATGTACACTGGCTACTGGCTAAAGACTAAATGCTTTAATGTTGTCCCATTACAATATCAGCAAAAATGTTAGGGGTGTACTCACTTCTGTGACACACATATTAAACCCTTATTTTGAAAGTGAAAGTGAAAGCCCTCCCATTGTCATTGTGACACAGCACTGCACACCATGACATTGCATTTATGCCTCACCCGTGCAAGGGGGCCCCCAATGGCGCCCCAAGGGAGCAGTGCAGCGGGACGGAACCATGCTCAGGGTACCTCAGTCATGGAGAAGGACGGGGGAGAGCACTGGTTAATTATTCCCCCCACCAACCTGGAGAGTCAGGAGTCGAACCGGCAACCTTTGTGCTACAAGTCTGACGCCCTAACCGCTTACCCATGACTACCCATTTTAGCTTAATTCACAGATATGATAACATTTGCCACAATCCAATGGGTGTCTAAAGTTGTGAAAACATGTAGGTCCATTGACTACAACACTGCAGCATGCTGCTAGATCATACATAAGCATGCAGTACACACATTTGCAAATGCCATGCCAGTGTATTACACTTGTGAACTGACAATCCTTTTTTAAAGTCGTAACTTCTTAATTGGAAAATTTTCTACATCTTTCTCCTCTTTCTCCTTCCCTTATCATTCATTTAGTATGAACATCATATTGTTTCTTTTCCACGTTATGTGAGAGGAATTTAAATCATCACATACAGGTATGACCATCGCTGCAACGGAACCTATTTAAATGATGGAATATTACCACCAAGGAGAACCTCCTGAACTCATCATCAGGGGTAAGTTATTCTGCTGTCAGTCACTCACGTCCTGTGAACGATGTGGCAAACCATTTTGCATACCCATCTCATCTGCCTGAACCACATGACTTTTACAATCGGTGGGGGAGTTTCCGCCAGGAGGTTTAATAAGCGAACGCTAATCCAGTGTTTCTCAACAGGGGTGCCAGGGCACCCTGGTGTGCCGCGGGCCCCCCTCAGGGGTGCCGCTGAAATGTGGCTGATAAATAAATTATGTAATATAATACTTATTTGTCTAAATTGTTAAGTTAATGCTAGTCAGTGGAATCTTTCATCTGCCATTCACGCACAATAAAGTAAATATAGGTCACCCCAGTCAACTGCAACTTCGAACGTAGGCCTGGAGGATGCAGACCACATGAATCAATGCAATTACCGCTGCATATGCCCACCTTTGATTCCAGCCTTAACGAGATGTCCCCTATTATTTGTTTCGGACGCCCCTGGCACCCCTAAGCCCTGCATTCTCTACCCCCCACCCCCCCCCCTCTCTCTCTCTCTCTCTCTGTCTGCATGTGCCCTTATATCTTAACTGTAGCTGCAACTGCATGATCTTCTTTCTTTGTATTTCATATTTCTTATTTACAACTCAAAAGAACTTGAACGTCTTTCTACAGCAACTCTTAATCGTGTTATATTCCTCAAATGCAATATTTCATCTCAAGACAGTTGGCCAGCAGGGCACCACATCCTTTCACACTGAGGAGATGTTGTCAAGTGATGAAAATCACCTCATTTACTGTAGGCCAGTGCTTCCCAAACTTTTCCACATCACGTACCCCTTGAAGCATTTCAGCTCCATCCGCGTACACCCCCCCCCCCCAAAAAACAAACAAAACAAAACCCACGATGCACATCAACAGAAACGTCCACAGATGAATGGGCATAGAGCTAACATTGTTGCAACATGTTCTGTAGGCTACACCAGTAGGTCACTAAAGGCTTCCAGCCAGAGATGTAATGGCCCATAAAGGTTGCTTAATTCACATGTTTAGATTTTTTGTCCCGCATTTTTTTTTTTTCAAAATTCAAAATCTTCTCGCGTACCCCCTGCCACCTTGCGTACCCCCGAGGGGTACGCGCACCATAGTTTGGGAACGACTGCTGTATGTATTGTGTGCAGACTGATTGACACCAGCTCCTTTCGTTGATAAATAAAGCAACTCCACTTTACTTCACTCCACTCCACTTCAGAACCATGCAGGTAACTTCTGACTGACCGCATCTGAATATTGCCCCCAATCTCATTACATAACATTTCAATGCCCATGTATTGTTTAATCCATGTTTGAATAACTCTCTTTTAGACTGTGAGATGCCAAATAAAAGTGCCCTTTGTCTCTGACGTCAGGATGTGTTGAAATTCCCTTCCCCCAAACTGCTGATTTTCTTCTCACATTTCTGTGGGAGCCGTTGTACTATCGTCCAAACCTGTATGTACAGTATACTGCAACTCTACCCTACTCTACTCTCCTGCCAGCCCGTGCAGACTGTTTCAGGATGCAATAAATCTCTCCAGGGCTCCTCTGCTTTTCCCCATGCTACTGGGCCCATGCTGCTTGTGTTGTGTGTGCTGTGTGGGGGGGTGCTTTCCTGCTGTCATTGCCATAAAGGGGGCCCTTCGTCCCGGCCGGGGCTCAGATACGCCTCCTCTCCCCACCTGTGTGGCTGTTAGTTAGAACTGGATTTGTGCACTTGTACCTTGAATTTATTTTGCTTGCCTTTGATTGTTCCTTTCTTTTTTGAGTGCAAGGAGTCTTAAGTTGTGTTAAAGGTATGTGCGGGAAATGTCCAAAAAAGGTACTGCAACTATGCTGCTCATTGAAACTGGGTTGCCTATTGCCAAATTTGTAATACTAACTAGTATTTTGTAGTATGGCCCAAGTACAGTCAATTTTGCAGCTAAAAATGGCTATTTCTGGAAATTCAAAATGGCGGACCATGGAGAGGATCCCCCTTTTCATATATGAAAAGTGCAAATTTCCCAGTCATAATGAATACTTAGAATGTGATGGTGGTGGAAAGTATCATGAAAAAGGTAACATTAGTGAATGGGTAGCATGAATTCTGGAAAGAAACGACTACAAATCTTACACAGTGTCCCTTTAAGCTTTGACTAGAGTACTTAAGGCAGCAGGGCAACTTACATTTTTATGTTTAACTGGCTTGCAATGTTTTACAGTAGCCTATAGTGATATAATGCAGGGCTCATCGGGAGGAGTTTTAATTGAGGGGGTGGTGATCCACTTGTACATAGAATATGGATGCTACATCCCTGCACATGGTGTGCTGTATGTTATTGTGGCATTCAGAGGAGATTTCCCTTCTGCGTTTCAGCTGCGCGGGATGCTTTGCTCTAGGCTAAGCAGTCAGCCAGACAGCCAATGATTTCAAAGGAGCCCACAATCACGACAAAAGTCACGGTCACACTGATATGCACACACTGCTGAAGTAAGGAGAAAAGTGTCTGAGGCACTTTTGATACTGAGATTGACTGAAGACCACGCATGGTGCCTGAGTGCATCAGTTCTCTTTCTTTAAAGAAATGAGTTACATTTATGCAAAGAGCATTTCTTGGATCGTACAAATCAGTACCAGTTGTGCTTGCCGCTATGCTAATCATTCATCGCTCACTGTTCGTTGTGGAACATGTTCCGGAAACCGTGAGGCACAAAAAAACATTTCCCTTTTTTCTTGAAACTGTATTTTTTGTTGTTGTTCTAGCATCAAACACATTCCACCATTTCTGTGGCTGGCAGCCTGTAATTCTTGTTGTGCTTTTATTGTGTTGCGTGGTTAATGGCAGCGACTGCTGTGCAGTGCAAAGCACCCTTAGTACCCAGTGAGAGCATGAGCGCACTTCCATGGCCCGTGGCTCGCCACAGCCGCCCCTGCCCTGCGCTCAGAGACGGACTTTACATTAGGCAAACCTAGGCAATTCCCTAGGGCCCCGACCAAATCTGTTTTCCATAGGGGCCCTCAACTGTTAGCGAATTGCGATGAACACAAAAAAATAGGCCCGATCTTAATTTGTCACTTATGAAATCGAAGATGCATACAAGACAAAACACTAAAATAGCCCCCTCGCTCCTTCCATGCCAATTTGTGACCCTTATTTTTTTGTATGTGTTTAAAGAATTACTTTTGAGGGCCCCATGTTTATATTTCGCCTAGGGCCCCAAAATGGATAGGTCCGCCCCTGCCCTGTCCTGCTCCGCCTTTATTGCCATGCAGCTTCATCACAGCACATTGTTATGCCATCTCCAGGGGCGGCGGTGTCACTGCTGCTGACACTCTCTCACTCGCAGCTCATTCACTCACTCACAGCCAGCCATGCGTCCACACTCACACATGGTTATGGCTTCCCTATGGGGCGCAGGTGTCATGGCTGGCACTTTCTCCCTCACTCACAGCGAGCCATACATCCATACTCACGCATTTTTATGGTATCTCTAGGGCCCCAGTGTCATTGCGCAGTCATTGCACACATCACTCATTCACTCACTCACTCACTCACTCACTCACTCACATCCATCCTCACACACATTCACGAACATGAATGACTGTGGATTTAACATTAAGTGAATCAAATCTTGCACTGATGAAAAGACAGTATTTTGGCCTATGTTTTAAGTGTTGAATTTGTGGGAGGAATGAGTTAGTACATACTTTGAAATGTATGACATGTCCGGCAAAATTTGTCATAAAATATGGTTTGATCGTCAGGAAAATTACAAAAAGGAACAAACAGTGTCTGTGTTCGCTAACACCACCCAAGCAATTACATTTGATCATATTGATATTTACCATAAGATGTAAACATTCTCAAGTGAGGAAGGAATAAGTAAATAACTCATCCTTCAACGCAACGAATGTGAATGTTTACATCTTATGGCCAGGAAAAATATGGCAAAATGTAATTTGGTAGTAATATAGCAGACACTGTTTGTTCCTTTTTGTGATTCTATCAGACTATAAAGTATCTTATGACCAATTTACACTGAAATGTAAGAAATTCTAAAAAGGTGTACTAACTTTCCCCCCCAATTGTATATTACTGAATTTTTATTTGGGAATTGTATTGTTATGCCAGTATATCCCTAAGGTGTGCCGGGCCCTACAGAGTAAAGAGACAAAAACAAGTCTGCATATCTATGCTTTCGAAGGAATTTAAGTTTGTAATCATAAAAAACCCCATAAAAAAGCATTAAACTCTTCAGCAAGGTTACCAGCTCTGATGGGTGTGACAGGATTGCATGAAACCCCTGATAATCATAGGAAATGTGATGCAAAGATTTTATGACTATGGTCGTAAAATATTGTGGGAACGCTTTTTATGTCCTGTCAGTTTATCCAAGCATTCATAATTTCTCAGTTTATTGAAGAATTCATTTGAAGCCATTGTCCGTGTTTCATACCAACATCATGACAGACAAGTGACTCCAGTGTCAGACCAGTGTAATGTGTTTTTAGTTTATTCTGGTTTTGTTTTCTTGTGCAACCAATAGGAGCTGACAACAGGCACTGTCAGACAGACTAATCTTAATGCAAAAATCAGTCTAGCATCACAGGTTTTACAATAGTCTGTCTTTTTGTTTGTCAGCAGGATAACTCAAAAACTTTTGAATGGATTTGAATGAAACTTGTGTAGTTGTTGGATATGATCAAAGGAACAAGTGAATTTTGGTGGTCCGGATCACGAGCCGGAACCAGGATTTTCTAAAACACTCTTCACCATTGCTAGCCTTGAAATCTAGACGGGTGAATTTTGACATTCCACTTTCTCACTTCACAAAAAGAAGGCAGAAAGATTTAAAATAAAAATAGGGTGTAACATAGTCAAATGGTCTATCAAACGGAAGTCTGCACTCTCTGATTGCATTTCTAGTTTTACAATAGTTTGAAAAAAACTTCCACAAGAGTTTGATGATAAATTACACTCAAAGTTCTACAAGTGTTGACAATAACCGTCATGTTCAGATTATAGTGGCTCGGAGTATAATCACTGCTCTTTGTGCGGCAATTGGAGAGCCACATTCAAGCGTCAAAAGGTGAGATCCTCCGTCGTGGTGGTGATGGAATGAGTATAAATTGACATTTGATCAGGTTTAATGAGGTGTGCAGGGAATAAGCATTTTAGAGAAGTACACACAGACACCAGAAGAAGGTCTGGTTAGCCTGAATGAAATGTTTCATCAATCACTAGTGAAATTGGATTTTTTTTTGTGCCATTAACAGAGGCAGCTCAAAAACACCATCTTCCTGCAATTCCCATTAAGACTGTGGAAACTACCAAGTGAACCATTCTGCATAAATT
>NC_085878.1:6096517-6139017 GCF_034702125.1 Engraulis encrasicolus
CTGTTTCTCTCCCTGTCCTATTATTCTGGGTCACTTGTTGGCATTCTCCCTGAATGTGTGTATCATGTAAGATTCAGGGAGATAGACGCCATGCTCGACCTTATTAAATGTACACACACACATACATACACACACATTCTGGGAGGAGGGCAGGTATGACGTCGTAGTTGGATGCTGCTCCGACATGCTCACTTGCACACTCTCACATACACACACAGGGACCTACAAACACAGCGAACACAAACACAGAGAAGCACACTGCACCCCCTCCCCACACACACACACACACACACATACACATATGCACACAGAGCCCACCCAAAACTCATTCAACAGACAGTCTTACTCATGCAGCCCAGGGTGTGCGCGCGCACACACACACACACACACACACACACACACACACACACACACACACACACACACACACACACACACACACACACACACACACACACACACACACACACACACAGAGACACACACACACACACACACACACACACACACACACACACACACACACACACACACACACACACACATACACACACACAGACACAGACACACACACACACACACACACACACACACACACACACGTTACTGTAAATGTGACAGACCGTCAGAGCACAGCACGGCCCAATTTGTTGTCAACGTCACCATAAGGCTTCACTCTTGATTTTATTCCAATCTATTTATAGACGAGCCTTTTCAAGCCACACACAATTTTATCTTGCACCAGACAGGCGGGAGTCAGCGCTTTCTTATAGTTAGAACTTCGGTGAACCTTAACTCTCAAAGCCGATTGCACTCTTTCTTTTCTTCCCTCTATCCAGCCTCTTTGTCTGTTTCGCTCGCTCTCTCTCTCTCCATTTCTCTCTCTCTCTCTTTTTCTTTCTCTCCCTCTCTCTCTCTCTCTCTCTCTCCCTCCCTCTCTCAGTGTGTAGTAGCACATTAGGTTAATAATGACCGATAACAAAGCGCCGTCTCGCAGGTGCAGTTAGAGCTGCTAATCTCCTGGATGGCAGTTTTACAGTCAGGCCACGCCGGCCCCCTCTCTCTCCTCTTGAGGGGGCGCCGGAGATTAATTAGGACCAGGCTCCATAGATCTGTATGCACCGCACCGCACCGCACCGCACCACGCCGCGCCGCTCGCTCACTCGTTCACGCTCTCAAACTCGCCTTTAAAGTGGACAAGCTGGGTGGGGTTTTTTTTTCATTTTTGCTTTGCTTTTTTGCTTTGCTTTCTTCCTTTTAAAAGCTCTAATAAATGCTTCTTCTCACTGGGAGGTTGAATCCCCGATGTTGGTCTGTGGAGTAGAGTAGTGTAAATGTTTTGATCAGTAGCCTGCTTTTTGGGTGGTTGGATACAGCAACCTTTACTACTTCAATAGGCATTACAGCAATGGGATAGTCAGTCTTGCCTCAGATCTTGGAAATTGTAAGAGAGAGCTTGGTAGAAAAAAAACCCTCATCTTGTCATAACTGTTGATGTTTCCCTTCTATTTAGGGTGAAATGTTCGGTAACACTTTACTTGACGCCGGTGTCATATGCATGTCATTACAGCGTCATTACAGTGTCATGGCACAGTTATGCATGTGTCATAAACATTATGTCCCTGTCATAAACATTTTATGACTGTTGGCCTTAAGTGACATTCGGTTATGGCAAAAACAACCCAATGTTGTCATAATGTTCATGACTTATCTATGACCGTGTCATGACACTATTATGACACTGTAATGACATGCATGTGACACTGGCGTCAAGTAAAGTGTTATCAAATGTTCCATTTTAACTGGAGATAAGATGAAGGAAAGTTAAAAACAATCAGCAAATGATTGAATGGAACTCCTGAAGGCAGTAATAGGAAAGAATAAGAACATTTTGGCCATGAAGACAGTCATCACATGTGCTAGTATAGAGAAGGGGAGTCTATGTCTCGAGGGGCCATATCCGGCCCCCTATATCATTTTAATGGTATGGCGTTCACATGAAATATTATATATTTTGCAAATAAATCTTTGAAATTACATTTGCACAAGTAAGTTATATTTTTAGGGGACCTAGTGAAGGTGGGGTATGTTGTAATGGTGGCCACCTTCAATAAAGGCCTAAAGTGCAGGGGGAAATCCTTGTTTGTGTTCATACTGCCCTTGGAGTACTTCATAACATTTGAAGTGGCCCTCCAATGAAAACGTTCCCCACCCCTGTGCTTGCTAAATGCAGCCAAAGACGGTCTGAGGTCTAACATGTGCATCGCAGATACAGAATGACAGGAAGAGAGTGAGGAGGGTGAACAGTACAATATGCTAAAACCGGATTCACTACCGCCAGCTTTGTCTCAGTACAACTGGCAAAGCCTTTATCTAATGATTAATACCGAGCTAAGAGGGATCGAAGGAACGAAAACAATTGTGGGAGAGGGAAAATTGAGCAGATGTACTCAATGGTGTTCAGCCCCCGTGAGTTTGGCAAACTCACAAGTGTTTCTGGGGGGACTTGCTTCCTGGAATGAGTATTGACCTGACTGATCTCCACAAAGGCCCTAAAACCCACAGAGACCTTTTGTTTAGCAGAGATAATGGAGAAGATGTCATTTGAAAGAAAGAAAAAAAAGTGATTAGGTTTGGTTTTAAGTCCTGCGAGCAGAGTGGATGGAAACGACAGGGGTGGTGGGGGGGTTTGAGCAACAGAGAGAACAATAGAGCCAAGAGACAGGAGAGAAAGAGACAGAGAGAGAGTGAGAGAGAGAGAGAGAGAGAGAGAGAGAGAGAGAGAGAGAGAGAGAGAGAGAGAGAGAGAGAGAGAGAGAGAGAGAGAGAGAGAGACATAGACAGAGACAGAGAGATAGAGAGAAGAAAGACATAGAAATGCAGACAGTACTGTAAAAGGCAGAATTACAAGAATTGAGGGAGTAGCCGTGCTGACAAACATTAATCTCCCATAATACACTATTTCATGGGAGGCATGCTGGGGGAGCAGACAGAGACCATGTCTTGGATAATGGTATATAATAGGTTAAGATGTAGACTTGTATGTCAGACTACCTCATCTTCGGGAGTAATGCCTAGGAGGCCGACATTTTTGTTCACCATTCTCACAGTTGTGAATATCTGTATTGATGCCCTGATCGCCAGTGACCTTTACATGAAGTGATATTTTTCCATGCTGCTATGTCTGCGCTCTCAGTATATCAATCTTACACAAAAGGATATTGACAGAACGGCAAAAACAATTTCGCGGCGTGACAGATTTTCACCCGTACCATACCATATGCCTTGCGTGGCGTGGTCTTTTGTGTTTACTGAGCTTTAGAGGGAGAATCTATAGCCTGACCGGCCATGAGAGAGAGAGAGACAGATATGCGAGAAGTGTTAGATTTATGGAGGAGCGAGGGGGAAGTTAACACATCACATCACCAAACTATTGTGGTCTGATTTATGGATGGGCGCTAAGAAGAGATGTGTGGTAATCAGGCTGTAATTGGTGTATATTTTTGCACCATTAGTGTGGCAGTAAAAGCCCACACACAGTGCAATAAACATGGACAGCTGTGGCGAGAGAGATGAATGACTGGACGGGCGAGAACAAATCACAACGCTGGGAATTAACCTCAGAGTGATGGGATCGGGTGGGGAAATTCCTCTCCAGCCCCCGGAACAAGTAGAACTTTAGACAGAGAGAAAAAAAAACCTAATTTCTTGGCCCTATACCGTGGCACAAATGGTAGGGTACTCGTTTGCTATACGGTCGACCCGGGTTCAACTCCCGGCCCGGGTCCTTTGCCGACCCTTCCCCATCTCTCCCCATCTCTCTCTGTCCACTCACTTCCTGTCACTACCTTCACTGTTCTGTCAAATGAAGGCAATAAAAGGCCCAAAATATATATTTTGTAAATGTGATTAATTCTAATTTCTCACATGCGCTTCACAGAGGTTCTGCATAGAGACATTAAAGCTGTTAAAGGAAGGATGTCTTGCGCTTCAGCCCGTGGTGCTCACAGTCCAGACCGTAGAATGAAGAAAGACTGGGCTACTTCTCAGTGACTAGACCCAAGGATGACCGAAGCACACAACATACTATTCGAGGTTTTTTATTTTTTTGGTGCACAAAGTGACTGACGTTTCGACACGCCTGCGTCTTCTTCAGAGTCGCTTCGAAACGTCAGTCACTTTGTGAACCATTTTTTTTTAAAACCTCGAATAGTATGTTGTATGCTCCGGTCATCCCTGGGTCTAGTCACTGAGAAGTAGCCCAGTCTTTCTTCACATTAAAGCTGTTATTTGTCAGGGATGTGGGAGGAGGAGTGAAGTGTGTAGAATACAGTTTTAAACTTCATGAAGGGCAGCAGTGGTGGAAATGAGATGGAGCAAGAGGTTGGAGGAGTGGGTGAAGTGAAGTTGTGGTGAGGTTGAGGGGAGTGGGGGAACTGGGTGGTTGGAGCCATGATGACAGGGATTCTAATGGACAACAATTTTCACCTTAGAGAAGCTTTTTGTTTGTTTATTCATGTGTATTTGGACTAGCCTAGAAATCTAGACGCCCTGTAGGGGTTTGGCGCGGCCAGGCTATATTTGGACTGCAATCTTAAAATAGATGACCAATACCCTTTCAGTCCATTGCAATTCATTTATGTGAATTAATTTTCTCGCACAATTGAACAGCTACCACTATACATCGGTTTTATTTCAAGTAATCTTATCATTACCGAATTGATCGACTTAACATTTCGGCACCATTTCAGCAGAACTTCACAAATACACATTCTATGAGTTAAAAACAACTGCATTCCACAGTGCAGATACAATATCCCACCTAAGCCTGTGACCAACACGGGACCTATTGGTGTTGTTGCAATTTCACACTTCAGCTCAGAGCCCGTCAGAAAACATATGAAGTTGGGTTTGATTCACCATGCAGGTCTGGCTATCTGGCATAGTGGGCATTTCCCAATGGTTCCTGGCCTGCATCCTCACTCCGCCCCTATTTTCAGAAATGTGTGTTTTTTTTGTTTTGTTTTTTTAAACTTTTTTTCCTCTTTTTTACATTTCTGAAAATAGGGGCCCATGAGGGTGCGGGGCCCACTGGGGAGCCAGTTCTGCGCCGCTAATTATGAAGGGCCTGATTAATCCAAAAGTGCCCGGGCCCTATTTCCCCCCCTCCGCCCCCAATCCAGCCCTGTCACCATGGTAAGGTCACCTGCTGTAGGTCTCTTATATTGTAAGAGAATTGTGATGAAAGGGAGCCGTGAATTATAAATTTGGTTTCTATTGCATAGGCTACAGGTAAGAAGACAGGTAAGCCCACTCTTGTCAACTACAGTATATAGCACAACCCTACTTCTCATGGTAATATGCTAAAATAAACACAAAATAAATATGCATGGTTGGTTCTGGGTCACGTCTTGATGTTAGACAACAGCTGTGCCTACAAACAGGACAACATTTGGAGTATACAATAATAAAGTCAGAAATATGTAGGGGGGGGAAACAACCCCTTCAAACAACCATATGTTTTGTACAGAATGCATATTTAATTGTTGATTAAATATGCAGACTTCTCTGTGTGCAGAAATTGTTAAGCAGCGTTGAAGACACTGTGAGATGGTGTGAAATGAATACATAGATTTACCCAGTCATAAAATGATCTTTTGGACTTAAGACCTCTGTTTTTGCAGACCATTAGCTCTAATGTGCATTAGAGGGACATTTTATAGGAGTTGCAGCTCATGCTTCCTTGTTAATGTCAAGCAACTCTAAACACTACACTACACATAGCATTATAGGCTGCTTGGCAAATAAAGGGACATTTCTCAGATTACGTTCAGCAGTGAATGAAGATATTAATACAAGCTGTTAAACTTATTGAAGTACTCAACAACAGAGATGTATTTATTGCACACTCGCTGTGTGTGTGTGTGTGTGTGTGTGTGTGTGTGTGTGTGTGTGTGTGTGTGTGTGTGTGTGTGTGTGTGTGTGTGTGTGTGTGTGTGTGTGTGTGTGTGTGTGTGTGTGTGTGTGTGTGTGTGTGTGCGCTTAAGGTCAGACAATAGAAAATAGAATCACAAGACATGGAAAGAGTTGACTAAAGGCTATTTTCCAATGGTAGGGCTACAGCTCGACACGGCGTGACTCGGCTTCCACTTTTTGCTTCATGATTGAGCTGTGTCATGGCCAATCCAAATGCAAAAAGTGACGGCCGAGTCAGACTGTGTCGAGCTGTAGGCCTACCAGAAATCCGGCAGTGGAAAAAAGCCTGAAGACTAAGACTTTTTCTCCAAAAAGAAGCCACAGCCCTCCCAAAGATTCTACCTATAGCCTAAATACCACTGGCCTTCCTGAGCCAAGATTCAGTCCTCTCCTGTCTACACGAGACAAGGAAAACGAGACACTTTGTCCAAAGATAAGGTTGTCAACCTGCCTTTAGGGGAGACTGAACTAGCCTAGATGACCTGCCTGTCCCGCTCCGCTCCGCTCCGCTCCGCTCCTCTGTCCCCTGCCGTCAGTGTGGCGGTGGAGACTAGCGATACTTGGCGGGGCCTGCGGAGGGTGGCGAGGCATTCCGCAAAGAAGCTGGCACAGACGACAGCTTATCGGGCCATGACCTCTGTGTTCCGCACGCACGCACGCACGCACGCACGCACGCACACACACACACACACACACACACGCACACGCACACACACACACACACACACACACACACACACACACACACACACACACACACACACCCTGAACGGGTGAAAGCTGTGGATGACATTATCTTCCCTCCTTGTGCTCCTTGTACCTGTAAGACCCTATGACACCGCTATTGTAGGGGTGGGTGGGGTGGCTGGGGTGGTTTGTCCAACAATTCCGAGAGAGAGACAAAGATAGGATTATCATGAAGATGATTAAATTCAGCTGCACCTGCACTAATGCATTGATGAAAAGATTCAAATAAAACCCAATAGGATAATAATGATCAAATTCAAAGTAAATAGAAAAATTTGCTGTTTATAAGACAGTGCTCACATCATTCCCCACATCATCGCCACATCATTCCCAGAATATTAAGTTTCATTAATTTCTACACATGTATCTTTATGGCCCACCTGATGTCAGGTATCAATCTCCTTCAGAAAATGGACACTACAATGTTGCCCCAATCCCATTTGAAGACACAAGCCAGGAGCAAATCTTGGAACTCAGGAAGTAAGGATGGATTATGGTTATGCACTTGCTGTACAACGGATTTAGGGAATATACCAAGCTCTTGACTGTAATCCCCAAGACAAGTGGAAACCAGGAAGACCAAAATCCAACTGGGTGGTGGTCCATGCTTGATGAGCAGGCCTAATTTGTGAGGTCGCACATGTTTACTGCACTGGCAGAAAGAATAGCCTACTTAGCCTAATAGCAGTTATTATTTTCCGATGCTCTAGTTGGTGTTTTTATCTGCTCACTTCCGACAATGCTCACCCAAACGCATGCAGCAAAATTGCTAAATGATATCCAGCTTTGTTCTTATTTTGATTTATTTGAGAAGACTCTTTCTTTCTGAGACTACTTCACTTCCTAACTAAACTAACCACTTACAATTACTTGTCTTGTACTCATGCACTTTTGCTTTGCCTTTGCTCTGCATTATTCCTAAAGTGATTTGTAATATTTAAATATGATATTAACACAGATTGACCAGGCTTCACCAGAGGCTGAATTAAACGAATGAGACCTGCTCAGTTAATGAGGCTAAATCTGAATTGTTTCATAGGAATAATGTAAACAAAAATATGAGTTAGCCCTCCTGTTATCCTTGGGGTCTATTTGACCCCATTCAATGTTTAACGTCTGAAAAATACATGAAGTACATCATTCTTTTGCTTTATCTTTGATGACTTTTCCTAAATATATGGGGTCAATGTGAAAAAAGTGAAATTTCCACAAACATGTTTTCCCTAAGTGCTGTACACGTTTTGGTTACATCTGTGTTCTTTGGGGTCAATTTGACCCAAAATTATTTTAAGTGTATTAAACATAAATGGAACATCCATATTTTTGCTAATACATGTTCCAATCTGTCTAGATTATGAAAAATACATGAACATAAGTTATTTAGAACAGAACATTTTGCTTTATTTAGGGCGAAGAAGGCAAAACGAGACCTGCACGTCACCTTTCTCGACCTGGCCAATGCCTTTGGTTCAGTTCCCCACAATCTTCTCTGGGAATCCTTCAAATTCTTCCACGTCCCACCATCCATCACCACCCTGGTAAAATCCTACTTTGAAGATCTACAGTTGTGCTTCTCCACGCCAGACTTCACAACTTCCTGGCTACGTGTGGAGATCGGCATCATGGCCGGCTGTACAGTCTCACCTCTGGCATTCACAATGGCCATGGAGATCATCATCAGGGCCTCGAGGTGGGTGGTTGGAGGAGAACGAACGAAAAATGGCATTCGTCTACCACCCATCCGAGCTTTCATGGATGACATGACCACACTGACCACCACTGCAGCTTGCACCAGGCGGCTACTTGGCAAGCTGCAGGAAAACATCAAGTGGGCCCGGATGAAATTCAAGCCGAGCAAATCTCGGAGTATCTCCATCGTCAAGGGAGAGCTGAAAAATGTGAGGTTTTGCATTGATGAAGACCCCATACCAACAGTGTCCGAGCACCCCATCAAGAGCCTGGGCAGATGGTACAATGCAAGCCTCAAGGACAAGGACCAGGTGAAGCAGATAAGACAGGACCTTAGCAACAACTTGCAAAGCATCAACGGGACACTCCTGCCAGGGAAGCTGAAGCTCTGGTGTTTGCAATTTGGACTTCTCCCCCGGATAATGTGGCCGTTGACCATCTACGACATCCCAATCACAACTGTGGAAAAGATGGAGCAAACTGTGACTGCCTATGTCAAGAAATGGCTTGGAGTTCCCCGCTGTTTGACTAACATTGGTCTCTACGGCAAAGGAGTCCTTCAGCTACCAATTACAAGCCTTGTTGAAGAGTACAAGTGCTCTAAAGTAAGGCTCCTATTGACGCTGAGGGACTCCAGAGACCAGACCATCAGCAAGGCTGCACCGCCACTGTCAACGGGACGGAAATGGACACCATCAGATGCAGCACAGCATGCCATGTCAGCTCTAAGGCATACTGACATTGTGGGGCATGTCCAGACGGGAAGAGGAGGTTTTGGGCTTGCACCAAGAAAACCATCTTGGAGCAAGGCCTCAACTTCAGAGAGGAGAAGAATGGTGGTAGAAGAGGTGCGCCACCAGGAGGAGGCTGGAAGAAATGCAAAGGCTGTGTCTCTTGCCAAACAGGGACAATGGACCAGATGGGAGGGGCTGGAGAGGAGAGAACTCAGCTGGAGGCAACTTTGGGAAATGGAGGCAAGCACCATAAGCTTTATCATCAGAGCAACATACGATGTGCTACCATCTCAAAAAAACCTCCAGGACTGGTATGGGGAAGATCCAACCTGTTCCCTCTGTCCATCTCCAGCTACCCTTAGGCACATCTTGACCGGGTGTAAAACCAGCCTCACACAGGGGCGCTACACTTGGAGGCACAACCAGGTCCTCAAAAGTTTGGCAGCAGCTCTGGAGACAAAGAGATCCAACATCAACTCCTCACCTAGGGCATCCAACTCCATCAAAGCTCAAACATTCATTCGAGAGGGACAGCCGAAACCCAAACACCCCCCTACCAAGCCAAAACTTGGAAAGTTGGGCATGGCTCAGGATTGGAAGATGCTTGTTGATATTGGACAGCAACTGATCTTCCCACCAGAGATAGCAGCTACAACACTCAGACCAGACTTGGTACTCTGGTCTCCCTCTCTCAAAGCCGTCAACATCATTGAGCTCACAGTCCCGTGGGAGGGGGCAACAGAGGAAGCCTACGAACGCAAGAAGCTGCGCTACACAGAGCTGGCGGCTGATGCACAACATCGTGGCTGGAACGCGCAAGTGTACCCAGTGGAAGTAGGATGCCGAGGTTTTGTGGCCGCTTCTACCATCAGGTTTTTAAAAGATGTTGGTATCCAAGGACAGGCACTGCGACAGATAATTAAATCTATGTCTGAAGCAGCTGAAAGAAGCAGCCAGTGGATTTGGATGAAGCGGAAGGACCCCTGCTGGGCTCAAAAAACATCAGGACACACTCACTAGGCTCACTCACCCAACACCCTTTCTCCCAACCAGGAGATGAGGGACCAAGGTATGCGGTCAGTTCCAAGCCTGACTCAGGGGAGTGGACGCCCCTGCCATGCATAGTCCCTTGGACTTGTAATTGGGCATGGGACACAAGCTCGGGCTTGATCACCCCGTAGCTGGCCACCTTTGATGAGGGTGTTTAGTGTTAAAGGGCCGAAACACCCCCTGATTCGAAGGAACACTACTGACGATGTGTCCTAAATTGACAAGGTACACTCCACCTCCCACACACACGCCACTCTGACCATCAAGGAAGCTCATGTGACTCATGTGTAAAACATCTAATGGCACAATGGATAGTAACACCATCTTGTCCAGTGTTTTATAAATCAGGGCTCTGATAACAAACAATATGTATGATGTGGACGAGGGCCAAAACTAATTCAATGCAACTTTTGGGCAGTTGTTGCATATTTTCGCCCAGTCATGGATTAGTTTTTTTGGTGTGTGGGCTGTGTGTGGGGGTGCTAGGACTTATCTAAAGGGCTTTTCATGTCTCCAACAGAGCAACAGTAAATATCTGAGGCATAAACCGGTGCAAAAGTTTTTGCTTCTACTGATTTTGTAGACATTTAAGTGGCTGGGGTCAAAATGACCCCAAGGATTACGGATGTAACCTAAATCTGAGGATAACAGGAGGGTTAGAACATGCATGGAGGGCAAAATAACGACTCTTCTATGAATGACAGTCATATTGATAGTGCATACATGTTCTGCAACTGTGCATGGAAGTTCTGGAACTGTAAATAATGTCTAATAACCTTTTCAACTTAGACCATTTATAAAATGTTGTGCTAGTGCTCTTTTTTCTACACCCGGTGCATGTAGACATGAGTGCTGATAGGGGCATGACTACAACACGGACTTAAACTATTAATCAACTTATCTCATTGACTTGCTCATGTCAGCATGTTTTCACTTAGCCCCTGAGAGTGACAGAAAAAAAAGATGGCTGAGGCGTAGAAAAAACGGAAACCATGCCATGTGTTGTTGGGCTGGCTGTTTGAGATTTTCATTTAGATAACAGCGTCCCATCTCCAGTCAGGGCCACACCTTCTGTCCGACTGGCCCGCCCATCCATCCTCCTTATCAATTACAAAGACACTTTCAAGTCACAGTTAATAGGATGCTAATGTCTTATTGGGTCCCAGCGACGGGTGCTGTTGGGAGAGAGAGGGATGGGGAAACACATTATTGCCCTTGGGCGATGCTGTCTCCTGCCAGGACCCAGATTTGCATCTTAATACATGGAGATGACAAACCATGATTAACACCCCCATCGACGTCAACGAGGTGTATTTCTTCTCCTTCTGTCTTTTTTTTTCTTTTTCTTTTTGCGGCTCTGAAAAATGGAACTTTGAAGTCTAACTTTGTCCCTGACTGTTGTCAGCAGTTCTTTTTCCTCTTGTGAAACAGAGAACGACATTTTTGACTTAAGCGCTCTGTACAATCCTAAATAAAGCTATTAAAAGGCCTTTGTGTAATGTGAGTACTGTGTAGGCTGCGTATTGTGCTGCTATAATGACTCTGAAGCATGCACCGTATCAACTTCATGACATTAATTTTACATTGTACATTTGACAATTCCAACTTTTAAGTTACCATAGTTCTAGGCCAGACTGTTGTGTCCATTGTTGTGTCTGACCCAATAAAAAACACATTGTTTTGTGTTCAGCTCTCTTCTCTGTCCCTCTCCATAGACTGAAGCACATGATCACAATTATTGCCAAGATGGTAGCCATGGCCTATTGGTTAGGGAGGTGGTCTTAAGATCAGATTCGAATTCCACTCTTACCTCTCTCTACACGTCCTCCAACCATGGCTGGAGTTCCCTTGAGCAAGGCACCTTACCCCATATTTCTCCAGGGACTGAAACAATACCCTGCTGTAAATAACTGTGAGTGACTTTGGATAAAAGCATCAACTAAGTGTAATGTAATGTGATATACAATGTCTGTCATTTGCAGTGATGGGTGAATTCACTTTCAGGGTCTTCAATAATTATTCACATCATTATTTCACATATTCACACTAATTCACTTATTGCAATTAGCGCAGCCCAGATCAAAGAATGAATAAGTAAAATCCCCAGTATTAGTGTAAGCACACTGGTGGAAGTAAGTGCATTTTGGATGTGAACATTTCCCGAGATAAACCAAGTGGGACTGCCCTCTTGCTTTCAGTATTTAATCAAAGCTTTCCTACACCCCCAGCTGTTGATAAATCAATATTATGAAGACATAATTCATTAACATGCATGTCATCACTTAAGAGGTGTCATCGATTTACACTGAAAAGGTCACACAACTGAACAGGATTAAAAAGGGAATCTTTCAAATTACATTCAAACAGAAATATCTATGATTAGCTTTGATAACCGCTTGTAGGCCTAATGACAATCATCTGTCTAGTCAAGTAAGAAAAGGAAATCATTGATGTCCTCAAGCCCAGCTAATAACATGTTGTACTTTTTTCAAACCTGTGTTCATACTGTATCATAGATGATGTTCTCAGCTGTTTAATCCCTCGCAAATAAAAAGACATTTAGACAATAGAAAGACATTTTAATCTTGTGAAATCTTTGAGGAGATTTTATGTGGTCAAATACCACATACCACAGATATGTTTAGGGAGAGAGAGTTTGTGTGTGTGTGCGTGCGTATGTGTGTGTGTGCGTGTGTGTGTTTTTGTGTGTGTGTGTGTGTGTGTGTGTGTGTGTGTGTGTGTGTGTGTGTGTGTGTGTGTGTGTGTGTGTGTGTGTGTGTGTGTGTGTGTGTGTGTGTGTGTGTGTGTGTGTGTGCGTGCGCGCAATGCGCATGTGTGTGGTGTGTGTGTGTGTGTGTGGTTGGCCACATGTGGCGATATGGCCGTGTCGTCGTGTCAGGGAGCAGGGGAACCATGGGATGGCTTCATTTCACGTCGGTGACTGACCAGAAAGGGCTAGGCCTACTTGTCATAAAGTGACTGTGACATAATCCTCTTCGCTCAGCGTGCGGCCAGCGCAGCGTACACCAGTGGCAGCAGAAGAATACATCAGCAGGGCGCCCACAGAGCTGTGTCTGGGGTGAAAGGTCGACTGTCAGCTTTTAATGTGTTGTTAGTGGTGCGAGAGGGAGCCACAGAGAGGGGGGGGGGTGTGGGGGGCGTCCGTACAACGAGAGACTTAGTGCGACTGTTAAAGTGCCTCGAGCTGACCGACCGTACAACAACCCTCACCCACCCCACCCACCAACCCTCTTGTGGGATTACCTCTTTTAGAGATTAAATTCACTCGCATACCACAGCTCGAGGACAGGAAAGTTCACATCCTCCCTCAAGGAACAGCCATGTTTGGCAGACCTGGCTGCACAGCTCTCCACTCCGCGCTCGCTGCTCTGTCAAGTCCAGCACGCAGGCACAGAGCATTCAGGCAGCAGGCACGACGTGTACTTGGTAATCATCACCGGCCTGTACAGAGAGTGCTAACATTAAATAAGCTTCCCCTGTTTGGCGCTCCAGTATCACTCTTACACGGGTAAAAACAACAACAAAAAACCCCTGCATTATTATTGCATCTGTCTGTTCTGTTCACAAAATGGTCGCCTGGCTGCCTGGCTGGTGTGGTGGAGAGGCAGCCAGCCAGTGTAAAATAGTGAAGCTGAACTCCAGTTTCTTCCCACGGGCTCAGTACGGAGTGAACAGATGAAACTAATAAACAGGCTTGTGTGAACGTCATGACTAAATGTCAAGAGCGATGCTATATAGATACAGTATGGAGATGGCTGCAAAGCTGCAGCAGCACACTCACAGATTAGAAATGTCAATTGGCTTTTATTTTTAGTCGAGGCAGAACTGAGAGGAGGAGTGGGGGTGGGGGTGGGGGCAAAGCGCTGGTACTTCTGATAGGCCTACTGCGGATTCAATAACAAGCGAACTGTGTCACATTGATCAAAGCTAATGCGGAGGCAACACACAGTAAGATCAGAACTACTTAGCCAACTTATTTCTCTAAATCAAAGGATGGAGCATAGAAATGCTGTAATCCACCCCCTCCTAGAACATTTATTGCGTATCTACACTATTTTATATAATGTTCTTGTTTTTAGTACCATGAAATCAAAGCGATTGTTGCTGGCAGTAGAATTACTCTGAAGTGATTGGAGGGGGGGGGTGCTGGGGGGTTTAGATGTACTGTAGGTCTCACATAGCCTGGCCTTGCCATCCTTAGAGCTCCGGTCAATTTGCATTTTCCTCAACGTTACCTCTGGTTTTCCCTCAAAATTAGGTCTTCTGGGAGAAAAAAAATATTGTTCCCAGACAACTGAGCAATCAGGAGGGAGAGGTGAACAATCACAAATGTCACCACAACAAAACATAAGTAAAAAAAAAATCAGACACATTTCAGGCTCCATCAAAGGTCAGCCCTGCCATCATTATTTCTCATCTTAGCTGTATGAATGCAATTCGTGCAAGGGTGATGAGACAAGGCTATGCCTTGGATTTCTTGACCAGATATGTGCTTTCCCTGGTGAACAGAATGCATGCCTTTGCTGTTAATTGCACACTAGTGTTTCTTTAAAAAATCAAATCCACACTGTGAACCAATAGGGCTGGTTTACTAAAGAAAACGCAATCAGTGGAGCCTCCGTAAATTGTAATTGTATTCAATTCCATAGGCTAAGAATCCTACAGAGACCCATTATACTGGATGGCATTGGTTGTAACAGGATTCCTGTTATGCAGCCCTTGTATTTTTAATAATTGTATCATTATTTATGCATGTTTTGCTGATAAATAAATAACCGAGTGTACAATAACAGCATGACTGAATAGAATTATTAGCATGCAAAAAAGCAAGATTCCTGCATCTCAATGGTCATATCAGCACACATAATCTCGAGGGTGTTACTTAGAGGCTTCTTATGTGCGCATCATTTCCTACTAATGGGTGAGAGGTTTCTTCATTGGTCTGAAAAATTAGCCAATGTTCATTTTCAGAAGTGGACATATTTTTATTATTATTATTATTTCTTCTTCTCCTGTTCTTGAATTGGCTTGCATATCAGTCTTAAAATATACTGCAAGCAGCACTGTGACTTGGGCTAATTGTCTCTCCGGTGACATTACCTGCTTAATATGCAACAGAAAGCAATGCAAGCAATGTTAGGTCCTAATTCAAAATATTTGATAGGTTTCATCACATATGATAAAACCTCTCAAAGTTGGGGCAACGACTTTGGATTCATCTCATTAGATCAAGTCATCAGATCCATTATGAAAGTCGTCCTGTCTTCTACGTTTTAAATAAGAGTTTTGGATATATGCCCACTAAGCCTGGTTATCACCAGACCAAATCACAAGTGAGATGAGGTCTGAAGCAGTGGTGTAGTCTAATTTTTTGTAGTGGGTATATTGTATACTTGGGCAGCCATTGGCACATTAGTTCCCAAACTATGGGTCGGGGCATAGGTGTCCACAGATGGAGACGAGGTGGTGCTAAAGCTCCTGTCCCTTTGCCCTACTCTACAAAAATGCATTTTTTTTAAGGTTGTTTTTTCATATTTTTGTTACAATGTACTGTGGTCCATATTGACATTTTCATCTACAAATGCTTGACGACTAAAGCATGTGACAATAATGGCCCGACATACAGCCTCTATAGCCTATAGTGAAGCAGCTGGAAGTTCCACATGCCCGACGCAAGCCCTCAATCACCTGCCTTCCAAAATGTCTGTGCACGCCACTGGGTCGGGGTCCCTAGGGGGCCACGGAATGAAGGGAATATCTCAGAGGCGGGGGTTGGGGGGGGGAACCATTTAGAACATCCGATGCAATTTCCTGCATTCTAGTGTATTTTAGGGTGAATCTCATGACACGTATAGATATTGGGCTTTTAGCATGGCCGCCCTCGTGCATCACCGTTTTGGTATGGGGTGCTTCTCACACTATATCAGCATATTGCCAGTTGATGTTCATGCAAACAGCGTTACCCTAATGGCACTGCATCCCTATAGACAGGGGTGGTCAATGAAACAGCTATGTACGCATGAGTTTTTTTTTCTTTCTTCTGGAGCGACTTTGCCCTGTAGGGGTTCCTGGTCAAGAAGCCGGGGTCAGCTCTATGTTCCCACAGCCCATTGGTCCCACAGCCCGTTGGTCCCACAGCCCATTGGTCCCACAGCTTATTCTTGCTGCTCCATGTTCCCACATTTTAAAGAAATTATACAAATAGAGGCCCTATTTTCCACAGCTCCCACATGTCTGAGTAAACTAAGAGAACATGCCTTTCTCCCTAAATTTGAATAAATTCTTAGAAATGTTGGAACATGGGCCAGTAGGTATAAGCTGTGGGACCAATGGGCTGTGGGACCAATGGGCCTAAAAATTAATTTTAAAAAGTCTTAGTGATGTGGGACCAATGGGCTGTGGGACCAATGGGCTGTGAGAACATAGACACGCTCCCGAGAAGCCATGTGGGCATGGGTGTGCTGCTGCAGGCTCTGAATGATTATTGTTTGTAATCTTATCACCATGTTCCATGTTGAGTCACCATTGATTAAATGTGGCTGTGCTATTCTAAATATGGAACAATGAAATGTTAGTGGATATACAGAACAGTTTTCAATTTCAGGTGGGTCTACTGAAATCCCCATTTTTTTCTGGTGGGTAGACCTATTCTGCATACCTGCGTTCCACATAGGCTACTACCGGTCTGGAGACCTGCTACTGTAAATCCTGTGTGGGGTGTGTGATTTACAATTGACAACAGTCTAATGCAGATGTTATATTTTGTGGTAATCAGATGTTAAGTCAAATTGTAGTTACAGTAAAGTTAAATATGATTCTCATGCTTAAAAAGGAAGTGTGTAGTAGTAGGCCTAGTGTATTGTTAGAATGATCTGGGATCATCTGTCATTGGTTAGTTTACCTGAAGAGACATATCAGTATTCAATATGTTGTGCCTATTCTTTAGTGTGTAGTAGGCCGCCCTAGGCCTATGTGAGCGACAATAAATGTCACATACAAGCAAACACCATTTCCCAATGTCAAGTGTTCTAGCCTTGCTAGTGGGTGAAACGCCTGGTGATTGGATACTCCGCAGAGTTCACCAAAGAGTATCCAATCACTGGGTATTTCCCAGCTAGAACACTTGACATTGAGAAGTGGTGTCCTCCACCTGTAAATATGCCTCACCATTGACTTTTATGGGGTAAGAAGTAGGCCTACACAACATGGCTGCCCTTCAGATTGGAATGATTATGCATACCAGTATGGGATTTCCCAGGCTAAAAGCATAGATACTTTCTCTATTTGTTCACAAGCGAAAATGGCTGGTTGCTGTACACAACTTCACTTCACAAAATGAATGTAAAAATCCTTTCGGGCACTTGGGACCTTAACAATAGGCCTAGGCTACACAAAGGCCTAAGAAAAAGATGGAGGCTAGTCCATTGTGTGGGGTGGGGTTTTGAATACTTATTGTATACCCATTCAGTAAAAAAATACTTATTTTATTTGATTTTATTGTAAATAACATAGGCTCCAGTATCTATGAATAAGGATGGACAGTGAGGAAAGAAAGCATTATGGAATATGGATATGGCGGAGGTGACGTCATGAACAAACGTTCTGACGTGTGTTTCAGAGTTGCACAACCGGCAAAAGGGGCACAGCAGGGAAGGAGACCGAAGCGCTTTTCAGCGACAAAATGATGTCCATTGCCGCTCGTTCGGGGGCTTTTTCCCCATACTTGCAGGCTACGAATTTCGCAGTGGCTGGGCCACTCAAACCCCTCGTAGCTGGAGTTGTCATAAAAAGCGAAAAGGTGCTGTTAGATGCGAAACAGCCATTTCTCACCCGCGAGTCCTTAAGTGGAAAGAGTCCTACCACTGGGCCTGCTCTCTCCGCTAGCATTACTGGTAAGTCAAACTCGGTACAGCGTTCAAGCGAGCACTCAGGCTTTACAGTGAGGCCTGCTGTCAAGGGCATTTGGATTCAGCGTAATAACACACGTCTGCTCATAGACTCCGGCGTGTATGGGAATATAAGGACAAATGCTTTCTTCTCCGATGAGTCGCACAACAATTGAAGCTTATTTCGTTTCTATAAATCCGATGTGTTGCCGAAGATGCGAGATATTTAGCCGTTAGCTTTTAGTCGCGAGACATATCGCAGTGTTGGCAACGTTAGCATGTAGCTTTTTGCTAAGGACGCGACCTTCCTCATGTTGAATGTTATTGTCCTTTGTTATGTAAGGGTTAACTTTTGAAGACGTGTGACATTGTAAATGATGTTGGTGGTTATTTAGGTCAAATAAAGTGCATCATGTTGGTGTAATAACTCCATGGTAAGCAAGAAAGTATTGTGCACTCTGGTCACACGTTTACTCTGCTAGCGAGCTAACTACTACCAGCAACACATATGGCTAGAGCTCTAGCCCCTCTGTCACTGAAGCTATTCAAAGCACAATGTTTACACCGGGATATGATCTCCTAGCCCTTGACAGTTAGTTAAGCAATGTTAAGCAGTGTGGTGAGGTTACTGAACATAATGTACCCGTTAAAGAACAAGTAGGAACCCCAAGTAAGTATAAAGTAGGCTATGAGAAATATAGTGAGCACACCTTGAACTCTCCTATAGGATACTGTCAGCAATGTGACCGCAGATTCCGGCTCTGAAGTTACTCCATTACATAAGCAGCATCCATGTTTTCTGGTTGGATAAGAGTTTGATGATTGCAAAACATAAGCGCAATGTTTTAT
The DNA here is from genome assembly GCF_034702125.1 of Engraulis encrasicolus. Taxonomy (NCBI): domain Eukaryota; kingdom Metazoa; phylum Chordata; class Actinopteri; order Clupeiformes; family Engraulidae; genus Engraulis; species Engraulis encrasicolus. The sequence goes on from NC_085878.1 coordinate 6,115,470, forward strand.
AAGCAGGACACCTAAAATGTAACTTGCTGGCTACTAATATCCAGTGACTATCAGGAGGACACAGTCAAACAGAGAGACCTTGTAACCTAAGTTCCCTTTTTTTGGCCTGGTTTATACAGTTAACTCTCACATATTGTAACCTACGAGCAAAGTGTTTGTACAGTTTTGTTTATTTATTTATGGTGTTTTGGTGTCTTGCTTAGTTTTGTTTATGTTGCCTATCTTTTGTGTGTTCTTCTCTATTTATAGCCCGTGCCGGAATCCGCTATGCCCACACAGACATCAAGATCCCGGACTTCTCAGATTACCGCCGACCCGACGTGCTGGATCCCCACAAGTCCTCGCAGGAAAGCAGCGAACAGCGCCGCGTTTTCTCCTACGTCCTGACCGGCGCCACCACCGTGGTGGGTATCTACACCGCTAAGACCGTCGTCTCCCAGTTCGTGTCCTCCATGAGTGCCTCGGCCGACGTCCTGGCCATGTCCAAGATCGAGATCAAGCTGGGAGACATCCCAGAGGGCAAGAACATGACCTTCAAGTGGAGAGGCAAGCCGCTGTTCGTCCGCCACCGCACGGAAAAGGAGACCGCCGCCGAGGCTGCCGTGGACCTGGCCGAGCTGCGAGACCCCCAGCACGACAAGGACCGCGTCAAGAACCCCCAGTGGGTCATCGTCCTGGGCGTGTGCACCCACCTGGGCTGCGTGCCCATCGCCAACGCTGGGGACTTTGGGGGCTACTACTGCCCCTGCCACGGGTCCCACTACGACGCGTCAGGGCGCATCAGGAAGGGCCCGGCCCCCCTCAACTTGGAGGTGCCCTACTACGAGTTCCCAGATGACGACACCGTCATAGTCGGATAATGTGTTGGACTGTGTTGCGGCGGGGTATGTGTGGGAGGGGAGTGTGTGTGTGTGTGTCTGATCCACCTTGCTTGTTATTCTCTTGTCTGTTCCAGTAACCATCACACAGATACTGTCAGGGAATGGGAGTGGGTGGCTGAACCAGTTGTAAGTAATAAATGTACATTTTACCCATATGAATGCCTGATTTAAGTTATTCACTGAATCTCACATCATTGTTTTTCAGTTACTATAATACACACAATATGACTTGCAGAGCTTTTTTCTTTGACATCTGTAATCTGTAAGGTGGTGGACGATTTTTATTTTTATTTATGTAGAGGGAGAAACCGAAAGTTGTCTGGAAGTATTGATCCAGACTTAAAAAGTTTGTGTCAGAGTACTTGGCTGATGGTAAGTAGGGGAAATGGAACATCTGGAGTTGAATAGTGCCCTACTATGTTGTTCTTTAAAATTAGAATACGTTAAGATGCCAAGAGTGTAATGGCATGTTTTTTTTCCTTAGTGTATTGATAGATTGGGAAAACAGCTCTTTTAACTGTTGAAACGCCAAATGAGCCAGTGGGTATGTGGGTGTATGTGTGTTGAGGAATCCTCATCTTCAAAAACAATTGTAAAACCAGATTTATTTTTTCTACTCAAATGTTGCCTATACACATTTTGAGCTGTGTAAAACATGTAAATCCAATAAAAGTAACCAAGGCAAATGCACCTCTCTGATTTCTGATTAAGAGCATCATCGCTTTAGTGTGTAGCCGAATCACATTCCATGCTTTCTTTCTTACCACAATAATGTGCAGGATATCTGCGTCGGAGCGTACTGCTCTATCGATAATGGTAATTTCAGTTTGTAGTTAGACTATGGAATGTGTAATTTACCGTATATCCTATACCATGTCTGAACAAAACGATGATAAATTCTACAAAGATAAGGACAGAAGCCAAATATGAAATCACAGTTTTTACACAGATATCAGCGCATGCATATGGAATATGGCATTGCCAATTGTTTTTGCAAGGCTTATCAAACACATTCCTCACTGCTTTGACAGTGTTGGGTGATAATGGGGAGAGGGGGGATAATGGCTCAACAACTCGACTGCATTCTCACACTTCATTGACTAATAACCAGCTAATAATAGAAGCACTCGATGGCTTCCTCTCTGCAGGCAGCAGTGAGACAAGCCATGCATGAGTGGTCTTCAAGCTGTTATTTAATTTCCTCACTCCGAAGGCTCCCTATAAGAGGCAATGAGTGTGAAAAGTACTGGTGTCAAAATATGCTCATTCTTAACACCAGTTATAACAAGCAGGATGTTTAAATTGAAAGCTGATTTGCATGTTCTTTCGCCCACGGCGGACAACATGCAGTTGGTTTAAGTGTTTTATAGTTAATTTCTCTTAATCGTACATGCACTTATTGCATTAATTATGGGCAGTGCTGTTATGAGCTGCATTATTCAAGGAAGGCCTGAATTTGTCACCCAATTAAACTCCATTGTGGGATGTACTTTCCGGACCCAGTGCTGCTGAGATGAGTGTTCATGTTGAAAGTCCACAACTTCCAACTGCTGGCAGCAAGGGCTTGTCAGCTTTCAGCCCTTCCCTCTGTCCGGGTTGGATACTAAAACTGATCTTTTGCCTCCCACTAAAGTACAATATTCTCCAGCCACTTTCACATGTTTGCTGCTTCAAATTCACATCCCAACCATTAAATTTGTGATCGGACATCTGCAACATGGTCCATAGTTCTGTGGCAACTTGCTGTCATTTGTTATAATAAAAAAATCTACTGTTTTCTGGGGAAGGGAATCGTTTACAGTAGGAAGATGAATTTGTCATTGTTTTGCATTGGTGGCATAGCTGAAATATCATGCATGTGTGTCAGACGTCCCAGCAGCTCTCAAAATTATTTACAGCCCACCAAGCCTACTAATTCAGATTCCTCTAATTCATGATAACTGCAAGTGTCATTCATTACCTACCCATCGCCATTGATATGTGGAGATGGTTCAGAATGAGTTTGTTCCACAATCCATATGATGTAAGGTTCTAAGCTGCAATTCTATGGCAGCCATGTCATTCAGGGGACTAGGAGAATGAATGGAGCGCAATGGAAAGTCATGCCCATTTACTGTAGGATAGTGTTTCCCAACCAGGGGTACGTGTACCACTAGGGGTACGCGAGCACACCTCAAGGGGTACGTGGAAAAATGTAATAATGACAAATATATTGAGTGTAGTCACATTGGGATAGAGGAACAGAGCCTGAATGAGAGTGAGGGGGTACTCATCATATGAAAAAGTTGCTAAGGGGGTACGCAGGACAAAAAAGGTTGGGAAACACTGCTGTAGGATACAGCACTTCATCCAACTCTGTTGCATTGGTGACACGTGGTATGATTGGTCTTGGTTACCACATTGAACATCTTAGCTGCAACAGCATTGGCCACTTTCCTGTCCTGTCCTGGCTGTGCCCTGACTGTCCCTTTGTGTAATTAACTTTAAATCACTGTTATGTGGAAGAAGGATAACCAATAAATGTAGTAAATAATTAAACACACTTGGTGCATTTGTACTTAAATCACATTAATACACCTGGCAAGGGCTCTACTGCGTTAAAATAATAAGAGAATTTAATAGAATGTGGTTGTGAGAGGAACAAAGTTGCGTTCCATGTCTTTTGTTGATATGCGTTCGCCCAGATCAAACAAACAAAACTTATGATGAAAAAATTCTTTTTTAATTGAATGTATCCTATTTATCTTAGATTGTTCCATTGAGACTAATTCTTTGTCTCAAATGGTGCGCTTGTGCACTACGCTATACTAAACATGAACACTTAAGTGCACAAGTGCACCATTTGAGATCAGCAAGTGTCTCTTCTGCCTTGGACTCATGGTCATAATGGCAGCTAAACAAAAAGTTCCAGAAGCAGATGAACACATTAATAAATGTTCATAAAAACACACTTTTGTGGAATAACACTAAAAACAACGACATTCCTCAGTATTACTTATTCTCCTAAAAATCTCCAGAAGGCAGAGTCTACTCAATGTGTTCTACTCATTCCAGAGATGTTGAGCAAATAAATAAATAAAGAAAACTGTTTCCCCCTAAGTATGATGGTCGAGAGACTACAGTAATAACTTCTGTGAGGAGCATGTAGGTCACATATATAATGGAAGGAGGTCACATATATAATGGAGAAGTTTTCTCAACAATGCCTCAGCATTAAAAGGTAACATGTATTTTCCGCCTTTCGCCTTTTCCGACAAAGATGGCCATTGAACTTTAGAGTTCTTGAGGGGGCCCTTACAAAATGCATCCAACTTCTTGAGGAAACTGTATCACTATAGGCCAACATTGAGAGAAAAGGACTCTGGACCAGCCTTTTTATGATCAACTATTCAAGAAACACCTCATGGATGCACTGGGACGCATCGTCAGTGATGTATATACTGGCGATCATTGGGGGTTTCGGGTCTCGCAACATCATACCCCCTCACCCAGGCGACCCAGCCGGGGGTGATCAGGCCCCGACTTGCGTCCCAGTAGCAGACCACGGATCTGCCCTCCTTATCCAAAGCCACCGGGTGGCCCTCTCAGCGGCTTCGCATGCGGACTTGATGGCCCTCTTCTTGGCTGCTCCTGTGATGCCCAGGCGACTCAGGACCTTGCATAGAGATCTTCCAGCAAAACCCCTGCAGCCTACCTCTATGGGCTCGTAGAATGTCCTCCAGCCTCCCTCCCTGCACTCCTCCACCAGTTCCCGGTACTTGGCCCTCTTCCTCTCGTTGGCCTCCTCGATGTTTTCCTCCCAGGGTACTGTCAACTCCAGTATGATCAGCTGTTTTGAGGACTGTGAGGTCATGATCATATCTGGGCAGAGGGTTGTTGTTGCAATGTGCTGGGGGAACCTTAGCTGCTTGCCCAGGTCGACCTGCAGCTGCCAATCAGATGTTGTGTGGAGGAGGCCAGTTGCCCTCTGTTGGTGTGTTCTGGGTGTTACTCCAGCCTTTACAAAGGATATTGCCTTCTTTGGAGCGTGATGGGTTTTGCTGGAGCTGATGGCTGAGGCTACGCTCTCTGCGACTGCCTTGAGCACCTGGTCATGGCGCCAGCGGTAGCGACCATCTGCCAGGGCCTTCGGGCAGCCGCTGAGGAGGTGTTCCAAAGAGCCTCTACCAGAGCACAAAGGGCAGGAGGGAGTCTCACTTTTCCCCCACACGTGGAGGTTTGCAGGGCTTGGTAGGGCATCGTAGACGGCTTGCACTAGGAAGCGGACCCGCTGGAAATCTGGCTGTAAAATGTTGGTCCAGGTGATCCTGCGCTGTAGTGCGCCCTCCCACCTCGTCCATGCTCCTTGCTGTCGTAAGCCCACTGCCCGGCGGAAATAAAAAACGGCCTTATAGGTCTCAGCTTTCTTAAGATTATTGCAGTAATATGTAGCCTACTTCAAATGTGAGCCAAATGCCAAGATATTTGTAAACCTTTCCAAGAGGGTACAGTCAAGTGTTCATACATTTCCATCAGGACAATATTTTGAGGGTGTGAATATATACTTAGTTTTATTTGTGGTTGACGCTATAACAATAAAAAGGAAAACAAGTGCCAGCCTGAATGTCCCATGCAGGCAAGAGGACTTTGGTGGTGCTGGAGTATTTTTAGTCGCGTACCGGTATGTATACAGCGTTCCCTGCCCAGCCTGTGGCTCTCGGCAGACATCTGATGTGTCCTCAGGTAGAAGAGTGTACATGCTCCTGTGCACCGCCGTGTGACCTTAAGGGTAAGAGGAGAGAGGAGCCGGAGCACCACATTAATTCACTCTGGCATATTTGTGTCATTTGGCACCGGCACAAAGCAACCGCTTAATATGCACTGCTCTCTTTTCTCTAAATCTACTCCGGCCTTTCTGTCTCCTACTACTATGCCTCTTTAGTTGTAATGTGTTATTTGTTTTAAAACAAGTAGCTAATTTCATTTTTATTATACATAAGTGGGAAATAGTGTAATCACAGTTTTAGATTAAGCATTCATTGTTCTGGAATGCATATGGTAGGGCCTACATTAATATTTGTGCCTTTTTTTAAAAAACAAATCATAGAGTGCCCAAAAGGCAAGATGCATCATTTTTAAATACTTTTTAACATGGTGTCCTGATATTTGCGGAAGTATATTGTTAAATGTTATAATTTATACAATACACTATATTATTTGTATTATATTTTAAAATATAATTTTGACTTAGTGACATGGTGTACCATTTCTGTGTCCCAGAACCCCCCCCCCCCCATCATCCCTTCCTTTATTTCAGCTACCTTTCTCTCTATCTCTCTCTTATCTCCCTCTCCCTGTCTCTCTCTCTCTCTCTCTCTCTCTCTCTCTCTCTCTCTATCTCTCTCTTATCTCCCTCTCCCTGTCTCTCTCTCTCTCTCTCTATCTCTCTCTTATCTCCCTCTCCCTGTCTCTCTCTCTCTCTCTCTCTCTCTCTCTCTCTCTCTCTGTCCTCTCTTCCTTTCACTCACTCTTTCCCTCTCTCATATATCCCTCTCTGCTTCTCCTTATGCCCCTCTCCCCCTCTCCTTCCCTTTCTTCGAGCCATTTACTGGTGGCCTATCTTAGTCTAGAGTGCCCGCTGTCTGTGACATGCCACCACCTGCTCAGTCAGGGAGCCATCAGGCCCGTGCCAGCCCTGTCACAGAGTGTCCCCACCACAACCCCCCGTTCCGCAGCTCCCAGCCACCAGGTCTGACTGATAGAATGATGGTATCACGGGGGATGTCAGCACACTACATCAACCTGACACTCAGGACTGAGGTCCTTGGCTCCCGTCGTACAGTTTGATGCTCCAAGACCAATCTCTTTATTTGAGCAGCAGACAGCCAGTCCATTTGTTTTCTGGTGACATGTTCCCGAGCTGTCTCTCTCAGTCCTCACCCTGCGGTGCGAACAGAGGAGGGGGTTACAGCTGTTATAGTTGGCCAGAACTCCAGCTGGTTTGTTGGTTGGTTGGTTGGTTGCTGGGCCCACCCCATAAAAATGGAAGCAAGTGCCAAGATCATTATCAGTAATGATGAGCAACCAGAGATCAGAGACTGCCACCTTCGTATTCTGGATCTCCATGCTATTGGGTTATACGAGCGATTTCACTTGACAACTCCTCTATTTGACTAATGCGTTCATGATGATTACAATTAGCTGGCTTACTGGATGAATGGCCTCAGAAAATGTGTTACAGGCCTATCCAAGAACTGAAGCTCATGAAGCCTGGTTGCCCATCACTGGGTGTTTGAAGATATTATCAGGGCAGGGATCACTTGCTGACTGACAACAGCATCTCTCACATCGAATCGGTGAAATCTTATCATTCGGTTTCTCATTATCTCTTTCCTCACCTCACTGGATTGCACTGAGCAGAAAGCAGCTTGAAAGATGGTACACTCATCTCGACCTGCAGATATGAAGCTTCAGTTCAGTAAGTTGCAAGTGTTTTCAGACGGTAGGTGGGGTTGAAGACATAACTTCTGAAGGATTAAGTTCAGTTTAATTAGCATTCGAAAGCATGCTCGATATTTCAAGTCATTAAGTAAAGGCCAGCATTTTGGAGCTATACTTACTACAGAACACCAAAGAAGAAATGTGATGCAATTTAATCTTTCATCCTCTCCCCCTTTTTCTGTGATCCATAATTTAATCAGGTTCTAATAAGGAATAAAAGGAATAATGGAATGGAATGATGACAGAACCTACAAGACTAATGCTATACATCTTAGCCATCTAGCTGACATAGAAAAAGAACATCAGCAATACATTCAGTATTTTCAGTGCTGCGAACAAACACAAGCTTCTTCAAAGCAGCGGCAAGTCAAATGTTGACTTTAATCGAGCAACAGTTATCTGTAATGGCAATATCTTAGCTCTCGTCTGAGGAAGTGCTACACGAACATTTAAACAATTAGCTTTGAAACTGTCTGCCTGGCGCTCTCCCTCTATCTGATGTGTCACATTAACATATTAATCCTCCATTTTCTCTGGGGTGATCAGATTATGATGAAAGATTTATTAGGATCTGGTGATTCATTTGAACTTGTTTCACATAATTTTGCATAGTAATGAGGAGTGTTACGAACGAACACCCTATCCTAAATCATAGCACACTGTCCCCTTCTTAAAGAATAAATCTGCTTTAGTCTTTAACTTATTGTTTTATGACTTTATTTTGGCTTTTTATATGATACGGTTTTTTATGTAGGCTACATGCAATATTTGTTCTTATATCAAACAAACTGATACCTCAGTAAGATCATTGTCCTTGTGCTTTATTGTTACTCTTTATGTCCATTGTATTCATGTGTATTTGAAGTTTTGGATACATTTCTTCCAGATTACCACTTAATGAACCACCATATAATGGCTATACAGGCTCATGGATACACACACACACACACACACACACACACACACACACACACACACACACACACACACACACACACACACACACACACACACACACACACACACACACACACACACACACACATTTTACTTCTTTATTTGGATTGACAGATACCATATTATCACTCCTTTTTCTACGTTATCGTCGGCAGTTACGACAGGTGAGAATGTTAATGTTTGTTGCGTGCCAGCATCAGGCCTCCACACACACACACACACACACACACACACACACACACACACACACACACACACACACACACACACACACACACACACACACACACACACACACACACACACACACACACACACACACACACACCCCTTCTTTCATGAATTCCCGTCTTTTTCCCTTTACTTAACTTGTGCTGGAAGCATATTACATTTGATTCAGCAAGTACTGCTAAACTTAATATCTCGTTTTAAAAAGGCATTGACTACACACCTACAACTTTTGGCAATGCAAGGTATTGTGGTGTACGATTTGAACAGAATGTCTCAGCAATTACTCCATACAGGCAACTTGAATAAGGAGGAAATTGACACATCACGTCCAAATAGGTCATTAAGGGAAATTGATCCCCCCCACACGCTCTCTCTCCTTTTTATCATCGCGGCAGCCATGTTGCCTGCAGCTGGAAGCTTATAAAAGCTCTCCTGCTGCCTGCACAATCTGACATGCTTCCCCCTCTCTCTCTCTCTCTCTCTCTCTCTCTCTCTCTCTCTCTCTCTCTCTCTCTCTCTCTCTCTCTCTCTCTCTCTCTCTCTCTCTTTCTACCCCCCCCCCTTTTGAAACATACCACACACAAACTGAAAAATGTACCCCGAAAATCACACTCTTTAGTGATGTGCCAGGCATGGGGCTCTTAGAGGAGAGGAGAGGAGACGAGAGGAGAGGAGAGGGGGAGTGGATGGGAGGGATAGAGGGGAGGAATGGGAGGATGAAAGCATAATGAAGCCTAATAGAAGTTTCTTCTCTCTCCTCGTCCTCGGCGCACGCCCGGACGCCTTTTGTGCTCTCACAAGCTGCCACTGATCTGCTTGTTGGGCTGTGAGCGCCTCTGCAAATGGGGTCCCATTAATCCCGTCAGTCAACAGCGAGCAACAGCTGAATCATCCTCTCAGAGGAGATGGAGGAGGCGGTGTCAAAGACGCCCCCGAGTCACGCAGAGGGGAGTGGCACTAGTGAATAAGCAATCATCAGCGCGCCGCACTGTGCTTATTTATTTATTTATCTATTTGTTCATTTATTTATTTATTTAATATTTATTTATTTATCTGTGTATTTATTTAGTTATTTTGAGGAGGTTGGTGATCTGGACGCAGAGGGGGGTTCTTGTCGTTACTGAAAGTGTGGTGAGGTTAGGTTAGGTTTTCTTTATCAGCTTCCACCAGGGAGAAGTTTGTCTTGGAGACAAGGTTTGCAGCACTACAGAGGAAAAGAGCCTCTGACTTGACATCAAGAAGAATTTACATCAGTACCAGTCCAACAAAGATGCACTCTCTCACAAAGACACACACGCACGCATGCACTCACGCATGCACGTCCTCCACATGCATACTGCCATACTGTTTTGGTCTCTGTAGTCCATGTAGTATCACTGGATCTCCATTTTGAATAATGCATCTTCGTGTCTATTTCATTCTTTCATTCTTGCTGCCTCGAGAATCTTCATTCTCTTCCTGCTGTTTCCATTTTCTCCACCCCTCTTTGTGTCCTCTTTTCTTTTATTTCCTCTCAATCCCTCTTCTACTCTCTCTTCGCCTCTCCTCTGCTCTCCTCTCCTCTCCTCTTCTCGCCTCTCCTCTGCTCTCCTCCTACTTGATCTCTTCTTGTTTCTCTTTCCTCATCTCCTCTCCTCTCCTCTCCTGTGCCCTCCATCCTCTCCTCTCCTCTCACCTTTTTACCTCTCGTCTCCTCTCCTCTCGTCTCCTCTCTTCTCCTCTCCTCTCCTCTCCTCTCCTCTCTCCTTTTTACCTCTCGTCTCCTCTCCTCTCCTCTCCTCTCCTCTCCTCTCCTCTCCTCTCCTCTCCTCTCCTCTCCTCTCCTCTCCTCTCTCCTCTCCTCCTCCTCTCCTCTTCTCTCCTATCCTCTCCTCTCCTCTCCTCTTCTCTTCTCTTCTCTTCTCTTCTCTTCTCTTCTCTTCTCTTCTCTTCTCTTCTCTTCTCTTCTTCTCCCACCCTCACCTCTGCACTCTACCTCTCCTCCTACCCCCCACCCCGTCACCTCCTGCTCCTCTCCTTCTCTCTTTTCATCCTCTCTGCCTCTGCCTCTCCTCCTCCTCCTCCTCCTACTCCCCTCATCTGCTCTGGTGTTCTCTCCATTTCATATATTGCGCCCTGCTGCTGCATCTCTCCACACGGGTGCAAGACAGCGTCACAGAGCCCTGAGTGACAGGGACACGACTCCCAGCAGGACCCCTAATCTGCTTCATATCAGTGTAATTAACACTTCTTTGAACTCATTGCAGTTGGCATATCCAATTACTTGCTTCTGCTGCTCTTCAAATAACACATAATGTCATTTTTTTCACCCCCCTCCACTCTTAAACAATGGATTTCCGCAGATGCATTAGGCGAAGTTGGATGCATAATCCACTTTCGACTATAAACACAGGAAAAAGAGAAGTGGGGTGACGCATTGATGTGTCAGGCCTCTCCGCGGGGGGCGGGCACACTGTATCTTTGATGCGTCGCAGATCTCGGAGCAGACATTGTTATTTATGTCCCTGCTTGGTCGGATGGTATAAAAGGGGGGGGGGGGTGTCTATGAGTGCACCCAGTTTATGTAACGCCTCATCCACAGAAGAGAGAGGGGAAAAGGGTTCAACTCGTAACAGGGAACTTAAGTGAGATCTCAAACATTCTCAACGGGGTGCATTCAAACAACAGAGAGAACTGCCTTAGTGCATTGACAAGTAAAGTGGTTGCGTTTCATGAGGGCCTAAGCGTGTTATCCTTGCTGCGGCTATGATGACTCTTATGACTCTTAAATACATGAAACTATAAAAAGTTGCATTTTAGGAGTGTGCTCCAGTGCTCCAGTATCGTCCTCTCCTCAATGTATCTATTAAAAGTAACTGATTATGGTGGGTGAGTTGCAAATACAGCTCCTTTCAAAAGAAAGAAGAATATCAAGGAAAAGTTTAGACTACGTATTTCCATAATTCCATCGAAAATGTTAAACATTCATACATGAATAATTCACCATGCTCCATGCTATTCCAATAAAGCATTTGTTTACATATTGTGAATACCAGAAATACATGATTTCAAGCTAAATGCACACAGAGTGTCATGTGAGTGCCATGTTTTATTTGGTCTCTTGTGAATGAAAGAAAAATGTAGCCCTATTTATAAAATACAACATAAAACACTTCAAAAACTGTTATACCAGTGAACGCCCCTTGAGTTGCACATTCTTGAAAACAAATGTTTAGAGTGGTTTTAAGAATAGATATGGATATGCGCCCATTATAGACTACCCTTCTAAAGACGGTTGCGACAAAATCCAAATGAACCAAATAACAGGCAGCAGCAAACATCAAATAAACGGTGAGGGGGACTCTGAAACATCTAAAACAGGGGAGGGGCCACTTCAAATTCCTACAAGGGTCATGAAAGTCCTCCGAGGGCCGTACTATGAACACTTAATCAGGATTTCCCCATGCAATTTAGGCCTATATTGAAGGTAGACACCTTTAAAACAGTTCCCACCTTCTCTAGGTCCCGCCCTGAATATAACTTAATTGCATCGGAAATGCAATTTCTAAGATTCCTTTACAAAATATGACATATTTCATGTGAAGTTGCATAACATTAAAATGATATCGGGGGCCGGATAAAACGGACTCAAGGGCCGCAAATGGCCTTCGAGACATAGGTTCCCCACCCCTGATCTAAAACAACTCAGAAAAAGGGCTTAATGTTCAAAACAGTGCAATAGTCTTAATGTTTCACTGTCGGAGGACCTGCTTATGGTTCCTGCTTATGGGGCCATGCACCATATTGCCACTACCACCCTGACTGCATCTGGGGACTGGAGTGAGTATTATTGAATTTAAAAAATATATATAGTTAGGCTACTGGACTTACCTTATTTACAAGCTGGCTCAGACTGACCAGGAGTCTTAAAGCCCCCTCATTATTTAAGGAGTGCAGTAGAAGTTGCCAACTTTGAAACTGCAGCGTTGCTGTTTTTGGGTCTTGGTGGTGTCAAATTTTCTCCAATATGGGACAATAAAAGGCCACATTATCGTCTAAAGTGCAAAGGCAAAACCAGTTTAAGTCTGAAGGACCAATTTGCAGCGGTCCACTTTACATAATCGGTCACATTAATTGGCTGAAGTGATGGTGGTTGGATGGTGAGAAGAACACCACTCCCTTTTGGAGAATAGACCAGATGTAGGCTTCAGTAAGTGGGGACTGTGCCTATGTGTAGGTGTGCAGCATTCCTTCAAAACAACCCTCCTAGCCTTCCCCTCTGCTCACACAAGGCCATCCCAGTCCAAACTGTTCTCCATCATTGTCGCCCAATATACAGTACAGTAGAACAAGCAACCGGCTGCTATAGGCAGTGTTGCCAGATTGGGTGGTTACCCACCCAATTGGGCTACTTGGGATGGCCGTGTGCGGGTAAAAATGGGAAAAAAAATGGCCATTTGGTGTTTTTTTCCGGCCGTTTTGGACCCATAGAAGTCAATGCAATTTGTTGAAAATGGGCGGAATTTAGCGCATTTTGGCGGTTTTTGAGAACCTTTTGAGCGGGATTAGATCAGACACATCTGGCAACGCTGGCTATAGGCTCCCTAAACCTTTAAGACGCTTGTGAGGACTCTCCTCTTCCCTCAATAGCAAAACTAATTCTTTGCATTTGCACTGTTGCATTTTGCAACATTGTTATGTCTGTGTATGATATTTCCCACAGATTGTATGTTGCTGATTTTGGTCTCATTTAGTACTCTTTAGTAGTCTTTAGTCTTTAGTGCCAGGGTGGTGAATATTGGTGCTTAGAAATAAAGGGGGTACATACGATAATTAGAATCATTATAATTATTCATAATATACTTATATTTCACTGAGAAAAGAAACACTCCTGGTAATTTTGAACAATAATTAATTATATACATAAGGCAAGGCAAGGCAAGGCAAGTTTATTTATATAGCACGTTTCATACACAGGTGCAACTCAATGTGCTTCACAAACACCGCAGCAGTAATTAGTCAGGCTATGTATTTCAACCACCTATGGGCATAGGTGAGATATAATCTTGGGAAAATGCATTGAGAAAGCACAGAGAGACCAGCCTCAACTACTCGTGTAGTGAACCCAATTCTCACAGTTGACCACAAGGGCAGATAGCATAACCTCGAGGTGCATGTGACCCGTAAAAGATTGCTTCAGCTCAGAATGGCCCTATCCCTTTCTTACATGTGTTTCTTGCCATGGGGGAGTTACCTCGCTCTAATCTGATGTCCAACATCTCCAGATGATCTATAGTCCTGGTGTCATGCTTGAACAACCGTATCTCACTCATTTCGTGAAGTATTCACGAAAAAAAGCTTAATTTTCGTGGTGCATTCACGTTATTGCCCGCCTTTCGTAAAGTCTTCACGAAAATAATAGATTAATTTTCACGCTGCCTATTCACTTGAATTGCCCGACAGTTGCCACATGGTAATCAAACATTTCAAACAAGCAATTTAGGGTTAGGTTTAGGGTCAAGGTTAGGGTTAAGGTTAGGGTTAAGGTTAGGGCTAGGGTTAGGTTTAGGTTTAGGCTTAAGTAGGGTTAAGGTTAGGGTTAGGTTTAGGTTTAGGTTTAGGTTTAGGGGACATAAGGCGTAGGTACCGAAAGGGCGTCGAATTAGTGAGTCCCGAGTGTATCAGCAGTGTTCTGTCAGCACCCCCTCCCCGCCCCTGCAGACGTTTGGATAACCATAGCAGCAGTGGGGCAATTCAAGTGAATAGGCAGCGTGAAAATTAATCTATTATTTTCGTGAAGACTTTACGAAAGGCGGCCAATAATGTGAATGCACCACAAAAATTACGCTATTATTTTCGTGAAGACTTTACGAAAGGCGTGAGATAGGGCTCACTTGAAGCATGGCTACTCTTTGGTTAGAAAAGACAAATGATTTTTACTCATGGTATTTGGTTGATATTTGAGATTTACATGATATTAATACCATACGATTTCATTTAAATGTGCAAATGCTCTGAGTTACATGGCTATTTATCATGTATTTATCACTGCAGTTAAATTTTATAATGGTTTATGTAATAAATCCCAATAAGTACAATTAGATACATTTGGACAAGAAGCCACAAGAGTGTGGTGTAATACTCTCACCAGTCATCTCAGACCAGTGAAAAATGTAAAGGTGGACTTATCAGGGCTTAACTGGTCATCTGGCATACAGGGCATTTTCCCGGTGGGCCAGCAGTCCTCAGGGGCTGATATTTTTTTTTGCTTGTTTGTTTGTTTGTTTGTTTTTCAAATTATTCCTTTGAGACCATCCCACAATTATGATGGGGCAGCCCATCGGTGCATCCTTAGTTGAGTGAGCCCATCATAATTGTAGTGGTGGTGGTGGTGTTGTGATGGGGGTGGGGGGCTGGTCTATGCCGAAAACAATGCCCGTGCCAGTTTGTGGTCCCAGGCCAGCCCTGGTGGCCTACATGACAGTGGTTCTTAACCTGGAGTGCGGGCACCCCCTGTGGGTGCGCCAGAGATTCCAGGGGGTGCGCAGAAATTTGTTTGTGTTGAGGTTGTGACCAAAATTATGCTTGCAAACATTATAGTTAGGTCAAATTAAGAACAAATTATGACATGTTATGGTCCCCATTTTGAGTCATTTAGGTATTGATTATTGCAAGCAAGAATCATTGTAATTAATCACTTATAACATTAACATTTTTTAGTGCCTGTACACGTGCGGAAGTTTGTGTTGGGGGTGCACGGCTTATCTTCGGCACAGAAAAGGGGGTGCGTTAAGTAAAAAAGGTTAAGAACCACTGGCCTACATGACAGGCATATACTCCAGTTAAGGTCTAAAGTTTCGTTGGTGCTTCTAGAAAATTGACATGAACCTGAACATTATTGCATGTCGGACATCCATGCATTGGAAGCAAACCAATTCCGAAGCAATTGCTTTACTGCTCTTTGTTGTGAATGCATGTTTCATTAGTGTCAGCATTTTCCCATAACACTTACTGCACACATTTCTATAATGAAGTCACGCTTTAGCTCATTAATGCTGAAATTACATTTTTATTATACTCCCAAAACCTGTAAAGAAAGCTCATTAAAAGCTGGAAAATTGGCCCAATACTGACAAGCAACCAAAAAAGCGCTGGGTGAGAAATTGATTTTTGTGTATTGCTGTGAGTGACAGACCTTCATGTATGCCCATGGTGCTTTGGTGGTTTGTGGAAATGAGGAAAATACCTGTTGCTCTGGATCTATCGGTCACAATGGTTCTGTCTGTCTGTCTGTCTGTCTGTCTGTCTGTCTGTCTGTCTGTCTGTCTGTCTGTCTCTCTGTTCGTTTGTCTGTCTGTCTGTCTGTCTGTCTGTCTGTCTGTCTGTCTGTCTGTCTGTCTGTCTCTCTCTCTCTCTCTCTCTCTCTCTCTCTCTCTCTCTCTCTCTCTGTACAAGCATACATATTTTAAGGAGAACTTCTCTCTGGCATGTTTCATGTGAAAACTTCCAGTATGCATTCTGTTTTGCGGTGAGAGGGATGATAGAGATCTAGCATGCTGTTTGTGATGTTACAGCAATGTGTCACAGGGCAGGAGAGAGGGAAAGAGCACGTTGATGTATATGTTGTCAGATATGAGCGAGAGCAGAGAGAGAGAGAGAGAGAGAGACAGAGAGAGAGAGAGAGAAAGAGAGAGAGAGAGAGCACTGTCATACGTATATCTTGGGTTAGGAAAGGGAGAGAGAGAGAAAGAGAAAGAGAGAGAGAGATGGAGAGAGAGCACTGTCATACGTATATCTTGGGTTAGGAAAGGGAGAGAGAGAGAGAGAGAGAGAGAGAGAGAGAGAGAGAGAGAGAGAGAGAGAGAGAGAGAGAGAGAGAGAGAGAGAGAATGCACACTCTGTCATGTATCTGGGGTTAGGACTAGAGGGAGAGAGATGTGAGCTGTACAGTACCGGTATCTGTGATGTATGCGGGGTGAGCAGCGAGAGCGATTGGAGGCATATGGCTGAGCAGGGGCCAGTGCCGCATCTGTTGTTGATCTTGCAGCAGCAGTGCTGTTGGTCAGGCTAACATATCTGTCCGTGTATGGGGGATGGCAGAAGCAATCTGCTTTCTATGATTCAGTGTGAAAGACTCCAGATTCATCAGCGAGAGAGCGAGGGAGCGAGGGAGTCCGTCTGTTCCTCCTCGCGTCCCATGCAGGGGAACACAACACAACACAAATACAAATAGTCACGTAGTATGTGCACACACACACACACACGTGCATGCACGCACGCAAGCACACACACACACATGCACAAACTCATGCATACACATATAGCATGCGCACATGTGTACATGCGTGCACACACACTCACACACACACACACGAATGCACGCACACACGAATGCAGGCACGCAAGCACACACACACACACACACACACACACACACACACACACACACACACACACACACACACACACACACACACACACACACACACACACACACACACACACACACACACACACACACACACACACACACAGGATAATACAAGGATAATACATGGATAATACAAGCATCGCCGCAAAAAGCAGAATCCAAGAAAATGCAGAATCCAAGGAAATGCAATTAAATAGCTCATCAATTATCATTCAATGCACTCGACAATGTTATGAATGCTGGACTGAAATTGTTTTGTCTGTGTGTTTAAAAAGTTGCTAAGCTGCTGTTTAAAGCTACAGTTTTAGCGTCATTAGGGGATAAAAATGCTTGCATCCAATTAGAAAACAATAATACGCACAACAAAATCTCCAACAGCAATTAGCGGGGAAGTATTCTATTTTGAGAGGAGCTCTGGCTGGCTTGGCTTCTGAATTTTACAGAGACACTTGTTTGTCTGGTTAGGGTTTTTTGTACACGATTCTTGCCAGAAACAGCCTGAGCCAACCCGCCACATTATTTATGAACAGGTTGACAAGACACAGCAGTAGATAATTATAGGATTTGGCGATCATACGTCTTCTGTTTTCTTTTTCTTTTGCAGTGAGTCTCACTGAAGCTCAAACACACTGCAGATGGTGAAGAGTAGGGTGTGTTACGTTTTATTCTTTCGAGAATTTGGAGAACACACTCAATCCATGAATGCCAACACCAACGCCAACACGCACGCGCGCACGCACGCACGCACGCACGCACGCACGCACGCACGCACGCACGCACACACACACAGACACACACACACACACACACACACACACACACACACACACACACACACACACACAGACACACACACACACACACACACACACACACACACACACACACACACACACACACAGTGAGGCATGCATTTATAACCTCAAATTCCCTTGCAAAGATACAGAAAGACCCCCAACAACCTTTTGCAAGCTGTCATAGTATTCGTCTGGGGACCATTTCCATGTTTCAAGCCAACAATCATTACATATGAAAAACAGATAACATAATTATTGTAACTTATGTTCCCTGTAGAATCTACAGTGTCTGTGTCTACAGTAGAGAACACATCACATAACATTTTAAGTATCTCTACAGTACAAAAAAATCATAGGTTTCTGATTCATGTTGCTGTTGCACACTTTTAATAGTCCGGGCCCTGGCCTTGGCTCAGAGGGTTGGGCACTGACTGGTATGCCAGGGACCGGGGTTTAATTCCGGCCCAAGGTCATATCCTGACCCTCCCCCATCTCTCTATCCCACTCACTTCCTGTCACCATCTCACACACTGTCCTACAAATTGAAACATAAAAAGTCAAAACATTGTATACACAAAAAGTCTTCTCTTTGGAGCCGAAACAGTATTTTAGTTTCTCATTCTTATTAATTAAAGCATCACAAATTTAAAGAGGGTTTACATATTTCAATTACTTAATTGTTTTCAAAAGCTGAAAAAAAGTATAAAAAAGTAGAAGTAAAAGATTATTTTGACCTTTTGCATATGATGTACTGTAGTAGGCTACTGTATATCCATCCGAGTGCATACTTTCATTAATACATTTTCAACCACCATACCATTGTTTGACATCAACACAGATTTGTGTTTACAGCATGGCAAATAAAGAATGGTTAAATGTTGAATTTCAATAGAGCAATATCTGCCCTTTAATTAGGCCTAGCATTCGGCATAGAAGTGAAGGACATGGTCATTTCATTTCATCATCACATATCACATTTCAATACATACTCAGCATGATTTGAAGCTGTGAACTACTTCCCCACAAGAAAAATAACTTGAACTGCTCTCAATTATGGATGTTTATTTTTTCCTCTCCTGTTTTCAGTCTCACTAACAGATAGTGGCATGCTGGGTCATGAGGTCCCTCTTTCCAAGCTGTTTGGCACAGTCTGCCATTAAACTGCTCTTTCCTCCTCCTCCTCCTCCTCCTCCTCCTCCTCCTCCTCCTCCCACTCCAATCTGCTATTGAACACCTCTTTCCTCTTCTTCCCGCTTCTATCTTCCGCCTCTTCCTCTTCCTCCTCTTCCTCTCACTCCTCCTCATCCTCCTCTTCCCACTCCAGTCTGCTATTGAACACCTCTTTCCTCTTCCTCCCCCTTCTATCTTCCTCCTCTTCATCTTCCTCCTCTTCCTCTCACTCCTCCTCCTCATCCTCCTCTTCCTCTCACTCCTCCTCCTCATCCTCCTCACCCCCTCCCCCTTCTATCTTCCTCTTCCTCCTCCTCTTCCTCTCTGCTCTCTTCCTCCTCCTCCTCCTCCTCATCCTCCTCACCCCCTCCCCTCCCTATTCTGTAATTGAACACATCTTTCCTCTTTCTCCACTTTTCCTCTCCATTTTCCTCCTCTTCCTCTTCCTCCTCTTCCTCTCTGCTCTCCTATCTCCATCTCCTCCTCCTCCTCCTTCTATCTTCCTCCTCTTCCTCCTCCTCTTTGCTCTCCTATCTCCCCCTGCTCCTCCTCCTCCTCACCCCCTCCCCTCCCTATTCTGCTATTGAACACCTCTTTCCTCTTTCTCCACCTTTTCCTCTCCATTTTCCTCCTCTTCCTCTTCCTCCTCTTCCTCTCTGCTCTCCTATCTCCACCTCCTCCTCCTTCTATCTTCCTCCTCTTCCTCTTCCTCCTCTTCGTCTCACTCCTCCTCATCCTCCTCACCCCTCCCCCTATCTTCCTCCTCTTCCTCTTCCTCCTCTTCCTCCTCCTCCTCCTCTCTGCTCTCCTATCTCCCCCTGCTCCTCCTCCTCCTCACCCCCTCCCCTCCCTATTCTGCTATTGAACACCTCTTTCCTCTTTCTCCTCTGTTTCATCTCCATCTTCCTCCTCTTCCTCATCTTCCTCCTCCATCTCTCTGCTCTCTTCCTCCTCCTCCTACTCCTCCTCCTCCTCCTAATTGCTGTTCGGCACAGTCTGCCAGTAAGCGGCTCCTTCCTATTCCTCTTCCTCCTCTTGCTCTCAGTCACTCTCCTGGACTAAAAGCTTGGTGGGGAGAAATAAAAAGGAATGAAAGAGGTGAAGGCCTCTCTGTTAATGTCTCTCTGTAGAAAACATCTCCTCCAGCCATCGATTACTCACCTACCTACCTGCCTACAATGACTTCTGGACAAAGTGTCTACAAGGCACTTCACTTCAGCAAAGCACACGGGCAAAAAGTCGACAGGAAAGATACACAAAAAAATGCTGAACAAAAAAATGTAATCTCTCACCCTTATGTAATCAAAGCCAATTCAATCCAAATAATGGGTATTTTAATGATTAATGATAATGGTAAGCAATACTAGTGACAAATTAGAACAATAACTCAAGACTCAATGACTCATTAGACTCAGTAAATCTTTGCTGTACTGTACTTAGCGTTGAATATTCCATGCACATTTGACTTTGTGTTTGTGTGAGTGTGTGTATTCACTCTTTTGTATCTTATGTGTGTCCTGCACAAACAACATACACACAAATGTACATTCATACAGATGAGGGGTCACGGAAACGGAAACACGGAAAACAATTGTGGGTCTTTTTTTCCCTTCGTGAGAATGGTGCCTCACTCAGTGGCTCTCATTCTATTGTCTCCCCACCAACAATACTGGAAATGTGCGCACAGGCAAAGACAGATGTGCGGGGATAATTAAAATATCAGTCATGTAACTGCAAATTAAACGTCATTTTGATTTTGCACAGTGCCAGGCGAGGCACCCCAGCATCACCACCACTCTAGCTGAGACCCATAATCACCGGGGATGCTCACCACGTAGGAGGCATATCAGAACCCCTTCTCTCTCTCTCTCTCTCTCTCTCTCTCTCTCTCTCTCTCTCTCGCTCTCTCTCTCTCTCTCTCTCCCTCAGCCACCCAAAGACACTCTAATACGGAATACTTCTGTGGGTCCAAGATAAAGCACATGACGGAAATGCACACTGTTCTGCAAGGGTACCATCACCCTCTAAAACAAAACACGCACTTACACACACCCGCTTACACAAACATACGCATATGCGCGTGCATACACACACACACACACAAACAGACACACTTAGACGTTTCAAATGCGCACATGTTGCTGTAAATGACCAGCGTTAATGTTCTTCATCAGTTGCTGCTGCCATGTGAAATAGTATCATTCCTCTTCCAGCCTGTGGGATACCAATACACCCCAGACAAGAGGATACCACGCTGTGATCCACAGATGTTGCCATGCATGCCACTGCACTGAGTACACCTTTCTTCCAAAGTGACCTCCAACAATGAGACCATTATAGCATAATTAATTAACAGCTTCACTAACATATTGAGATATATAGCTAAAATGTTGTCATTGTACATTGTAATTTGCCTTTTTTGCAATGACGTCATACAGGTTATGGAAGTGAAGTGAAGGCACATGACTGACAAGGTCGTATGATTGGCTGGAGTGTTTTGGTCTGTCCAATACCCTTGATGCTTCTCTACCCGATAAATAACTGAGAAGTGCTACTTGAAAATGAGTAGGTATGATGGTGATGATACACAGGGTAACTTTTTGAGCAATGTCTTCTTGAACAAGTTTCCATTTGTGACATTACCTTTAAGATAAATATTGCTCACTGTGGAAGGTGGCAAGCAAACATACAAATAAGAACTAAGTAATAGAAAGCAGTTGGACATTTTTTTAAATTAATACATTAGAGACAACTCAACATCCTTTTTCCGCTGGAGGGTTAGATTTTACACTTTGTGCAGATGGGCCCGCCATTCATTCTTTGCGGAAAAGCAATAGCCTAAATGTTCCACATTTTACGAATTCTGTTGCTACAGTGACTCACCCCAAGTAGTCAATATCTGACCAGACTGCAATTTTTTATGTCTGAGGTATGCCTTTGGAGTCAAAATGTGACGTCCTCAAAGGCGCCCCCTTGTGGCAGTAAAACAGAATTGAGAATAGGTTTAGGGATAGGTTTAGGTTATGGCCACATACGTAGTGAACATGTGACATGGAGGGTATACAACTGAAGTTGTCTGTTTACGTTTTAGGCTTGATGGCCCATTTGTGTTTATGATTTTCTTGCATATAATTGCTATGATCTAGCATTTCAGTAATGTTCACTGCAGCCCAACGCCAACAGTAAAAGCACATGGGTTTGCACTTAATTATATGTGTTGTGTTTTGTGGATCCATTGGAATTGGAAATCAGATGGCAGAACTTTAAACTGGCATTCCTCCAGGTGAAGACAAACAACAACACAAACTAAAATCTGAGTCGCTGTGCAACAACGCACGTAATGCAAGTTTTAATAGATAACCTGTATAATGTTTTGCTTAGGACCTCACTTGGTTCTTATTGAGGGATAGCATATGCATATATCTTTTCAAGAGTTATAAGCAAACATCACAAGACAGCCACTTGCATTCAGATCCCTTGAATACATGGTATGGATTAATATCCTTGAAATATCAAGATCAACCTTTAGGCCTATGTGTCAATAGCCTTTAGATAGGCTATATCTTGTCAGGTACGTAATTCTGTTCATAAATGAAGGACATGGGTTTCAAGAAAAGAATCCAAGGAATGACTCTGAAACCACATTTGTACTGTATGTGAAGATGTGGTTTCTACAATCTGAGGGTACCATTTGGTTCTATGCAACAGGCAAATGCTCCGTTGGCCATTATAATAAAATCTGCTCCACTTAGCAGTTAATTGCCTCAGCATTGCTTGCCGACATAACATGACATGACCATTGTGGGTAACACACAGCATTGCTATGAATCCATTCCACACACCGTGAAATATGAAAGAAGAGAAAAAAAAGACAAATTATTGAAGAAGGTCAATAAACTGTATGGCCACTAGAGGCAACGGGCCCTTGGAAACACTCATGCTCAGACAGAAATATCTCCAACGGTCCCACAATGCACTGCCATGTTGTCAGCAGCCATAACTCAATAGGGAAATCAGCCCCAGAGCATGAATTGTTGATGGTTATTGATCAAACATGCCGAACGTGTGAAACAGCTCTGTGGTGCATGAGTCTGTGAGATTATGCGCACTCGGTCGCTGTAAACAACATCAAATCTGAATGAGCAGAGGGACATGTTTCCCCAGATCATGTTTAGCAGTGTACAGGCTGTATGTAAGGTCAATGTTTGGACTATGTTCGAGTGCTGAATTTGTTTCTTTGCAGTTGGAACCACAGACCACAGCGATTGCTAGATGGTCAAACTAAAAGCAATAGTATTTTTTTAAAAAAAATATTTCAAACATTCTTTATTATGGTATGTTTTACTGTTATTTTTAGTAAAACCATACCTACTTTTGTCTACAGGTGCTGCGGATATTGCAGAAACAGCCAAACAAACACACAAATCACCACTGAATTCTAAGAATCCTGCACAGCACTGCTATGGAGGATTATGGAGATTAGTGCGTTTCTATTTACATTTTTACAGACATGACGCTACAATGGTTTGGTTACGTATGGCCGTGTTTGCCTGTCTGAGTCTCCCTTGCTCTCCACAGATAGGCTACAGAAAGCCACAGGGTGCCTGGCTAACTGATTTGTT
>NC_085878.1:6144017-6184017 GCF_034702125.1 Engraulis encrasicolus
GCTCGCAAAAGTACTGATGATCAACAATCACATTTTCTTTAACGATGAAATATTTAATGCACAGAAGCACACAACAAACACACAAGGCAGAACAAGAGCCAAATAATCCTTTTGTACAGTATTGAGTGATACATTAGGCTGACCAAAAACATTAGGAATTACCTAATGTCTCCCTGTCCTTTTTCAGCATAAATGGCCGCTTCATTACTTTCCAACTCTTTCAATCAGACTATTTATTTCAATGGAGTAGATCTTCCATAGGGAAAAACGCATGTGTAACAATGTAACAATTATGCCAATAAATTAATCAATTACCAACAGTTGCACTTATTTGGTTGCAATGAACTTGTGTTCAAAATTGTGGGCGTGTGTGTGCGTGCCTGCGTGCCTGCGTGTGTGTGTGTGTATGTGTGTGTGTGTGTGTGTGTGTGTGTGTGTGTGTGTGTGTGTGTGTGTGTGTGTGTGTGTGTGTGTGTGTGTGTGTGTGTGTGTGTGTGCATGTGTGTGCGCGTGCGTGCATACACATTTGAACATACAGTTGCTTGTCCAAGCCTGCAATAGCCCATATCTGTATGGACATTTGTGTATAATCAGTCCCATCATTACCCAATGTTCATGGGTAAAAAGTTAATGTCTGAGAGGGGTCGTCAGTGCCAGACACGTCTGAGAGGGGTCGTCAGTGCCAGACACGCTGTGAGTTTCATGGCTTGGCTAAGGGTGAGATAGGCCTAATCAGAAATGACCAATTTGGCTGCCAGGCCAACACTGCTTTATGAGCAGAGATGGAGCGCTGGGCTCACTTTCTCAGGCCTAATGCTCTGGCCTCATCATCAACATGATTAATGGCTACTCAGGCTAACAGTCTGTTATATATTGCTGGGAATGGGCTATTTTCTAGGAACTGTACAGTAGAATGGAATACCTTTCAGTCTCACTATAGGCTACAATGTGAACTACATGCAAAACGCACAATGAGACTGAAAACGTCACACCCTTGAGTGTCACATCATGTATGATATCTACTTACAACAACACATAATAATGAATAAAAAAATTATAATAATACCACTCCAAAGTGAATGACAGATGTGAGTTAACAAGCCAATAGTCAATATAGGCCAATACATAGAGGCTACTGTACCGTATGGCATATAAATACAGGTGCTGTATGTGATCATCCACACATATGCTTGAAAAGTACCATTAAAGGGGTATGCCACTATTTTGGGGCTTAATACAGTTAAAATCGTTGGCCAGGGTTTATAAAGGTGGTAAAGTGTCTTATTTTTCATGTAAGCCGTTGTCTTGCTTTAAGACAAGTTAAAAGAGGGAGCATGTCGCTAAGCTAGTGAAAGTCAATGGATCCGTGTAGCATGCTACAATGGTACACAGATCCATTGACTTTCACTAGCTTAGCGACATTTTCCATCTTTTAACTTGTCTTGCAGCAAGACAACGCTTAACATGAAAAATAAGACACTTTACCACCTTTATAAACCCCGGCCAACGATTTTAACTGTATTAAGTCCCAAAATAGTGGCATATCCCTTTAAGTTACTCCAGTAGGCATGTAAGGTAAGTCAGTGGTGGGAAGTATGCTATCATATAGGCCTACTGTAAGTATGATGCTATATTACTGGGTAAACGCCCACCGCTGGGTAAACGCCCACCGCTTTGTTAGTGACTCAATGCAGTCTTTTCAAGTCAAGTTGGTTTTATTGTCAATTTCTTTACATGCACTGGTCATACAAAGAATTTGAAATTACGTTTCTTGCTTTCCCATGCAGACATAGACTAATCTAGGTAAGGACATAGACAGTATAGACATAGACAGTACTTATACATGGACATAAGACAGTATGGACATGGACAGTACGGTAGCACTTTACAATAACCTTCCGCTATAAACAGTTAATAAACAGTTAGCAAACAGTTAACTATTAGTTAACTAAAGGTTTACTATACATTTATAGGTGTATACTAAACACTTACAAAGTTTTAAAAATATATTTATTAGTCCTTCCGTAACACTTAATAGAACATAATAATAAGTTACTTAATATATTATTAAAACTACTTTTATGATTAATTAATTAGCATATCAACAGTAACTTAAGCATAACAAGTGACTTATAAACTGTTAACTAATTATTACTTAATATATTATAATAATTAGTTGTAGTTTACAATTTATAGTTCAATATTAACTAAGTGCTTATTATTTAATCATTAATACATTGTAATGAAATAATTTTTAAGTGTTAATATTAACTAAACTATTGTTAATTACTTATAAATCATTTAAAATATATTTATTAGTCCTTCCGTAACACTTAATAGAACATAATAATAAGTTACTTAATATATTATTAAAAATACTTTTATGATTAATTAATTAACATATCAACAGTAACTTAAGCATAACAAGTGACTTATAAACTGTTAACTAATTATTACTTAATATATTATAATTATTAGTTGTAGTTTACAAATTATAAAGGAGGAGAGGAGAGGAGAGGAGGAGAACAGGGCAGGGGAAAAAGAGGAGAGGAGAGGAGGGGATAGGAGAGGAGAGGAGATGAGAGGAGAACAGGGAAGAGGAAAAAAGAGGAGAGGACAGGAGAAGAGAGGAGAGGGGGGGATAGGAGAGGAGAGGAGAGGAGAGGGGAGAGGAGAGGAGAGGAGAGGAGAGGGGAGGGGAGGGGACAGGAGAGGAGAGGAGAGGAGAGGAGAGGAGAGGAGAGGAGAGGAGAGGAGAGGAGAGAGGAGAGGAGATGAGAGGATGGGAGGGGAGAGACAGAAAGAGGGTGGACAGAGACTGTGTGCGCAAGAGAAAGAGAACAACTCCTCTCTGCCATTCACTCCTCCTCATCCATCTCTCCTTTCTTCCTCCATTCTATTATCATTCTCTTCTTTCCCTCTCTATTTTCTCTTCTCCTCTTGTGTAAATAGGCCTATGAGGGCCTAGTTGGCAATGGGATGGCACCTACTATT
This sequence comes from Engraulis encrasicolus, assembly GCF_034702125.1. Lineage (NCBI taxonomy): Eukaryota > Metazoa > Chordata > Actinopteri > Clupeiformes > Engraulidae > Engraulis > Engraulis encrasicolus. The sequence continues at coordinate 6,147,012 of NC_085878.1, forward strand.
GTACTCTTGTGGTTCAAGGCTGGTGGCCAAATATTTTGTTTTAGCAGTGGTTTTAATGTTTATTACATTAATACACAAAAAAGTGGACCTTCCCAATTTTGAGTTTTCAGTCATAAACAATCTTACGTTTTATATTGGTAAATATAATTGCACCTTTAAGTTAAAGTTTCTATTGCACTGAACTGTCTTCTATTTTCAAGTCATTGAAATAAATAAAATAAATCAGCTGATTAGGTTGATATCTTTCCTCTGTTTATTTATTGTATGCTGTTCTAGTTGTTTGATAGCCTATTTCATCTGCAACCCAGTCGACAAATGCCTATTGAAAATGTAAAATAAATAGTTTATAAAAAGCATACACAGTAAAATGGGATAATAAATAGAGGTAATTCTGGTGAAACAATGATTTAATGATGGGTTGTTATTGTTAAAAACATGACTTAAATGAATTTGAAATAGCAGAACCTTTACTGTGACAATTACGGGACTTTTATTTTGAAACCGGCTGTGGCTTCCCTTGGAGCCGTTCACTTCAGTCTGTCGTCTGCCGAGCCAGTCGAATTTTCTTTGGATCTAGAAACAATCAAATGAAAATATTTCGTTTTTTATGAAGTTTAAGTTTCCTTTTGCGTCCAGCTCTGTGAATGATGTAAGTTTTGAAGACTAGAGGCTTCCTTTCGTCGAGTATTTGTTTTGTTTCAATTCGCCTTATTCACCCGGAACTTTCTAAAGACGTTGAGGGGTACACTTCAGGGGTACACCCGGCTGCACACCAGCTGTTTGGCGCCTCACTGCTGTGTGCCCACGTCCTCAAAGAGAAACAAATCCTACCGTGGACAGACTTTCCACCGTTTCGCCAAAGAGCAGGCACTTCGGCGTGAATGAATTAATCACATCAAGAGGGATCATGGTCCATATTTCAAGGTAAGATGCATCATTATGTCCAATCATACGCATTAGCTAGCACAAATAAGCTAGCTCGCCAAGATTCCCTGATTGACGCTCCCAACGCAGGACGCTCCCCTGTCGGCTCGCTCCCACTAGCCAGACTATCGGTCCCACCGCCGTATAACGGAGCTAGTTATCTTTTTGATGTTAGTTTTTTGTTTCTAACCCTAACCCTAACCCTATAATACGTGCAATATAATCGGGTGGGACTACACGTTGTGATAGAAACACCTGGGACTGCACGTCCGGGAGCGATCTCAGTTGGGAGTGTCCATCTACCACCGCTCGCCAAAACTTGTCATGGCTTATGTAGCCTGATGAAGCCTAATTAAAAAAAATATGAATGTGTAATTACACAACGCTACATTTATATGGTATTTCCAGATCGCTATTTCAAAATTATGCTTTCAATTTTGTGTTAGGCGATCCGATGGCTTACCAGATGTGTTACCAGAACCAGTAGCATACTTGTGCCAAAATGAAGTTGTTTTGCTAACGAACTAAAATACATGCTGGTATTTATGGTTACAGATCAACGCTGAGACCGAGGTTTGATCTGAGCACGTTGAGAAGCAATGCTTTGTTAAGGTCACCCGTGGTATGACAACGCTAATAAAGGATGCTGTGCCTGCCAACTTTGTTCGAGCCAAAGAGGAGAATCATCATTCGCATACCGTGGTTAGTTTGTTCAGTCGTAATTCAACTGGCATGTGTTAACCAAGCCTCTTTACAAAAAACTGATAATAGTTTGCCATGGAATACATTTTACTTTAGACAAAAAACTTAATGCATGTGCTGGAGATATATTTGTTTGCATTCATCATGTACTCCTGAGTCATGAGCCAATGATTTCAAACTGTGATGTCATTACATTGCATTACATTTCACTTAGCTGACACTTTCATTTTATTCAAAGCGACTTAGTTATTAAATGTCAGGGTATTGTTTACAGTCCCTGGAGTAATGTGGGTTTAGGTGCCTTTTCAAGGGCACTTCAGCCATGGAGATGTAGGGAGTGGTCAGAGGGATTCGAACCTGCAACCCCCAGATTGAAAGACCAACTCTCTTATCACTAGGCCACGGCTGCCCTGTGTATGTTATGACTCTCCTGTCCTTTGTGTTTCTTTTTCAGTATGGATTCCATGGAGTATTCCATCGAGTATTTCTTCTGTTTCAATCGTCTTGGTAAGGCAACTTGTCTGTTTTTCCCCATACCTAGGTCTTATATTGTCTATCACTGCCAAATACTTCAGGTGAAACCTGCAATTTGTATTTTGTTTTGTTAATACTTAAGTTTGATGTTGGCTGGTTGAAATGAGTTCGGAGTAAGCAGACTGTATTTCACATGCTGTGATCACGCACCCATTGCGTGCAAGGTGTAATTCTCTAGGCCTATACATGGGTTCTAAATGTTGTTTATAACCTGACTGCGCGAACCTAGCTGTGCACAACTCCACCTCTGATTGTTGGAAACCGCTGACGGTCAAAAACTTATCTCACATGTTTGGCTGCCAGTGTCTTGCCCCTCCTCATAACATTGTGTTGAACACTGTACGGGCCCATGTATAATTGCAAGGTTACCTCAATTTCAGTACACTATGTTGTTATTTCATAGTATTCACCCTGTTTACTTGATAATGGTTATTTAACTGAATGGTATGCAATGCAGTAGGAACAAAGTGTTTGCAGGTTTGCAGTTTGCATAGCTTTTCTTTTGAGAAGATAGATTTAAAATGTTGCACAACTTTAAGTTTATATTTGATAGGAATTCAACATTGTCCTGGGTGTGTAGCTTACGGCTGTAACTGCTATGATGCTTTTCTGTTATGCTGCTCTACAGCCTAGGCTACATGATGTGTCTGTCCCTATCAAATAAACCAAACTTAACTGATGACATATGTTCACATAGGTGAAGTTTTTGAGCTGGATCTGGATTCTGCTGAGGATCCGTCGACTACTAGATGGCGAGCCACCCACTCATTCGATTGTGATCCTGTTCTACATTGCGCATGGCATATTTGGTAGGATTGTGGCCTGCTCGTGTCACATCACTGACTATGACTGACTTCAACGCCTTGAACTGAACTGCTTGAAAGGAGCTATTTTTCTTTTTGAACAACTTAAAGGAACTCTCTACATCGTCTCTTTTGAGGATTTAAAGGACTATTTCCAATTTTTGAAGGACAATTCAATTTAAAAAAAAAAAAAAAAATTAATGTTCAAACCTTTTTGGGGGGCGGGGGGGGGGGGGTGATTGTAAATATTTAAACTTTTCAATCTCTTACTTGTGATGTTTTTATTTCATTTTGTTAATGCCCATTTTATTATTTTTCCCTATATCCTATGTTTGTATTTAAGAATGTCATTCTTCATTAGGGTTGCATACAATATTTTCTATGGATACATGATTATTTATAATGATAAATAAATAATAATTATTATTATTATTTATGCAAGATGGACATTTGACACGAACATTATGGTGTTCCCCGTTCATTTTGCTTTCGATATCCTTTCCTTTTTGTTTTGGACTGTTTCAATTCACGGGACGTCACTTTAATCCTCCAAAGGACATTTTTGGAGTGAAGCGGCCAACTCTCTTGAATTACTGCTCTTGTCGGCTTGCGCTCGCCTCTGTGGATCTAATAAGGACATAAAAGGACAGAAACTTAATGTTTTGTGTTAAGGCTACATTTTTATGTTAGAAATTATTTTTGTATTGTAAGGGAATTTGATCTGGGAAATGTGTGTTGTGACCCTGGCAAGTTCTCTGTTTTGTAGCGTGCTGGGGTTTTTGATTTGACATGCTCTAATTAATATAAATGGTGAAAATGTTGTAGAAACATATTGTATGTTGTCTTTTAATTGGTATCTTTTTCACTCTACCCAAAGCCTAGTGTCGCATTCTGTAGCCCATTGATCCTGGCCTACCATTGACGTGTACCATACTCAGTAGTGGGTAACAACAGTTTAACATCATTGATAATTCTTTTCTCTCTTTCTAACAGTGTGAAAATGTATTTCTTGAGACCAAGTGAAAATCATTTGTACTGTGATCATTTCTAGTGATACTGTCCAATTTCTGGAAATAGGCTCATATTACACATCCCCTTGAGTTAAATTATTGAGTTTTACCTTTCTCCTCCTGTATGTTCAACCGTTCTAGTATGGCAGTGCAAATTTTACCTCCATGCTAGCAGTTAACATTGAGTCCTATGAGACCAGCTGGCGGCTAGCTGGTCTCAGAACTCAATGTTAACTGCTAGCTTGGAGATAAAATTTGCACTGCCGTACTCAGAGAACGACAAGAAGTACAGGTAAAACAAAAAAATAAGGGAAAGGTAAATCTCAATAACTTGACCCAAGGGGAGGTGTAATATGAGCTTATGTCCAAAAATGGGACAGTATCACTTTAATGTTACATATTAACTAATCTCAACCAACTTCACCATAAGGTTCCCCATACTGGATTTTAAACATTAGTTAAACATTAGTAAAGCTCAACCAACTTCACCATAAGGTTCCCCATACTGAATTTTAAACATTAGTTATATATTAATTAAGCTCAACCAACTTCACCATAAGGTTCCCCATACTGAATTTTAAACATTAGTTATATATTAATTAAGCTCAACCAACTTCACCATAAGGTTCCACATACTGAATTTTAAACATTAGTTATATATTAATAAAACTCAACCAACTTCACCATAAGGTTCCCCATACTGGATTTTAAACATTAGTAAAACATTAGTAAAGCTCAACCAACTCCACAATAAGGTTCTCAATGCAGAATTTTAAACATTAGTTATACATTAATAAAACTCAACCAACTTCACCATAAGGTTCCCCATACTGGATTTTAAACATTAGTAAAACATTAGTAAAGCTCAACCAACTTCACAATAAGGTTCTCAATGCAGAATTTTAAACATTAGTTATACATTAATAAAGCTCAACCAACTTCACCATAAGGTTCCTCATACTGAATTTTAAACATTAGTAATACATTAATAAATACTATACATAATTATTATTAAATGATTTATAAGTAATTAACAATAGTTTAGTTAATATTAACACTTAAAAAACATTTAATTACAATGTATTAATGATTAAATAATAAGTACCTGGTTAATATTGAACTATAAATTGTAAACTACAACTAATAATTATAATATATTAAGTAATAATTAGTTAACAGTTTATAAGTCACTTGTTATGCTTAAGTTACTGTTGATATGTTAGTTAATTAATCATAAAAGTATTTTTAATAAAATATTAAGTAACTTATAATTATGTTCTATTAAGTGTTACAGGAGGACTAATAAATATATTTTAAAACTTTGTAAGTGTTTAGTATACACCTATAAATGTATAATAAACCTTTAGTTAACTAATAGTTAACTGTTTGCTAACTGTTTATTAACTGTTTATAGCGGAAGGTTATTGTAAAGTGCTACCGACAGTGCTCATACAGACATTTAAAGTGCAAGACTGGACAACAGAAGACTTGTAGAGAACATACATTAAGAGGAGGTATTTTGTTGTGCTTTTCTAAAAGTCCTTAGTTGGAGAATGCAACACATTTCTTAGTTGTGGGTTGGGTGGGTGTTAACATTAGTTTCTCATCAATGTCTTTCAGTGCCCTTCATCATATATTTAATCTAAATGTTTGGGGAGCCAAAACCACTCTGCACCAGCCTAACTGCTCACCTATGTGGAGAAGCAGAGGGGATTAGGGTAAGTTGGGGCTCCCAGCGAAAATTCAAAAGAATTCATATTCACAACTACACAGCTGCAACTGAATCACCACTACTATAATTTAAAGACTTAGCTGTAATTCACACTCTGTAGGCTTGGGGGGCCCAAGCAGTTGCCTGTCTAGCCTGCACCTCTGTGGAGAAGAGGAAGAGAGGAGTGGATGAAGGCAGAGGATTGGAGAGAAAACCAAGAGGAGTGGAGTGGATAGTAGAGTAGCAGACAGACCGGAGGAGTGGAGTGGACAGTGGAGAGCAAGAGCTTAGCCTTGGAGTGAAGAAGAGGACGAGTAGAGAAAGCAGGATTTTAGCAGAGAAGGGTGGTGAGAAGAAGAGAGGACAGGAGAAAAGATAGAAGCAAAGAGGAAAAGAGAGGTGGTGGATGTGTGATGACCCCCACCCCAGCACCACCACCACCCAACCTTGAGTTCAAGACCATGATTGGGGTGACAGCCCCTGTGTGTGCCGGTAAACAGAGTGTGTTTATGTAGCGGTGGTGCGACCATATAGCCAATCTTGCGTAACCAGGACTGGATTACGTAATGCACAGGCTGGATATGGCTGCAGCCTAGGGGCCCCCACCTGCCAGGGGGCCTCTGATTGGTCAAAACTTTAAAAATCCAGAATTGTGACAAGATGCAATATTGAAAAAAAAAATCTGTTGTGATCAGTACAGTTGGTAGACATGTTATCTTCAAATCCTAGCCCGTAATTATGACACTGTCTATGTAAATGTGTCTGGAAATTTACCCTCTGGGGGGCCCCACAGCCAACAGTGGCCTTGGTGCCCCTGGCCAGATTAATCCGTCTCTGTGCGTAACGCAGCCGAGAGAACCCCAGCCAGGCACGGAGGGACAACACAGAGATGGAAACCTATTCCCCAGGTCAGCTGAGAGGGGCCACTGACTCACTTGAGGGGCATATCAATGGAATCAGAAGAGGGCCCAGTGTGTGTGTGTGTGTGTGTGTGTGTGTGTGTGTGTGTGTGTGTGTGTGTGTGTGTGTGTGTGTGTGTGTGTGTGTGTGTGTGTGTGTGTGTGTGTGTGCCAGAAACAATTACAGGAGAGAATTGACCATTTCACCACCATCTCTTGTACTGGCAAATTGTGCCAAAAAGTGACACATGGAAAATCAGAGGATATCTCTGCTGTCTGAATATCTTATAACCCCTGTAGTGATGTACATTGTGACAAAAAGTGTGCAAAATACTTATGTTTTGTATTGTGTGTGTGTGTATTTGTGTATACGTGTGTGTGTGTGTGTGTGTGTGTGTGTGTGTGTGTGTGTGTGTGTGTGTGTGTGTGTGTGTGTGTGTGTGTGTGTGTGTGTGTGTGTGTGTGTGTGTGTGTGTGTGTGTGTGTTTGTACTGTGTGTGTGTGTGTGTGTGTGTGTTTGTACTGTGTGCGTGTGTGTGTGTGTGTGTGTGCATACACATGAATGGGTCTGTGTGCATGCCTTTGTGTGAGTTTATGTGATATAAGTGTGTATTGGTGCATGTGTATGTGCAATGTCTATACAGTATGCAAAGTTTTAACACAATATGACTGCATAAATATAGACTAACGAGTGCTTCTTATAGTGCGGAGGGTTGGGCTTCAGGGCACCATGGCCGTAACTACCATTGAGGACACAGAGCTCATGTCCTCTGTATTTTTTTCCAGTAATGTAAAATTTATCCATGATTAAAATCGATATGTGATCAACAATGATAAATTCAGTCTGTATACGCCACCCCCACTTATCCTCAAGGCAGTGATTAATGAAAACAAATTTTGAGTTGGACTGAAGTGTTTGAAGCATTCTAAATGTACAGTATGCAGTACAGCACGCAGTATTTGACCTCGGTATTTGAAAATGTCTAGTTACGGCCCTGTGGGTAACTGCTACAAACCTCCAGTCCATACAGGCAGGGCCGGATTAACACTTTCTGATGCCCGGGGCTAATTACCCGGATGGGGCCCTTCATGTCATGTTCTGACGCATGACGTCACACAAACCCACTGACACATCAGCGTACACAGTAGGCCTACCAATCTATGACAGATACCATTTAAAGTTAACTGGTGATATTATTTCTAGGGGTGGGCAAACATGAAAATCTTTAATCGCATTAACTCAATGACTTTCTGTGATTAATTGCGATTAATCGCATAGCGCGCGAAACCCAAAATAATAATAAATCATAAATAAAATAAATAATAAATAAAATAAAATATTTTTTAAATTAATAAAATAAAATAATTAATAATAATTTGCATATGTACTGTGTAGATAACCTATGTAGGTCTAATATAATATTCCACAATGGAAATGTAGGCTATTTGCCAACCTATCAGTCTAAATGTAGTAGGCTTTATGCCTAGCCAATGTAGGCCTACTAATGAAACAAATTATTGCATACAATATTACACTAGGGCTATTTAAGATTGTAGGCTACTGAAACTGATATATTAGAAATTATAAACTCAAATTAGGATGGTCTACATGGGCCTACAAGAAAAAAAGGAAAAAAACTTGTCACTTAAAAAAACTATATGTTAAAACGGCTTGCCATAGGCGTGCGTCTGTGAGATATGTCCCGCCTTCTCTCACTGTCAAAGACTCCCACCTTCTCTCTTATCTGTCGCTATTTTTAAGGTGTTTCAGCGACTAGAAACTAATTGACTGTCTGTTGGCATTGACAGCAATTACATCTTTCAAAACAATAACGTTGACATGACTAACACTATCTTAAATGCTGACGAAGTTGCCGATGTCGCGAAATCATAGCCTACCATGTTGATGAAGCCTACTATGCACGCGCAGCGCCATAGATACCAAAACGTTGCGTGAGGAATGTAATATCTCGCGGTTCGCTTTTTGATCAGGGCTTTAGTAAGTCTGCGTGGCGTTATTGACAGCTGATAGACAGCCAGCACAACAGTACCCTTTTCATGCTGACCGTACAATAGACTAGCCTTGCGAGCTGCAAAGGCGAGCCACATGCTGCTCGAGTGTTGCGCAAGGAGGACCAGAACTGTGTAGGCCTACCGAAAAAATCTTTGCTGGTGGTAGCCGCTACAGCAGGCTGACTACTCCACAGGTTGGTTAATTTGGGTTTTTTCTGTAATAATTCTTTGGCTCTTTCCTTTTTTATTTCTACTAATTTTCGTTTTTTTTGCTCCGCTCTCCTGTTTCCTATGGCTCGACATTTTCGCTCGTTTTCTTTTTTTTTCTATTATTTTTTGTCATTTGACATTCCGCGACCGGATGCCCCCTCTAGCGGTGATGCCCAGGGCTGCAGCCTGTTCAGCCCATTCTTTAGAGACGGCCCTGCATACAGGCATTAGCAGGTCCCCACAGCCTGACCATGCACATAACACTGCCAGCCGGCGGAGTGATCGTGGCACTTTCGTTTGCACAACATTAGACTCAGTGGTGTAGTCTACTTTTGGTAACACTTTATTTTAGGGATACATCTATTAGCACTAATACATACAATGTGCCTGTATAAGTAACTTGTAAGGCATGTACAAAGCAAAATCAAACATTTGTTAGGCATGTATTTGCAAATGTCTTGTTCATGCACAATAAGGGATTTATTATCAATTTAACCTTAAGGGCTCTGCATACTTCACGTGCGAGAACCATTAATGACGTCATCACTTGCGACAGACTATTCATACTTCTTTCGCTCGCATTGTCGGAAGTGCCCTCTGCTGTTCATGAGAGAAACTGCAGTATCTTTCGCAACTCGCAGCGTGAGTTCTACGGATGTATAAAATAGAAAGCCAAACACGGCTGCTGTAGGGCTACTGAACGTCTGACTTGTGACTTGTGACCACATTGAAACATATATTTTTTGTTGTAGCCTACATTGCCAGACCATTCCAAGACCATGTGAGAGCATTGTTCTGGCGGCAGAATTTATAAATAGATCGCCGAACACAACGTGCTTCTGAACAAAGTAAACAATTGTTTCACTGAACAACATTTAAGAGAGAAGATAAAATGAATAAATAACTCTCTAGGACGTGTTATTATCCTCAAAATGATGCAGGATCCATTCTGTAGTAGCCTACAGTAGTTGTAGCCTCTCTTCGCAACTCCTGCTTTATCTGTCTACCTGCATGGTCGCTGGTGGCGCACGACAAGTTACAAAAAATGTGGGGTGCACGACGTCGCGACACGGCAGCTCGCGCCACGGCGTGTGACGTCATTTTGGGTCACGTGACGGCGCGAGTGAGGTCGCGAGTGAAGTATGAAGGAGGGTAGCGCCAGTCACGCCAAGTATGAATCCCCCTTTAGTAAGGACCTAGTAGGCCTTAGCGTTTGCTTAGTACATGCCTTACAAGTTACTTATGCAGCCATTAAGATTGTATGTATTAGTGCTTATAGATACATCCCTAAAATGAAGTGTTACCCTACTTTCTTATGGTGGGTATACTGTATATATTTGTGCTATTCAAAACAATGGATAAATCAATTTTAAGTGGGTATACTGAAATCCCTGAAATTTAGAAGTGGGTATACTCCATATACCCGCGTTCTACGTAGACTGCACCACTGATTAGACTGTGTGATTGTGTGTGTGTCTGTGTGCGTGTGTGTGCGTGTGTGTGCGTGTGTATGTGTGCGTGCTTGTGTATGTGTGTGTGTGTGTGTGTGTGTGTGTGCGTGCGCGAGTGTGTGTGTGTTGGTGTATGTGTGCGTGCACGAGTGTGTGTGTGTGTTGGTGTATGTGTGTGTGTGTGTGTGTTGGCTCCACATAAAGTATGATTGGCAGGGCCCTTTTGAACAAGGTGAGACAGAATCATTTGCAGAAAATGTGCCGCTTCTGCAGACTGTTATTTATCAGTCAGTCTGATTCTCACCGACGGTGACATCTTTATTTTCCTGAATAATAACTGTGATTTCTCCGCACACACATGCATGCACAGACACACACACACACGCGCACACACACACCAGCACCACCAAAACAACAAGCACACACATACAGGCTCATGAACACACACACACACACACACACACACACACACACACACACACACACACACACACACACACACACACACACACACACACACACACACACACACACACACACATCATGTTCATCTCTGTGAAACATATATGCACACATGCAGTATGATCGCACGTATGCATGCAAGCACACACACACACACGCACATACGCACACACACGCCCACACACAAACACGCACTCACACCTAATGCACCTCGCATTCACGTTCATCTCTGTGATTAAAATAACCTTTAGATCTTGGAAAAGCAATTGCTGTTCTATTATATGTGGTGGGGGTTGATCATGCACAGAGAGGCATATGTTATGTTTCTTATTCCGAGTCATTCGTCTTGCCACCTTGTTATCCGTTTCCAGCAAGGTAAAAAAAACACATGCAGCTTTTGATTGGACGACTGACGTTCTCCAATCGGCATGTCTGACTTGTTTGTTTATTTGTTTGTTTGTTCCTGTTTTTGGAAACACATGGAATAATGTCTACCGGTGTGTATTTTTAGATCTCCGAAAGCAGATCTCAAAAAAAAAAAAAAACGGGCGGCAGCCACACATACTGTAGATGAAAGATGGGACTGTCTGTCTTTTGTTGTCCTCACGAGTTTACAGTCGCGTCAGAAGAAGACGCAGATGCTTGAGTTTGAGATGAATGGAGGAGAGGCTTCTACGGAGTATTGCTCGATCAGAACGCAGCGCTTGTAATGAGTGGGTCATAAAATGTATCAAACCGTGTGTGGCAGACAGACTCAGAGTGAATAGAATAACAAAATGTGGGCATTTAAAAAAACCAAACATAATTGTGTCTCCGTGTGTTGAAGAATCTACACCGCATTCCACATTATTACGCAAATTACATTTTTCGCTGTTTCCCCAAATAATCAATACAAATGACAGTTGTCATAATTTTCAAGTTTTTGAATGAACCTTCCAATGATAACTGTATTTTTTTAAATAATAAAAAACTTAAAATGCTCTGTTCCACATTATTACGCAAAATAGTTTTGTAGTGTTGTAATCCAAATGTCTTTCTTTTTTCCCATTTACATCAAAACAGTTGGAATTTGGTACCTTCTAAATTACATTTCAATGTTCAATAGCCTACTTGGTGATAAGCTCTTTGTCTTAGTAACTGGAATGCTGCGTTTAACATTGATGTCAATGGCAGGGCATTGCATGGGAGTTATGGAAGCCCAGATATCCTTGATGCTTTGCTCTCAGCTGTTTTTGTTTGTTTGGTCTGGTGACCCACACTTCACTTTTCAATATACCCGTAGATTTCCATGTCACGTTTAGGTGCTTTGGAGTTGATGACATTCTAACTCACCAGACATAAAACATCATTGAAAATGAATGGAATGTTATGTCTGGTGAGTTAGAATGTCATCACCTCCAAAGCATCTAAACCTGAAATCTGTATGGATGTTACGCCCCATCAGAGTACAGTTCTATACAAAAGCCATCCACATGTTGTGTATTTTTATACATCATTTTGTTTGTAGATTTCTATTGTTTACCTTAGTTGTTGTTGTTGTTGTTGTTGTTGTTGTTGTTGTTGTTGTTGTTGTTGTTGTTGCTGCTGCTGCTGCTGCTGCTGCTGCTGCTGTCTGGAGTTCCAGATTTCAGGCTTGTGGAACTAAAAGGCTTTTGCATAAATAAAGGATAATGTGACACAATGGCAAATCCACCCTGCACAAATTCCCATGCACAACCTATGGAAAGACCATGTACACACCAAAACTGTTTAAGTAAACAAAAGACAGGACTTGAATGTTAATTGTTGTTCACCATCAAAGTAGTTGTCATTGTTTGGATCCTATGGCCACAACAACTCTTACCACAGTTCATACCTATTGGGGGATTCATTTTGGGAAATTGACATTTTTGTATTGGGCATTCCATTGCATTGCATTGCAAAATACATTTTACTGTATATAGCTTTAAAAAAAGTATAGACTATTCTCTAAAAATTGAATGGCAAGAATTCACACATAGATGATAGGACTTCTGAACAGCCATTTCTAATACTGTAATAAAATGCAAAAGTAAAAAAATGGTATCTACACCATTTTGCAACGAGACCCTTCAACTAAAGTAATGCAAAAGTAGTGTAATGCCTTACATTTCAAATGGAGTTAAGTTGTAGTAATTGTAGTATAAGAAATTACATTGAAAAGACAAAAAAATGTAATCAATAGGCTTGTACGAAATTCCGAATGGAAAGAATTTTAATTCAAAATAATGCCATAATACTAACACTAGGTGGTGCCATTACCTTGAATTTCTTTGAATTTAATCTACACCACCCATTGAAAGTACATACAACACCACCACCTAGTGTTCGTATTATGGCATTACTTTGAATTGAAATTCTTTCCATTCGGAATTTCGTACAAGCCTGGTAATCAATAATGCATTACAGTTTTTTAGTATTGCCCCACACTGATAACAACTCAGCAAGGAGGAGATGAAGGACATGAAAGACTTTGATTTCCTGCATGAATAATTGTACAGAGCTTCAAATGGTAAAACAGTTATGAAACCTTCCTGCAAAGACAAAGTATCTTTATTACATTAAATTACAGAGGAATGGCTTCATTTTGTAGAAATGTGTATGATTTCTAAAACCACACCAACAATTCCATTATAACTGGCCATATATATATTTTTTTTTTGCTACTTTGTTTATTGGTAGAATTGTTCACAAGGCTTACAGTTAATTTCAATATGACAAATTCATCATCATCATCATCATCACCATTTTTTCTCTCTTCTTCTAGTTCACGATATATGCCCATACAAGACTTCAATTCTTTTCAATGACTTTTCAGCATACTACCAAATAAACTTTTTTTTTTTTCCCCCAAATACGTAAATGACAATAGACAGTTGACACAGACAAACATATAGACAAAAACAAACAAACCAACAAGGACAGAGAATAAATAAATAAAAATAAAAAAGCACTTCAACTCAAACCTTACGAGACAATGAGAGAGAGAGAGAGAGAGAGAGAGAGAGAGAAAGAGACATTCTATAGCTCACCTGTAGGTGTATGTGTGTGTGAAGTAGGTGTTGTATTGGCTGTATGTATGTGCTGATGTAGAGGGTGGGTGTGTGGGGGCATGCACAAGCTGTGAAAGATTTGGAAGCTTATGTTGTTCTATTTTCAAAATAAAGGCACATATTATTGCAAAGATTTTCTGGGTACATTTCTTCCCATTTGTGTGAGCACTTTCTAGAAAATAATATATTTTTTTCCATTTCCAAAACATTTTTTATTGTATTATACCATAGCTGGACATCTGGTTGTTTGCTTTGTTTCCATAGTTTTGTAATTTGCTTTAGTGCTGTAAGTCTTAGAATATCAAAAAAAAATTACGGTGCGTTCTTTTTAACCTGTTCGGTAGGTCGATGCCTAATACATTTACTGGTGTTAGAGGTTGTTTCAGATCAAAAATGTATGTGACAGCTCGCCTTACCTCCTCCCAAAATGGTTTTATTATAGAACATGTATAGAATATATGTGTATGCGACCCTTCTTCTCCACATCCTCGCCAACATTTTAAGTCAGCTCCTGAGATATGGGCACATTGTTTAGGTACCATAAAAAATCTTTGATTGACCTTCCAGCCAAACTCTTTCCAGCATTTGGACTGGGTTGTTTTGAAAGTCTCTTTCCATAATTCACTCCAGGAACTATCTGTAATAGTAATTAGTAATTCATTCTCCCATTTTTCTTTTGCCTTACACTTTGTTTTTGTCATCCTTTGTATTAGTTTATAGGCCTTCGCTAGAGCACCTCCCCTTCTACTTTTGTTTCTATTTTCTAACAAAAAAATTAAAACTTCATTAGTTGCCTTTTCCGCCTTTTGTTGTATATAGCTCCTGACCTGTAAATACTTAAAAAAATGTTTTTGTGGTAGACTGTATCTCTCTGCAAGGGTTTGAAACGAAACTACTATATTTTCTTCAAAAAGTTGTGCAAATATGGTCAGTCCTGTACTTGCCCAAGCGTCCAAAATGTTGTCATCTTTTTGTGCTCTAAAATCTGGGTCGTGTCTCATTTTTCTTAGCCGTACGCTTTCACTATTGATTTTTAAATAAGAACATAACTGTTTCCAGGTCTTTAATGTGTTTCCAATGCAAAATGTTTGTAGATATTGCTTTTGTGACACTTTTTTAAGGAAAGGTAAAGAGCCAAGTATTCCATTTGACAATTCTCTTTCAGTATTGATCCATTTTATTTGTGATTCCTCTCCCATCCAATTCATTATTGTTAAAATTTGTGATGCGAAGTAGTATTTTTGTATTTGTGGAGCCCCTAAACCTCCCTCTTCCTTTGGTTGAGTTAATGTCTCATATTTGATTCTGTGTTTTTTGCCATTCCAAATAAAATCTGCAATTTTTTTATTCCAAGTTCTAAAAAAAGTTGGAGGAAGTGAAATTGGAAGTGCTTGAAATAAAAAGAGAACCTGTGGGAGTACCATCATTTTAATTGTCTCTACCCTACTATAGATTCCATCAGGGATTAATTTGCACCTATTGATATCCTGATTTATCTTTAATTCTAAAGTACTATAATTGTTGTCATATAAATCACTCAAGTCCGAGCTAATATAGATACCTAAGTACTTTATTATTTGTGAGTCCCATCTAATGTTGCTTTAGTTCTTGGTCCATTTCCCTGCCAATTGTTAAGGCTTCACATTTACTTTTATTAATTTTATATCCTGAAATTGTACTATAATTTTCAATTTCTCCCATCAGTTGGTGCAGTGATTCTTTTGGGGCTGTCAAGTAAAGTATTATATCATCAGCAAATAGTGCTAGCTTATGTGTTTCCTGTCCTATTGTAATCCCTTTAATATTTCTATTTTGTCTAATAGCTATTGCAACAATTTCAATGTAAAAGGTAAAAAGAAGTGGAGAGAGGGGGTCCCCTTGTCTTGTTCCCCTTTGAATTAAAAACCGTCTTGATAGTGTACCGTTTGTCTTTACAACTGATACCGGGTTTGCATATATTGCTTTAATCCATGTACAGAAATTTTCATCAAAACCAAAACTTAACATTACTTCAAACAAGAAAGGCCATGAAACTAAATCAAACGCTTTTTCTGCATCCAAAGTCAATAAAATCAGATTTTCGTCATTTTTTTTTGGAGTAATCAATTATGTTTAATGTTCGTCGTATATTGTCTGCCAGGAGACGTCCTGAGATGAAGCCACATTGATCGGTATTTATCAAATTAGGAATAATGTATTTTAGTCTTTTGGCAAGGATTGATGTTATTATTTTATGATCTGTATTTAATAGAGATATTGGTCTGTAGGATGAACAATTTTTCGGGTCTTTCCCTTCTTTATGTTTAACATTCTTTATTGGAAACTTATTATTATTATTATTATTATTTTATTTTATTTTATTGAAGATAACGATTGGTATAAATTAGGGAAATCACTTTGAATCATAGGGGTTGGGGTGGGGGGTGGGGGGATTAAACAAGCTGGCACAATAGGGAATGAGTTTGCTGACCATGTTGGCTAACACCCTGATCTTAAGGATGCCTACAACATCTATCACCAAGAGCTACCGTCCCATACGGATGGAGTACAGATGGAACCTGATTTCTGTATGTGAGTCCTTGTCTTTTTGTTTTTTCTTTGTCTATTGGATGTGTTTAAGTATTTCGTGTTCCTTTGTTATTTATGGCTTACCTGTATCTACACCACTGCAAGCTCAAATCACACACAATTACACACATGCATATGGCACACTAGTATTTGCAAAGAGTACATTATTACCTCATGTATAATCTTAAAATAGTGTCACTGAATGTGAATGGAATGCACAATGTTATAAAGAGGAAGAAGATCTTATTAGAAATGAAAAAAGAGAAGGCGGATATAATTTATTTACAAGAAACACATTTGGAGAAAGAGGAACATGAGAAATTAAAGAAAATAACAAATAGTAAAATATATTATAGTTCATATAACACAAAGCAAAGGGGAGTAATAATAATAATTAAGAATCACATTGCATTTGAAATGGAAGAAGTTTTTACAGACAAAGATGGACGATATGTTCTTGTAGTAGGTAAAATAGAAGGGATACAACTTTCTTTTTTAAACATATACTATCCACCAGATACTGGTATAGAATTTATGACTAAGTTAATAGATTTATTAGTGACAAAAGCAAAAGGAATAGCTGTATTAGCTGGGGATCTAAATCTTGTCATGAATGCAAAAATAGATTCAACAAGCACGAGACTGCATAAATCCGAAAAGAATGCTGACTTATTAAGGAAGGCATGCCAAGAATTTGGACTGGTAGACGTATGGAGAGCACTCCACCCAAGTAAAATAGAATACACTTGCTACTCAGGAAGACATTCTGTATATAATAGGTTAGATTACTTTTTCATGTATAAACACAATTTCACACTAGTTAATTCATGTCAAATTAGCTCTATAAATATTTCAGATCATGCTGCCATCTCTCTGTCTCTAAAACTTAATTGTAAAAAAGGTAAATCCCTGTGGACATTTAACAATTCTCTTTTAGAGGAAATAACCTTCGTAGAAAAAATAAAAAAGGAACTACAACTATATATAGAAATAAATGACACACCAGATATAGATCCCATCACACTATGGGAAGCAGTAAAGGCTGTATTAAGAGGTATAATAATATCCTACTCCTCGGCAAGGAAAAGATCAAAAGAAACATTAGAAAAACAACTACTTTATGAAATAAAATGTTTAGAAGAACAGCATAGTGCAACAAACGATAAAAAGGTTAAGATTGAGTTAGAAGAAAAACGGAAAAAAATAGATAAATTCCGCATGATGGAAATTGAGAAACTAATGAAATTTACACAACAGGAACGGTATGATGGTGGACCAAAGGCGTTAAAGATACTGGCGTATAAATTAAAGAAACAGCAAGAGACGACACATATAACACAACTAAACACCCGTCAGAATAAAGTTATAATGGATAAAGATGAAATTGCAGAAGAATTTGCTAAATATTATGAAGATCTCTATAAAACAGAATTGAAAGATGATAAAGAACTAATTCAGAATTATCTTAAAAAACTTGAAATACCAAAAGCAACACAAGACGATAATATTGGATTAACAAAGCCTATTACACTTGAAGAAGTAAATGAGGAAATACAAGGTCTACAACAAGGAAAAACACCAGGAGATGATGGTTTTCCAAATGAATTTTATAAAGCATTTAAAGATCAGCTTGGTAGCTTATTGGTAAGAGCCTACAATCACGCATTGGGCACGGGCAGATGGGCTCCAACATGGACTTCAACTGGCCATATTTTTGAAGAAGATCAAAGAAGAAAATGATCGTGATTGCCAGCCAGAGGATTTTCTTTAGCAAACATTAAGTTAATGAAAGTAAAAGTCTCTAAAGAAGAAATGTTTTTAATCATGGATATTAAAAAGGCACAAGACTCTCAACTCATTGGATATGACAATGGAGACATGGCCTCTGGTAAATTCCATAAAATAGAACAATATTTTTAAATTGGCATACATTTTTGAACTATGCACTCTATTCACTGATTAAATACACATAGGAAATGTTTATGAAAAGTCTAATTTCCCTTCGCTCTGATTTGATAATAGAGTTTTTGATTTTCTTATCATAATTAAAAAATATATTCTTTTTATTTCTTCATTTTGTGCCCTGCCTCAGATGAAATCCAGAAATCACATCCTGTTGACAACCCAAACAAGTGCACCACACATGGAAAAACCTTTACAGCAAAAAAAACAAAACTGTTTTGTTTGCAAGAGAACACAGGAGAGAAACAACACACATGCACATGTCCAATCCAGCTTTTGGCAATCACATGCTCTCAAGAGGCATCAACAGAGCCACACTCGAGAAAATGACCCCAGTCTAATGTTCTCTCATCGAATCAATCCTACATTCAATATATTCTCCTGGTACAATTTAACATTAGACAAAAGGACAAACTTAGACGCAGTGAACCAGGCTCTCAAAATTACTGGCTCACCTCAACTATCCCTATCTGCGCTGTACAGTGGTGCAGTGATCGGGAAAGCCTACCCGATCATAGAGGACCCCACTCTCATTTTTTTTTTTTTCCAAAAATGTCACCCACATCAGAACACATTTTGTTCACGCAATAACAGCACAAAATTCAAAGGACCTGAAATGGTCATTGAAAGGATACAAATATTCCCTGGATAATTGACATTCAATTACATCTGATCAGAAAAGAGGAAATGAGTGTTTTATATCTCGCTATAACAGCTGATCCATGGTGCTCCATGCAGCATTGGCAGGCTGTTTCAACTTGGCAGGCGTAGACAAGGATGGATTACTGCAAGGGCCTACCGGGCCCAGGCCCAGGGGCCCAAGATTCCAGAGGGCCCTGAAGCCCAATCCTCTAAATTTCCAATCTCATGTTGTGTAAAATCACACTTTTAACAACTCTATTTTCACATATTTTCAGGGGGAAAACACCTGAATGCCCAACAATATAGGGTCTCTAACATCTGGAGGGGGCCCTGTCTTTTTGTCTGGCCCAGGGGCCCATGGAGTCATGATCCGTCCCTGGGCGTAGAGGATTGTCAGGAAGGTCCACTGTTTTAATTTCCACAAGCTTAAAACATGGCAGGCCAAGACAGCAAATAAGAGCTACTTAACATAAACAAATGTGGTCAAGAATTCTTGTTTGTTCCTTTTAATGATTTTTTTAGGAAGTGCTTTAAGCCAACAAACACATTTTACAGCAACATAAAAACGAAATACTGCTGTCAGTTCAGTTCCACGCCTTTCCATCTATTCTGTACATTTAATTGTATTTCTTTGCAAGGAATCAGCTAGAAACTAGGATAGAGGCGAAAGGCCTTACAGATTCCATATAATGTGTCTTGTTGTAATGAAATGAAACTCTGAGTTGAAGTTGAGTTCAAGCGGAAGAGTACATGGCCCAAAGCACAGCTGCGTTTTAAGGTCTAATGTGTAGGATTTCTCTTTCTTTTCTTCAGACTTGCCAGAGCTGACAGAGGGCTGACAATAATACCCATACAGGATGTACTACATGTAGCTGTTGAGAACCCATTTTGTGGTGCTGTGAAGAAAATCGATGAATTCAGAATATTTGGAATGTTTCTCATGTATTTCTTCACATTTTGTCTTATTTAGCAAGGCTATTTTGAAGTAGTTATTTATTTATTTAGCAATCCGAATGTTTTCTTGCTCACCCAACTGCATTGTAATGAATTTACTGCATGCTGCAGGGGCGTTGCTAGGCATACAGCAGGCAGACAAGGCGGTCACCTTGGGTGCCAGATTTTTGTGGCATCCTGAAAGCCCCACAGAATTAGAACGTCAAACGACATAAAACATGAAACGATACATTGACAGTGATTGTTCATGGACATTCAGTAGCTATTTAGGAACTAGATTAGCTCTGCTCAATCACGATGTACAGCACAGATGCTAATTTATAAATGCATGAAAAGGAAAGGGGGTGTTTGCCTAGGGCAGTGGTTCCCAAACTTTTCCCCCTGCGCACCCCCTTGTAGATGTCATTGTGGTTTGCGCACCCCCTAAGAGAAATATTTTGGTATGCTGAAGTATGATTCACTGCACATTATGCACAGTTGTTTTGGGGAATCCTATTTTCCAACAGTCTAGGAGTTAAACTACACTTCAGATGGACCATCCCAGCATACAATCCACCATACAATTAAAAACTACTTCATGTTCTTTAATGCTGGATAAAAACTCACATATCCACCATTGCTCTATTTAGCTCGCGCACCCCCTTATGGCAGGCCGCGCACCCCCAGGGGTGCACGCACCCCAGTTTGGGAAACCCTGGCCTAGGGCATTAGTTTGACTAGAGTCGTTCCGTACTGCATGTTATGATAGTGCAGGTCTCCAAGGCCTGCATGTCCCTGTGTACAACTGTACATGCACATGTACCGTTAACCCCTTTTAGCCTAAGGCATGAGCAAAAACTCTCTGCGGAAAGCCCAAACCCTTTTTGGGAAAAGATGCTCTCTGACTATTAAAACCTATATCAGCCTCCGAAACACATTAAAAAAAACATGAAATAAGGTGCATTTAAAAGCTAGGACCCACATCTTGCATCAGAATGTGTTCATTCAGCTCCAACATACCCACATTTTTAATAATAAAAAACCCCTCAAATCTCAAGAGCCTGAATGCAGCTCCAGGCTCCAAAGGTCAAACAGCGTATATGTAGCATCAGGCTAAAATGGGCTAAAATGTAGGTGGAAGCACTAGCATTCTGCCAATGTCTTAAACTAACCAGAGCAAATTACCCTGATTGTACAGAGGTATTCCACCCACCGCAACGTGTGGTCAGACGCTTTGGCTGGAGGACTCAATCCTGCAACCCTCTGATAGCAGGACCACACCGATAGGCTATACTAGGCTACAGCTGCCTCATGTGTTGGCCCCTTAGCAATTCTCTCTCTCTCTCTCTCTCTCTCTCTCTCTCTCTCTCTCTCTCTCTCTCTCTCTCTCTCTCTCTCTCTCTCTCTCTCTCTCTCTCTCTCTCTCTCCCTCTCCCTGCAGGGCCAGCTTTGACTAATGTGTGCGCTCAGAGCTCCGGGCCCTGATGTTTAGAAAAGCCAAGATTGATTTCATTAGCGAATGTAAATGAAATCTCCCTGGCCACGCGTGCTACTCCAAGACACCCACAGCCTTTATCACCTGCAGCAGAACTGCAGTCCATCACTGAACTAACCCACAGGCAACGCCGCTGCTGCTGCCGCCCGTCACTATAGCGCTGCCGCTGCTGCGGGCGTTACTGCTACTGCTACTGCGGTGATTTCTTGACTTCACCCACAGGCGAGGCGAGGCGAGGAGAGGAGAGGGGGTGGAGGATCAGCGAAAGTAAATAGAGCTATGGATGCCAGGATGGCTCACAACTCTCATTTCTCGTCATTGTCTATAAAAAAGGCCACAGCAGGAGGCTGAAGCTACACACTCATGCGCACAAGTGTGTGCACACACAAGCATGCACGCACGCACGCAAGCACGCAAGCACGCACACACACACACAGACACAGACACAGTTCAGACGGACAGACAGACAGACAGACATAACAATATGTGCCTCACTCTGCAAATCGAGCCAACCCTCCCCTGAATCGCTCAATTCAGATTGTATTATTTAAATGCCATGTGAGGAGACTGTGAAGTTTGAAAAGAAATCTCAAATCCTCCTTAAAACAGCAACAACCCACCCTAGCCAAACCAAAGGAAGAAGAAGAAAGCCATCTGCCGTAGCAGTAGCCCTTCATATCAATGGGCATTCTGGGCAATATGGACAAATGAAACATCAAAATTTAATCACATGCAGACGCTGTTTGCTGTTAGCTGCAGACATACTGCCCTGTCTTAGAGTGATCCAAGACAAGATGAAAGACAATGTGATGTGCAGTTGCTTTTCACCCTCCAGAGAGAGAGAGAGAGAGAGAGAGAGAGAGAGAGAGAGAGAGAGAGAGAGTTTTTCTATTAGTTCTACTACAGCAGTGGTTCCCAATCTGGGGGCCGGGACCCTTAGTGGGGTGTTGGACATACTGAAGTGGGGTTGCGGGCAAAAGGGACTTGCATTCACTTGTACGGTTAATAGATGTATTTGCTGTCCTGTGGATTTCTAGCAATATTAGCGGACAAACCAGTAACCAGTAACATACTCCATTAATAAAATCATGGATGTAATTCTGATATTATATACAGTCAGCATACAATGGAGACTGACATACAATTCTCATAATGCATCTCAAATACAGTAGATGGGCTCCAAATGGACTCCAGATGGATAGACATTTTTTCAGTCATGCAGTGTGGCTGTGTAAGTATCAGTAACTATAATGAATTTAAATTATAAGTAAAGTATATGTATATATTGTATGTATTTTAGACACTAAATAGTTTACCAATGGTTTTATACCAAAAAAAAGGATTTACTGAGAAGATCATAATTGTGTGTTTTGGATTAAGTACCTGTCAACTTTGTAAATTACATGAGCCGAAGAGTGCTGGTTATGGATTGTAGTTCTTGTGTCAATATACATTGTTTTCCTTCAAGTTATTTGTTGACACTTCTAATTTGCCAGCCTGGAGTCATTTTGAACTGACATCCTGTTTAATTTTCTCTGAAGTTCTTATGCTCTGTCTGATCAGCCGATCTGCGTGTTGCCTCTTTAAGACTGTCTCCTTATATTACTCATTTCACAGTAATCTAATGCTAATCTAATGCTAGTCTTCATGCACGTATATCTGAAGACAGAATGACGTGATTATGGTAAGGTTACCTGTCCTTTTGACATTATTAGCAATTTGTAATGGAAACATGATGTAATTAAGATGTGATGAGACTCATTCTTGTTTGGCAGGTGTCATGGAACTGATTAATTTATTAGGGATGTCTTCACTTTGCTTGTGTAAAAACTTGAGAAAGGCCATACGGGCCAAAACGTTGTTTTGCAAATACAATTCAGGAGGGTGGACTAGAGCAGTGTTTCTCAACAGGGGTGCCGGGGCACCCTGGGGTGCCGTGGGCCCCCCTCAGGGGTGCCGCGGAAATGTGGCTGATAAATAAATTCTGTAATATAATACATATTTGTCTAAATTGATAAGTTAATGCTAGTCAGTAGAATCTTTCATCTGCCATTTGCGCACAATAAAGTAAATAGGTAGCCCCAGTCAGCTGCAACTTCGAACGTAGGTCGTGTGACGTCTCCAAATGTGTTACTTTTCTAATCTTGTGTGATATCGGATGCGATGCCATGTTACGGCTTGTTGGTTTGGGGTGCCTTGAAATTTTTCATGAATTGAAAGGGTGTCTCGCCTGAAAAAAGGTTGAGAAACACTGGACTAGAGTGTGCGGTATCTTCCTCTCAAAAAGTGATTATGGTAAGAAACACTGTAACCAACAGGAAAGTACTGATTTAGTTTAAGTCTTTATCCTATTCAATCACAGAGCATTAACCTTTTAGGAGGGACTGAAGCTTGAAATGTCATCTTCAACCAAAGAATTAGGCCTACAACATGGTAAATATAATTTATTGAGTTGATTTCCAGAAGTTATTCATACAGAAGGACAATTCTTTAATAAGGCATCACTTGTGACATGATGTGATAGCCTACTATAGCTGACTTACAGAGAAAATAAATGATTACATACAGTACTGCCCTACAAATGCAAAGTGCATTAACTGTATTGTCACAATTGAGTTTAGACTGAAAATAGTCTTCATGACACCTTTATCTTGAGACAAATCCTTATGATCCGAATGTGTTCCGTTTTAGAGATATTACTATGTCAAATTTGCAGAAACTACAATATCCAACCTAATACCAAGGCTTTGTTGTTTGTTTGTTGTTTGTGTTGTTTAACACTTGACCAAGATTTGACCAAGATGGCGGCGTGCAGAGTCGCAGCGGCCCGGAGTACTAAACTTTTTAATAGCTTGAAAATCTGCTGCTACTAAGTATTGTACCCAAAACACAATTTCGTTGCCTTTTTGACAATGACAATAAATTCTTGAATCTTGAATCTTGAATCTTGAAGGCATTTTTCAGAGTTTCAATGTTGGTGTAGTTACTGCACTTTGCCGTTGTAGTGCAGAGTGTGTTGGAGAACATGGAACAGTGAAAGTAACAGTTTTGGGAGACACACACAGCCACTGTTTTTTTCCTTTGAGAAAATAGCTGAGATGGAAATGTTATTTGAAATCAAATGGGTTCTTAAAAATGCATGATTTAATGTAGTCATGCAAATGAATATGAGAACGTCTGAGAAAATCATTCAAATTTTGCTAGATGTACTGGGCAGACATTAAAAGACGTTTGAAGGAGAGGTTGTTGTGCTGCATAATTAAACCTCATTTGTGATGGGGACTAGCTTCAGTAAGGACTACAGTTGGTTTGAGTGCAGACTTAATGCGCATGTGGTTACTTTTCATATTAAAACTGATTGGAGTCCATAAAGATCCCACTGAAAAAAAAAAACCTTTATTTGCATTCCGTCAAACAAGACAGATTGTAGTTTAGGATCACGTACAATAACAGAGACAGTGAAATGATGAAATGCAAACAAATCGTGACTCGACTCTGGCCTTTCTTCCCTCTCATAGGAATCAGACAGATAGAGATCTATCATATTAGATCTGCCGAGGTACTGTATGTGGACAAATATCAATCTGAGAGTCTGGGCCAATGGAAAAGCACACCAATGGAGAAGCAGGGCTGTGCAGGATATTTTTGTCCATGCACGCGCATATGCCTACATCAGTGTTTCTCAACCTTTTTTCAGGCAAGGCACCCTTTCAATTCATGAAACATTTCAAGGCACCCCAAACCAACAAGCCATAACATGGCATTGCATCCGATACCACACAAGCTTAGAAAAGTAACACATTTTGAGACGTCATACGACGTACGTTCAAAGTTGCATCTGACTGGGGCGACCTATATTTACTTTATTGTGCGTAAATGGCAGATGAAAGATCCCACTGACTAGCATTAACTTATCAATTTAGACAAACATGTATTATATTACATCATTAATTTATCAGACACGTTTCCGCGGCACCCCTGAGGTGGGCCCGCGGCACCCCAGTTGAGAAACACTGGCCTACATGGCACCATGGATTTTGATCAGGGATGGACCGGGCAAAAGAACGGTCCAGTGCTCCAGCCATACTGTATTGGAGCATAGATCAGGCCCTCACACAAACCACGCTCGCCCCACCTCCACCTCTCGCCAAGCAAAAAAAAAGCATCAGACCCTGAGGACTGTCTGTGTCTGTCCAACGGAAAAAAAATGTCCTATATGCAAGATGACCGATCCAGCCATCATGGATTTGATTAATCCCCCTCTGTCACCGAGGCAGAGCCCTGATCTGCCTCCCTGAACCGGCTTCCTCTCGCACCTCCCTGTCCCGGTCACCACCGCACACCGAAACAACAGGCATCGCTGTCCTCGATTAGAGGAAAGGTCAGTGATCCTAACCTGGCCATCTGGTCCCTGGCAACACAGGCCCCCACCGGGCCCATCCCAGCTGACCCCTGACCCCTGTGCTAGCGGGGCACGTGAGGACAGGCACGGGTATCCATGTCAAGGTGGAGGGAGGCCTCTCTGCAGCGGGGCACGTGAGGACAGGCACGGGTATCCATGCCAAGGTGGAGGGAGGCCTCTCTGCAGCTCTGCTGGCACGCAGTCCAGACCGGGGTTGAGAGAGGCATCCAGTCCAGAGTGCTATTGAGAGAGAGAAAGAGAGAGAGAGAGAGAGAGAGAGAGAGAGAGAGAGAGAGAGAGAGAGAGAGAGAGAGAGAGAGAGAGAGAGAGAGAAAGAGAGAGAGAGAGAGAGAAAGAGAGAGAGAGAGACTCAAATCTGAAAGAGCTGAGTAAGGCAAGCAATCCTATCTGTGGCCGACAGAGCCGAGAGTCATCCAATCATGACCAGAGCTGAAAAAGGCATCCAATCCTGTTCACTGTTGTGAGGGACCCATCCAATAATGACCAGGCAGAGAGAGAGACATCCAATCCTGAGTGCTGCTGGAAAAGACCCATCCAATCCTGACCAGGCTGAGAAAAGCATCTCATCCTGACTCGGCCTGAGAGAAAAAGCCATTGAATTATAATGGCCAATGAGAGACAGCCTGTGCTGAGAGTGTGTGCTGGAATTTAAAAAAAGACAACGAATGAAACGAATGATGCCTTTGGCATCATCAGAAAAGAAGAAATGACAATGCCTACCTTGTTGTTTCTGCAGTGCAATACTGCCCCATTTGTTCTGCTTTGTTTTGCAGTAGCCTACTTTAATTGGATTAGTTGTGCCTAAACATGCAATCTCAATTTTAAATGTCATTGCCATACACATCACTTTCAGGCAAGTGTGTTTTGACAAACACAACACAAAATAATGAATGACACAACTTGATTATCTTGTGGCGGCTAATTGTATTCTGTGACATTGTATGTCTGTATTTTATTGTCACAATTAGATTATGTGTAACTGCTGCATTGTATAGGTCATATTGTATTACAGACTGTGCTTTTTTCATAATTAAGCTTGATAAGTTAAGATATGTCTTTTCCACAATCTTAATGTCGAGTTCATGTGTCAAAATACACCAGATTGCAAACAAACAGATATAAAAAACAGTCAAAACAACAGAAACGTGTCTTCAGAAACATGCTTCTGTGTTTGTTCACAGTTTTCTCAAGCCATGGTACAGTACATGGTCTTTTGCTCAGGCTTAGATTTTCATTTCTGAGCAGAGTGGCGTGGAGATAGAGAGGAGATGACAAGCCGACATCGGGGCAACGGGGCCTTCCATGCTGCGAGGCCCATACTGGGCTCTCAGTCAAGTGTGACTAACAAGACACGCCTGCTATCTATGCCGGCAGCTGGAAAGACACACACAAAAAAGAGAGAAATTAGTTTTCCCCCTCTCACAGAAGTGCTTCTCTGCTTTGTATTTTTCTCCATGCCGGGGGAAATATCTCCATTGTGATTTTTTCCCCCTCTTCTTCTCCTTCTTCTCCTTGCTCCCTCAAATGGGAACTTGAGAATGAGAAGAATGCCAAGGTGGAAAAGGCTGTATCCAGGGCCGGATTAAGATGGCCTGGGGCCCCTAGGCTACAGGTTGCTGTGGGGCCCCCAAGACAGCAAATTCAGCAACAAATTCACATAGACAGCGTCATAATGACGAGCTAGGAGTTAAGGGTAACCTATCTACCAAGTGTACTGAACACAATACATTTTTCAATGTTGAATCTCGTCACAATTTAGCATTTTTTTCACTTTTGGCCAATCAGGGCCCCCCTGGCAGGTGGGGGCCCCTAGGCTGCAGCCATATCAAGCCTGTGCGTTAATCTGGCCCGGGCTGTATCCATGGATAGTTACAAGGACTAGGTCAGACTTTATTTAACTGTCCTTGTTACATTAATTCGTTACTGTGTAACAAACTAACGCATAACATTATGTTTACTTGCACTGCACTTCCGTCAAGTGTAAGCAGTTGATATTACATTTCAAAAAAGTTTTGCACACTTCCTGACGAAGGCTTCATGCCGAAACGCGTCGAAGTATTTTAATCATGCTATGCCCAACAAAATAAAGGCATTTTAATTACAAAGAAGATGAGTGCCTTGGTATTTCTAAAACTTTTTTGAAATCAACCAAGCCTGTCACCAAAGAGCACCATCTTAAAAAAGTAGACAGTTCCAGGAAGCACTCCAACTGGACTTCATTCTGAGTTGATATTACATGTTGATACATGTAGATACACTAAAAAACGGCACCATTAAATATAGTGTCACCCAGCAGCACTAACTTACAGTTATTGGTATGTAGTATTTACATGTATATACTGTACAACAAGACATGGGCATCAGGAGGCCGCATCACATGCAAATGGAGTCACCTCACAAGCAAGGCAGTAACTAGACATTTTCAAATACCGAGGTCAAATACTGCGTGCTGTACTGCATACAGTACACTTAGAAAGCTTCAAACACTTCAGTCAAACTCAAAATTTGTTTTCATTATCACTGCCTTGAGGATAAATGGGGGTGGCGTATACAGACTGAATTTATCATTGTTGATCACCTATCGATTTTGATCATGGATAAATTTTACATTACTGAAAAAAAATACAGAGGACATGACCTCTGTGTCCTCAATGGTAGTTACGGCAAAAAAAAAAAAAACCCACCACAGCTGTATCTAGAAAGCCTTACACATCACAGCACATCACAGCTCTTTCATGTTATTTCATTTATTTATTTATTTTTGAGCAAGGAGATCAATAATAGCCTACTCTTTTTCGCTGAAAGAACTTTTTGACTGATTGCGAGTGAGCCTACAACCTGAAACTCAATCAGTCTCCAGCAGCATCAGGTGACAAAGCCAATATAAGAATATATATGGAAACCAAAGGCAAGGGATTTTCTTTGTGTACTTTTTTATTTATTTATTGAATCATTCTTCTTCTTTATCTACAGTGTATTTACTTATTTATTTGATTATTTATTATTTATTATTTAACTTCCTTTTAGGAACAGAAGTGTGGTAAAGAAATGTACCAAGATACCAAGATATAATGAAGAATACTATGAGCCATTCCTTTGTTTCATTCCTTAGATTGACAATGGCTTAAAGTGGTTGTCATTGTTGTTGTTTGTGTGATGTTTCGTAATTTTTTTCTTCTATTTTATTTTTTTATTTGTATTATTATTATATTTCTACACACGAGATATAAAACAATGGGACAAGAAATGTGTGATATCTGTGAGATGCAACAACAGAAAATGCTAAATGAATACATTGTTTCACACAATTAAGTATTAAAAGAGCATCATCAGGTGGGCTGCCATGTACAAAACGCTTAAATGAACAGTTCATGACAGCATCAAGAGCAATAGTGACTGGAATAAGCAAAGGCTTAATACGAGAAAATATCAATACGAAGAATTGAAGAACAATGGAATAAAATATGATATTTGTGTGGACACAAAGGTGTGTACCTAACATACTGATGTTTAGTGGGTTTAAAAATGGCCGCTCTGCTAGGGTACACAAAAATGGCTCTATTGAGCTTATTATTGACCATCTTGCACTAAAAATGAACACAGACTCAGGTGATGTTGATGAGTAAAATGTTCAGAAAATGCCCTCCATGACCATTGGGCCATTACTACTCATTGCTATTTTTGCTCCAAAAACCCATTAAGCTCTTCGAACAATAGTGATGCTTGGAACTTTTTCATTTTATAGGCCAGAGAATAGCATACGGCATACAGACCAGGGCTCCATATTCTATTTATCTAATGGAACAAACGAACATTCTTCTCATTCTTTTTCTTTTCAGTTGAAAGGGAAGTGTTGGTTGTGTGTGTGTGTGTGTGTGTGTGTGTGTGTGTGTGTGTGTGTGTGTGTGTGTGTGTGTGTGTGTGTGTGTGTGTGTGTGTGTGTGTGTGTGTGTGTGTGTAAGGGGGGGGTGGTGGTAGCGGTAGTGATATGGCGGTGGTGGGCATGCTGGAAGTAATTGGAAAAGCAAGAACCTCCAGAGCCTGGCCTCATCCTTGTCCTCGTCCTCAGTCTATTGTCATCGAGCCTCAAAGTGGCTGTAAGAGGAGAGGAGATGAAGGGCTACGCAAGGAGGCAATTGTGCGCTGGAGACAAATTGAGACTTGATGTTTTGATTAAGCACAGCAAGAGACCTAGTTTTCATATTGATTAAACGGATAGTGCTTTATGTGTGTGTGCGCGGGCGCGCGCGCGTATGTGTGTGTGTGCTGTGTGTGTGTGTGCTTGTGGGGGTGAGGTTATGAAAGATAATGTATATTCCCTGTATGCAGCTTGGGATAGATACTGTATAGTCACTGTGAAACACATTCTGGCAGTAGTGATGGTACAGTGGTGATGGCAACCTATATTACTTTGCAATTGTGCTGGTGACGTAGAGAGGCAATCATTTGACCTGTTTTTCTGTTTTTCAGAAATAAATACACCTTGAAATAGCCTAAAACATGTGCGTCATATTAATTGCTTACGTCTCTTTGTAAGCCTCACATAAGAGCTTGAGTGCAGGTAATTTACGCCAACATGCCTTTCAAGGGCTTGAAATTAACAGTCTTTCAGTTTAACACAATACAAGTTAATGTATAAGAGGGCAATATTTGTTGCTATTGTCATGTATTGTTATCACAGAGAAAGCCTGATATAATCACTCAAACAACAACCATCTATAAATGTATATAAATGCCAACAAGAAGGCTAGAAAGGTTTTTTTTTGCAAAATCACAAACGGTAATTTAGAAAATCAGAGAGCGATATTTGAAGAGTCTTAGGCCTAATTCACACCAAAGTGGTGAAACGTCGCGGGACGGCATGGCAAAAATACATGGAAACAGATCTGTCCTTCCACACCAACCGGCAGTAGACAAGCATAGCGACGTGGGAGCCGGCTCCGCTCTGCGCTGCTTTTGTAAAATAAAACTCGAGCGGATTTTGGACAGTAGCGGCCTCGGGTGTCCCATTCAAATGAATGGCAAAGTAACAAACTAGCTTTGGCTGTGGGGGGATTTTGAACAGGACTGGCCGCGCATGCCTACGCTGTTGGTGTGAAAGGCTGAGTAGAACACCGAAACTAAGTAGAAAGATCTCAGACGTCTCGCTGCCGTCCCGCCCTACCCAGGCTCCGCCTTAGTGGTGACGCAACGCCTTCTGCTCAGCTACACTCACTAAGGCCAGAAGCACAGCCCTTATAGAACAGCCTTGCCACTCGCTATTACAGTTTTTCTCGATTTCTTACACAAATTTTTCGGAATCAGTTCTCGAATTCTCAAAACTCTACACACAAATCTCCAAACCTCACACACAACGGGCAAAACTCCTCACTACCTCTGAAAAATGCACGTCTTGTCTCAAAACAATGTACTCTCTTCTAAAAAGGTCATTTTTTTCTCAAATGACACACACAAGCAGTCATTTTAATACACTCTTATGTGAACCATTGAACACTAATATGCACAAGGTAAAACTCTATACTCAACTTGAAACACAGTAGAAACTTATTTTCTTCAGTGTTCTACTTACTAAAGAGGGTAAGTAAGTGGACTTCCTGATGCAAAGACCACAAGCAGTACGGGTAGGGAACAACACCTCGAGCACCCTGACCCTGAGCACGGGGGCTCCGCAAGGTTGTGTTCTCAGCCCCCTGCTGTTCACGCTGCTGACACACGACTGCACAACGACCCACAGCACTAACCATCTAGTGAAGTTTGCGGATGATACAACACTGGTGGGCCTCATCACCAAGGGCGATGAGACTCACTACAGAGAAGAAATAGACCTGCTGGCCAGATGGTGCAAAGACAACAACCTCCTGCTGAATGTCAACAAGACCAAGGAGATTGTTGTCAACTTCCAAAGGGTCCAAAAACAACTGCCACCACTGACCATCGACGGCGATGCTGTGGAGAGAGTGAGCAGCACCAAGTTCCTTGGAGTGCACATCAGCGACGACCTCTCTTGGACCACCAACACTACATCACTGGCGAAGAAGGCCCATCAGCGTCTCTACTTCCTGCGCAAACTAAAGAAGGCAAGTGCTACACCCTCCATCATGACAACATTCTACAGAGGAACCATAGAGAGCGTCGTGTCCAACTGCATCACAGTGTGGGGAGGAAGCTGCACGGAGAAAAACAGGAAGACACTCCAGCGTGTTGTGAACACAGCGAAGAAGATCATTGGAGTACCACTCCCCTCCCTGCAGGACATTTACACCACACGCCTCACCCGGAAAGCACTGATGATCATCAAAGACACAAGCCACCCTGCACACAAACTGTTCAGCCTCCTGCCCTCTGGAAAGAGGTACAGGCGCCTCCGTTCCCGTACCACCAGGCTGGCGAGCAGCACAATGCACCAAGCGATCAAGATGCTGAACACTCAACCCACTCTCCCTCCAATGTCAGCCTCTAGCCAGCAAGGCCACTGACAACCCCCCCCCCCCCATCCCCCACCACCATATCTGCGACTGAACATTCCACCTGCAGTACTATACTTGTGACTGAACTTTCAACCTGCACTAACTCACAACATGCACACACACACACACACACACACACACACACACACACACACACACACACACACACACACACACACACACACACAAGCACACTGCACTTTCTGCACTAAACCCAAACATACACACACTGACACACACACACACACACACACACACACACAGACACACGAACACACACACAAGACGCACAACGCACCTTCTACCTGCACTAAACACATACACACACATACACACACACACACACACACACACACACTGCTGCTGGTGTACTTGACAGACCTTTTAATATTTATTTTTCTTCAAAATGCTACTATTACCATGTCAGAACGCTATAAAGGACTTTTTTAGGAAAAGCACAAAAGCACAACAAATACCTCTTAATGTATGTCCTCTACAAGTCTTCTGTTGTCCAGTCTTGCACTTTAAATGTCTGTATGAGCACTGTCTATGTCCATACTGTCTTAAGTCCATGTATAAGTACTGTCTATGTCTATACTGTCTATGTCCTTACCTAGATTAGTCTATGTCTGTATGGGAAAGCAAGAAATGTAATTTCAAATTCTTTGTATGACCAGTGCATGTAAAGAAATTGACAATAAAACCTACTTGACTTGACTTGACTTATTTTTCTGTAGTAAAATACTGAAATATTGTTTTTAGACTCGGTGTACACAGATGTGTATATATTTTACATATTTTTCTGACATTTAAAAAAATGCACTAATTTATTGTAAAATATTGGGTAACCACATGAAAGTGATGTCTTGTATATATATACATATTTTTGAGTTCAAAAACTAAACAAATGTGTTTTCTCCTTGCATCCACTCATTTTTCATCAATATGACATGCAATGTGTGTCCTTATGGGGTGATGATTTCAGATTGTAAACCGGTATGAAGAGAGTTTGCCCATGTGATGAGGAAGTGAACTTAGTATGGCAGTTGATTTTAGTATTTTGAATGACAGTGTGTTCAATGCGACAACCAGGGTTTTTCTTCATGAAAATTGTGTGTAATCCAGAGAATTGTGTGTAGTGGCTTGAAAAGAGTGTGTTTTAAAACTGAAACGTGAGTGTAAAGAAGGAATTGTGTTTAGTGTTCAGTGACATTGGTTAGGGGAGTTGGGAAATGGGTGAGATGTTCCGAGAATTGTGTGTGAAGTACCAGAAATTGTGTGTAAGCAATCGAGAAAAACTCTAAGCCCCATTGTACCAATTGTTTGTATTAGTTCTATGGTTTTTGGTTGCATTTCCAATGAGTTCTCCACTAGTCGCGCATCGGAGACCAGAATGAATGGGACCCAATGGAGCTAGATGCAAAAAATCTTAATTTTCACCCAGGTCTCATCAACAAAGCTCAGACTTGAATGTCGTTCTGGAGACTTCAATAAGGGTTTCACTCAACAGTTTAATTAAAAAGCACATATGCCCGTTTGATTTTTTACAGGAGTAGTTTTTGTTGCTCACTACTCGCTAGCATTTTGCTAAGGATGTGACATCATAGACACACTCATTGGACATCGGACATAAAGTTTTGTTTACATTTCAAAAAAACATTTTTATTTATTCCCAAAAACATCCAAAAGGTTATGCAACATCAGCAGACAGCTAGCTAACAGTGATACCTTTTGGGAAAATATTTGGAGTAGGCCTATGCTCATTTTAAAAAAAAAATGTAAACAAAAGTTGCCCCCATTAGAATAGCTCATATCTTGGAAAGGGCTGGGCCAAAAACTGCAGCGTCACCGGGTACTGACAAGTCAAGGGTAGCGTGAGCAATACAACAGAACATTGAAATTGGCAGGAGTTGCCCTTTAAAGTGGACATGAAACACTAGACAAAGTTGTCCTCATAAGAAATATTGAGTCTTAGTCTATCCATTCGAGTTGCCTTAATAGTGTCAGTGACACTGGTTAAAATATAATAAGTTTGAGAAAGATACATTTTTGCAACTGTGTAGCGCCATCATGTTCCACGGCAGAACGTTACATCACTGGGTGTGTTGCCTTGGAAATTCTACAGTAGCAAGCATCGGAGACGGACACAACGGCATTTAGAGATTTGACTATTATGGAGAACGGTAATAAGCAGAGGACAAAGGGAGGGCATTATTGTATTGCACCTGGCTGCGAGAATACATTTTACCGTTTAAAGGCGAGTAAGAGCAAGGCAGTTCATTTCCATCACCTGCCCTTGAAGCGCAAAACGGTCCTCCACCGTTTGTTGGCCGCGCTAAAGTGGAAAAACCCTCCTGTCAACAACTATGCCGGTCTGCAGTGACCTTTTTTTGGATGAAGATTACATAGAGGAAAAGATATTTGATCCATCAGGACGTCTAGTAACTAGGTCCACAAACAGGCTTAAATTGGACGCAACCCCCTCTGTGTTCAATTTTACAACGTATGGCAACGTAACTTTGGCCCTGCCAAAATTGCGCTGCGCCTGAAAAGACGACAACGGCGCACTCATCTAGTAGAACAACTTCAGGTAGCCTACGATAGTATGAAAGACAGACTAAATGCTAAATTAATCACCAAGGGTAATAAAAACATTGTGCAATTCCATGTTAGCTTTGAACACTTGCACCTTTCCAGCTATCGCCCACCACAGTTGTTAACAGGTTTTTATTTACTTGGGGTGGGTTAAGATTAAATGTCGGGCGATCGCTACCTCCATCTACTACATCATGCCCGCTCGTGGGCGTGTCAGGATACATTAAACTTCCAACCTTTCTTTAAACTTTTAGGCCACAGGCTTGGGTGCAGTTATTTAATAGTTGTTTGGCTTTCAGTGCCATAGCCTTTCTACCTATATAAACCCTCTCTGATAGTACCCAACCCAACAAATCCATAATATGTAGCCTATATTTAGTAGACTTAATGTCTTGTTGCATTACACCAAATGGCAAACCCAACAATTTTTAACCAGTCATTTACCCTCTATATTCATCATCATTAGAGGATAGCTTATTTCCCATTCAAGTATCAAAATCTGAAATATAAAGATAAGTATAACTACAACTTCACAAAGGAAGAATGAAACATTTAGATTATTTTACTACTGAATAAAACAACGCACACTCCTAAAATAGATCTACACATTACACAGTATATCACCTTAGTATAAAATCAACACAAGCAAACAAATGCCTTTGAACTGCAAACATATTCTTTATTTCTGTAGGTCAGGCATACATCCATTCATTTTGAGGTAGATACGTCGTTTTCAAGGCACAAGATGCTGAACATCTGAGACATGATGATACACGTCTCACCCTCGATCAAATGGTCCAAATCAGTCTCAAGGCAACATCTGGACTCCCACGACGTGCACATGGGCTGGCAATGATTACACATGCACCAGTCAATGTTGCCCACCCTGCTCTCACCTCCCGAAATCGATTCGCATAGCCCTAGTCCTGTTTCCATATGCCCAGTAGTGGCAATGCTACGCAGTTCCTTCACTATTGGCTCGAAAGCATAAGCCATTGAGTGAAAGCCGTGGGATTCGCTAAATCTCTCCACTTCATCCTCCATAGTTTAGCTAAGTTTTTAGCAGGCTACGGGTGAGCAGCAGCAGAGCACAGTATCCCAGAGTAACCGAACCAACCAACACAGAGATACCGGAAGAACTTTGCAACACACCCGGTGATGTCATAAACAAGATGGCGGCGAATATTAATAATGGCATATATAACTAATGTATCCGAAATGTCTTTTTTAAACGATCTACGATTATATTGCTATAATTGTCATCTCTAAATAAATTAAAACTATACTTAACTTATATAAAACACTATACATGTAATGTTTCATGTCCACTTTAAGGGTGTGGGTTTTTGAACATTCTATAAAAAGAATGTGTTCTATAACAATGTAAGATTCTAAAATTCCAAATTGTATTGAATGGCGCCCAGAAATCTATAGAACTTTCACTGTCCGAATATTCTTGTCACACTGGTGTGACGGTACACTCTTAACCCTCAAGCGACCGGCCTGTTTTTGCGACTAATCTGACCGAGCGGGGTCATTTATGACCCCAAGGAGTTTATATAGAAATACCACTATATAAATTATTTTTTGGGGTTCATTCAAATTTATTTACATCTTGCACATACTTGTCCCTCATCTAAAGCAAAAAAAAATTGAATTTGAACATTTTCTTGTTTTGCTAAAAAATTGTCAAACTTACATACATATATGCTAATTATGATGTATGCCCTCATTTGCATATGTAAACATCAAAATACAAAAAACATCCAATACATTTTTTTCTTCTCTCATCATCAGTAATCAACTGAGAAAGTTTCATGGTGATATCTATCATTTACATTTTTTAGCCTATTCACTTGTAGTAGTCTTACCACAATAATACGGTATATTTATGCTAATTATGGAAATTGCTCAAAGTGAAACTTTGGGAAACCAAGCTAAATTCTATCCATTAGGCCCATAGATGATATTTCTGCAATAAAACTTTAGGGTACTCAACATTTCTGGGTTCATGAAATTACAAGATCAGAGAATATGGTAATTTACATAGACAAAACCATGTCTCAAACATATAACCTTATGCACACTCAAATTTTCTCTGAAACTTTGTCTGGGCATTGTAGCTGTGAAA
>NC_085878.1:6201517-6241517 GCF_034702125.1 Engraulis encrasicolus
CTATCATGGTCTATGGCTTCCAAAAAGTCTCTCATCACAAGTCTCTCTTCCAAAAAAATAAAATCTGCATGTAGCCAAGGCTTTTATTTAGATTTTGAAACTGTACTTATTTACTGATAATCTGTTTGTTTGTGCTCCAATGCTAGCACTATACTATTACTGTCATTATTGCAGTGTTATTATGCTATTGCTTTCTATCCACCACTAATGTTTCATGATAATGTTATGCCACCCCATTTCAGGAGCATACACTAGCCTTTCAGTGGTGTGTCTCTTGTGGTCCTCCATCCAGGGATGGGATAATAATAATCGTTGCCCCCCTACAGCGAATCTCCTCTGAGCCATTTGATATGCATTCAATTCTTTATTAGAGTATCTGCAAGCAATTGTTTTGTCGCTTGAAGTAGAGCAGACAATGGATGGTGGTGGATTCCTATTGTTGTTGCCCCTCTGGATGGGGGCATTGGTGGGGCCCAATGGTGGGGCAATTGCACACAGGGCCCCATGGTAAAACACTGATAGCCCCCCCCCCCCCCCTCTGGATGGGGGCATTGGTGGGGCCCAGTGGTGGGGCAATTGCACACATGGCCCCATGGTAAAACACTGACAGCCTGCCCCCCCCCCCCCCCCCCCCCCATACAGTCCCATACAGCCTACGAAGGTCATAATAGGCCCCCCATCACAAACTTTTAAAAAAAAAAAAAAAAAAAAGCTTTGCACACTCTTTGAGATTTTTCCTCTTTTTATGTTATTTTCTGCTGTTAATTCATTCCTTGGCAGGAGGAGCCAAACATCAAAAGGTCATCTCCTGCCCTAAACCGACCTCACCCCTCCTCAACACTTACCCGTCATCTCTTTAACAAGGCTGGGCTTTCTCGACAGCATCATGAGCTTAGAACTGATGTAAAAAAAAAAAACCTCCATCGATCATCTGTGAGTTTCTAGCATGCCGCATCCCTGAAGCGTCATGGCTCATGAACACAGTAAAAACACTCCTACTTTAATGGCCGCTCCACAGAAGTCGTAACCAGCTAAGAGCATCGTTAACGGCTGCATTAATACATTTATAAAATCATGAGCATTTCTCTCTCTCTCTCTCTCTCTCTCTCTCTCTCTCTCTCTCTCTCCCTCTCTCTCTCTCTCTCTCTCTCTCTCTCTCTCTCTCTCTCTCTCTCTCTATGTGTGTGTGTGTGTGTGTGTGTGTGTGTGTGTGTGTGTGTGTGTGTGTGTGTGTGTGTGTGTGTGTGTGTGTGTGTGTGTGTGTGTGTGATTCAGATTCTATCACCCGACATTCACATGGCGGCTCCAACTGTCACCGGGGACGAAGAGAAAGTTCGTGATCCTTCTGTGCTGCTCCGTAAGCATTTTAAGGAGAGCTCAAGAAAGGTGCCCTCTGATTAGCACATTGTTTATTCTTTAATCATGTATGCAAATGATCTGCATTTGCATTTAAGCAAAGTTGTCAAATCTAATAGCGTGCCATTATCTCACGTAGCCACACCTCAGGACTGATTCTCTATGACAGGCCTGTCAAACTCAGGCCTGACGAGCAAATCTGGCCTGCAGTGTCATTTTATTTGGCCTGCCAGATCATTGTAAATATGTATTTGAGTTGTCCCACATGTTTTCTTTATTTTTGCGCACAGACGCGTTTCGGCGTGTGCCTTCCTCAGTGTGCAACAATGTAACAATGTATTTTATTTGGGCCAGCCAGCACCCTCAAAATGAATCAGGATATCCGAGTGAAGCCTGCAGCCTGTCATAATTGACTTAGCCCCTTAAGACACGGCATTATAAATTAGCTGTTACCAGAATGGCAATGACCAAGTCGTAATGTATTACTAAAGGCCCCGTGCACTGTCATAGTAGGGTAGTACTATAGTAGTTAACTTTCAATGTCTATAACAGCGTGCCACAGGAGGTACGGCGTGCATTAAGTGGCTACTTGTCCCATATGTACCATTCATTAGTAACCTGACTTGAGCACAGCATTGTGTGTGCCGGAGGAATTATGGGCTGGCCCGGGGTTGGTGTAACATCTCCTTCTCATACAACAGAATACAGTATGTGCAGGGACATTTGAACTGCCATAGATGATGGGAATGACTATTTGCGAAACTTGCCTTGCCTAGCTTTAAGCCTTAAGTGCGTGAATCCACATTTTTAGTACATTTTTCATTAAACATTGTGGGGGTTAGCCTATATGTATGCTACAATCATGGAGTAAATGGACATTCAAATTGTGAAAGACTAAACATGTGAACAGTGGTGACAGCATAATCCATTAACGTGCAGCCGCTCCTCTAACGCCCAGACTCTTCTCTTATTGAAAGCTTCATAAAAGTGGAACACCAGTAGAGCCCCACTCCCCTCGCTCCCCCTTTCCACCACTTCACAAGGCCTAGGCCTATACGTAAACACAGTACACTAAAGGGTACGGTCACTTTGGATGTACAGCAAATAACGAAGGGACACACCCACAATCTTACAGTATAGTGGCTGCAGTTGCCCTCCAAACGATGAGCTTTGTTTAGATATTTAAATATGTAGGAGGGAGCAAACACAATTCCAAAGACACACAAATATATCTGAGGACAAAAAAAAAAGTTTGGGTGTCCTGACTTGCCCGCCCTGATAGAACGGATAAAATATACATGGATTGATTTACGGAACAGCGGGGGTGCCGTTTTTTTGCGTCGGTTTGTGATATTATCCAGCTTGCTTTCTTAAGCAGCCACAGTGTGATGGATCAAAAAGAGGGGGGATGACATTGTGTGGCAGCTCTTCTCTATTTAAAGTCTCTCCGCACATCAAGATCCGTAACACCTGCTGAGATCACGTCTGATATGCAAACGTCCAGGCCAGCCAGCTGAGCCACGGTTTTTTTGTCAACATGGGCTGCCCTTTTTTTTTCATACCGCGGCGGCTACTAACATAAAAATGAGAATTAACTCTTTGTCTGGGTCACCACTGGGTAGCTGGAATGAGGGAGCCTGGCTCATATTGCACAAAGACCCATTTCTATTGTCACATAAAAATGGCCATAAAGAGGGGAAATGAAACCATAAATCACCTATTTGCTACCACATTGCAGAATGCCCAAACATGGCAGCTTAAACCAACAGCCTGAGCCCAGGGCTGGCCTGGGGGAGAAATAGGGCCCGGGCACTTTTGGCTCAAAGGGGCCCCTCATAATTAGCGGCGCAGACTCACCTGTGGGTGGGCCCTGCACCCGCGTGGGCCCCTATTTTCAGAAATGAAAAAAATATATACATATTTCTTTTTTTACATTTCTGAAAAAAGGGGCCCACGCGGGTGCAGGGCCCACCGGGAAATGCCCGGTATGCCAGATGACCAGTAAAGCCCTGTCTGAGCCTGAGCCTGAGCCTGGTAGCCTGCTCTACAGATAGGCTATTCACTGCGTCTGGTGTTATTCAGGTCTTTTTTCACACTGTTAAAACTGGCTGAAGGATGATGATGTGTCCTGTTTATCGTACAGTGTGTTTTTGCAGTGTTTCTTGTGTGCAGTAGCCTATCTAGTCTGCCTATATTGGACACTACATTACATTACATTACATTACATTGCATTTTGGCAGACGCTTTATAACCAAAGTGACATTCAAATGAGGACATAATATAGCCAACATCACTAGCAGACACTAGATGGAAATTAGCCATTGTGCTATAACCTGGCACATTTACATGTAGGCCTATGTATGTGTGTATGTGTGTATGTATGTATGTATGTATGTATGTATGTATGTATGTATGTATGTATGTATGTATGTATGTATGTATGTATGTATGTATGTATGTATGTATGTATGTATGTATGTATGTATGTATGTATGTATGTATGTATCTGTATTCAGAATTTAAAAAAAACAGGCCCTACCGTGGTGCTGACGGTAGGGCACTCGTCTGCTACGCGGTTGACCCGGGTTCGATTCCGGCCCGGGTCCTTTGTCGACCCTTAACTTCCCTCTCTCTCACCACTCACTTCCTGTCCATCTCTTCACTATCGACAAATATGCCCCCCAAAAAATATATATTTAAAAAAGCTACCTGTTTTTAAGCTACCTAGCCATTAGAATATACTGCAGTTGCAGCCCCGAAGGTTAGCATCTGGGTTTGGGTTGGGTTTGAGCTATTTTAGCAATCTATCAGTAAATCACCCAGACAAAGCAGCTCATTTCCCTGTTCATTATGGCACTTTTGCCTCAACTGGCCGTTGAAGCCCTAAAAGAGGTTATTCTATGGCGTTGTTCTGAAGAAACAGTACTTGCCTTGCGCCATAATTTTTCAAGGTGTAGAGAGAAGCGCAACCTGGCACAGACATCTGCCTTATGAATACAATGCCATTAGGGTATGACTTGTTGAGAATATTGCCACTTGTGGGATATAGTAGCATTACTATGCCTCTTGCTAAATTCAATGGTCTGGTCATAGATTATAAATAATTAATGTCCCCAAAGGAAGAGAGCCATTAATACACATGCCACTGGGTGCTACTTTGATTCATTGCTTTTGGCCTTTAATTGCTGATGATAAAAAAGTTGTTTACACTCATTCCACTTCAGCTCCTGGTCCCGCGAAGATGCTTTCCGCGCAGAATATTTTTCATCCCCACGTTATCACATTTGCTGCAAGGCTTTATGTAGCAGGAAGCAGCCACAGAGGATAGCGTCAGTGACCTTGGGAACTCACAAAGAGGTAAGTTAATTTACTTCCTCATGTGTATCTTCAGTGAAAATGTCGCCATTCAAGGTGAATCTGAGTCACAGCGGAAGGGCAATCGTGTCGAACAAAGTTGTATAAGACCAGCGTCATTACTGTATTTACTTGTGATTCAGACTGTTTCAAGAAGCAAACGGTGAAAGAAGCATGAGCTATATGCTACCATCACAGCATCTACTGTATTTAAGCTATGAGTCAGACTCTTTTCTATATGACATCCGGGGATTTCTAAAAGCAAACAGTGAAGGAAACATGGTTACGATACATTATTTGTGCCAAGCAATATTATCATAATTCATTATTGTCATTTCTTCTGTACTCGGCATACTTTTCTTTATTTGTACTGGAGATTCTTTAGTTGGTCAGGGACA
Source organism: Engraulis encrasicolus (assembly GCF_034702125.1). Lineage (NCBI taxonomy): Eukaryota > Metazoa > Chordata > Actinopteri > Clupeiformes > Engraulidae > Engraulis > Engraulis encrasicolus. Next base: position 6,206,626 of record NC_085878.1, read on the forward strand.
AGACTGAGCATTAAACTGGTTATTGATTGAATAACTAAAACTAAAATGCATGCTGCACTGATTAAAGCTTGTTAGATTTGCCTGATTCAATAGTTGACATTGACTGTACTCAAATGTTTTGCTTTTCCTACGACTTCAACAATTGAGTGAAGTAGTACATTTTATTCATAGAATTTTGTATGCAGTATGACTAAACACATTTGGATCAATTCATTTGAGTTCTTAAAAGAATGAGAAGATTTCAGACCTTTACCATTAACCCGTTGTTTACACATACAGGTATTTTCAAAATGCTCTACCTTGTCGGAACCACACATTGATTATCCATGCTCTGCTGTGATGAAATTGGCCATTCCTTGCTTTAGTCACTAATTAAAGTTTAGCGCGTCGAGGGGTCAGCGTGTGGTTGGTAACCAAAATTCTCAGAACTGATAGTGTTCCGCAGCGCTGTCGGAGCCTGATGTGCAGAGGCCTTCAGTTTCCCTACGCACTGTTGGTCCTACTCTCTAAGTCAGGGGTGTCAAACTCAAATTGACTGAGGGCCAAAATCAAAATCTGGAACGAAGTCGCGGGCCGAACTCAACTATTATTTATAGAAATGGACTAAAATTGTGCATTCATGCAGTTCATACTCATAGTTAAATTTCACATACACTCTTTCCCATCATATTTGTCTGTTCAAATGAGTCTGTACATCCTATGATACTGCAAATTTCAGTTCAAGTTGTGTTACGCTGTACGTTTATGGTGTATGTGGGCCAACTGTAATACACAATTGAAATGATCTCATGGGTCGAGGAAAATGACTCCATGGACCAGATTTGGCCCTCGGGCCTGAGTTTGACATCCCTGCTCTAGGTATTCAATCATTACTGCAAAACTTACTGTGTATTCTACACCATCGTATTTACATCTATCTCGTTCCAGCATTGGTCCAGGCTTTGCTCACACAGTGGCCTTCATAAAACTTGACAACAATGTCTAACACGAGTACCACTTCCTGACAAACTGACATGAACAATTAGTGGCAACGCAATATGGAACATGATGCAGTGATGTATAAGATGATCACTCCGTATTTCACAAAAGCTTCAGTCAGTTAATTTTACGTGCTATCCATTTCATATAGCCTATCTAAAGTCTTATTTTCACTCTTTAATTACTTCAGAAATAAGCGCTTCTCTGTTTGACAAAGGCTTACAGTACATAACTATGTTTGATTTCACAGAGCAAAGTTAAACCAATACATGAGTCATGATAACAACACTAATGTGTTACTATTTGTATTCATTTCAGTTCATTTCATGTTGATTACCACTGTACCTATATGCAGTACTGCACAGCAGGGGGCTCCTCCAACATCAGAAAACATATAAAAACAAGAGCCATTACTTAAATGTCTAAATCAGTCATGCTCGCTAGTCAGTCTGGCTGACATTTCCTCCTGAGAGCTGGAGGCAAGCAGCATGACATGCACTGACCGCACCAGGTCTGTCACTGCCAGGCGGGCAAACTAGGCAATTGCCCGAGTTGCACAGCTGAAAAGGAGCTTCCTGTGGTTATAAATAGTTTTGCACTTGTATTGAGATGAGACTTTTTTTTAGTGGTGTAAATTGCAAAAGAAGTGCAATGGAACTGCTATCAAAATCCCTCTTTTTTAAAAAATATATTTTTAGGGGCTTTTATGCCTTTATTTGACAGGACAGTTGAAGAGACAGGGAAATTACCCCGGTCCGACTCAAACCGGGGTCCCCGTGGGCATGCAAGCCCAAATGTGGGGAGCTTAGCGCGCTGCGCCACAGGACCCCCACAAAATCCCTCTTGAGGGGGACCCTCTCCCATAGGGCTCTAAGTGCCTCTTTGCTTAGGGGCCCGCAAACAGCTTGAGACGGCCCTGCACAGCACTTCCACAGAACATTACACAGTGAGGGGAAAGCTAAATTTAAAGTCCACTTAAAGTGAGTAATGGTTATTTTTGGTCTTCTCAAAAGCTTCTGGGAACTAGAAGATGGCTGTGGTTAATTCTCTGCCCTCCTTTACAGTGCATGCAACTTCAAGAGTAATCACGTCTCTTCATGACGCTTCACGTATTACGCAGGCCAGACCAGGGTTCATCTTCACCCTGAGGAAGCGTGGGAGTTGGGGTGGTGGGAGTGTAATGGTCAGAAGAGAGACGAGGCGAGCCAGCAAGTGATGCCTGCCTGGCTGGCTGGGTGGTAGGCTGTTCAGTTGCGTTGGGAGATGAATGCAGGGACGCATTTGACAGATTTGGCCAAGCCCAGGGCAATCGTCTGAAAGGACCCCATACCCAATTCATAGAATACAATGAGGACCCAATTAGGCCCCCCAAACCCTCACCCCTTTCTCACTGGGCCCTGGACAACTGACCTGTTTGTCCTCCCCCACTGTCAGCTAGCTTCCGTTCTCAAGCGTACAGTACGCCATTAGCTCAAGGATGCCGAGAGAGAAGACTCAAGATAGCAGGAGCAGACAGAAGGAGGTCAGTGTCAGCCTGGCCTTGTATAACCACCAGCCAGGCCCGCCGATAAGGGGGGACAAAGGGGTATGTTGTCCCAGGCCCAGGGAGACAGGGGGCCCAAATTGGGTCCCCATTACATTGTATGTATTGGGTAGGGGGCCCTTTCAGATGACTTTGTCCTGGGCCCAGCAAAAGCTGTCAGCGGCCCTAGCAAATGGAACCTTGTAAACTGCCGGCTCGACTTGGCTCGTCTCATCTCGGCATACATATAATAATAATAATTATAATACTTTCGTTTTATATAGCGCCTTTCAAAACACCCAAGGACGCTTCACAGAGTGTTGTGTTGGAAAGTGCGAGTGTGTGAGCGTGTGTGTGAATGCATGTAAGTGAAAGTGCTTGTGGAACTAGCAGCCATAAGCCTCCAGGAAGAGATGTGTCTTAAGGTGTTGCTTAAACATGGCCAGTGAAGGGGCATTCTGGATGTGGTCGGACAGATTGTTCCAAAGAATGGGAGCAGCAACTTGGAAGCGTCTGTCACTGGTGGCATTGAGCCTGGTACGAGGGACGATCAGCTGGCCCTTGGAAGAGGACCGCAGGGATCTCGAGGGGTCATAGGGGTGAAGGAGGTCTGTGAGGTAGTGGGGTGCCAGACCATGGAGGGACTTGAAGGTTAGGAGGAGGACTTTGTAGGTAATGCGTGACTTGATGGGGAGCCAGTGAAGCTGCTTGAGTATGGGGGTGATGTGCTGCCAGGGTCTAGTGCCTGTTATGATCCTAGTATATACATACTGTACATACATACATCCATCCGGCAGGACCGGCCAGCACTGGGTCATGGTAAAGACGGACACGTCACATGTGTTATCGTCATCAGGGCTGGACTGGGGGAGAAACAGGGCCCGGTCACTTTTGGCTTGAAGGGAAGAACTGACTCACCGGTGGGCCTTGTGCCATTGTGGGCCCCTATTTTCAGAAATATAAAAATACATACTGTACATATACAGTATATCTATATACAGTATATACTTTAACATTTCTGAAAATAGGGGCCCACGAGGGTGCAGGGCCCACCGGGAAATGCCCGCTATGCCAGATAGCCAGGGGCCCACGAGGGTGCAGGGCCCACCGGGAAATGCCCGCTATGCCAGATAGCCAGGGGCCCACGAGGGTGCAGGGCCCACCGGGAAATGCCCGCTATGCCAGATGGCCAGGGGCCCACGAGGGTGCAGGGCCCACTGGGAATTGCCAGCTATGCCAGATGGCCAGTCCTGCCCTGATCGTCATACGGACTCAGGGGCGGAGGTCTGTCTGCGGCTCCAGTACCTGCTTTACATTCACTCAGACTGTGTGTGTGTGTGTGTGTGTGTGTGTGTGTGTGTGTGTGTGTGTGTGTGTGTGTGTGTGTGTGTGTGTGTGTGTGTGTGTGTGTGTGTGTCTGTGTGTGTCTGTGTGTGTGTGTGTGTGTGTGTGTGTGTGTGTGTGTGTGTGTGTGTGTGTGTGTGTGTGAGTGTGTGTGTGTGTGTGAGAGAGAGAGAGAGAGAGAGAGAGAGAGAGAGAGAGAGAGAGAGAGAGAGAGAGAGAGAGAGAGAGAGAGAGTGAGTGGAGGGAGAGTGGAAGGGAGAGACAGAGAGAGAAAGGGCATGTACATTACGTGCATGTGTGTGGGCGCGTGTGTGTCCGCGTGCAATGGATGTGTAGAGGAATGCGGGTGAGTGCTTGCTTGCATATGTGTGTATGTACGTACATGCGTCACAGCAGGAAGAGGACAAGCACCCACGCACACGCACACGCACACACACACACACACACACACACACACACACACACACACACACACACACACACACACACACACACACACAGAGGGACAGGAGTGTTACCTATACATCGCTGACAGAGGTGATAGTTTGCTGGGTGCCATTATATCACATTCCTATAGTACATTTGCATATAGTGTAGATGAAATCTTATGAGCGCTTGCATGTGTGTGTGTGTGTAGGCGTGCGTGTGTGCCTGCCTGCGTGCCTGTGTGTGTGCAGACGGGCATGTGCTTGCGTGTCCGTGCATGCTTGTGTGTGTGTGCACGTGTATATGCATAGGTGTGCGCAGGTGTACATGGATACATGTGGGTGAGTGCTTGCTTGCATGTGTGTGTGTGCGTGCATCACAGCAGGCAGAGCACCCATGTTGCAGTACACTACTCACACACACACACACACACACACACACACACACACACACACACACACACACACACACACACACACACACACACACACACACACACATACACTCACAGACACACACACAGCGCAGGCTGCGCTCTCTCACCTGCGCTCACACACCACTGGCCATTAGAGCAGCTGAGCGACAGGAGAGTTACCTATACGTCGTTGACAGAGGTGATAGATTGCAGGGTGTGCCATCATGTCATATTCGTATAACACATTTGCCCGGGATACGCTATGCCAGCGAGTTTGGCAGCTTCTTAGAAGAGGCTGACGTGAAAATTGAAAATATGGAAATTCTGAGGAATGCAATAGATACCTTGAAAAATCTATCTTAGCAGCATGGAGAAAGGCATGCCCATTTGATAGGAGATACAAATTGAAGTGTAAGTCTTAAACTGAAATCCTGATGCTGGACACTGTAAAAAAAAAAAAAAAAGGTGTGTGTGTGTGTGTGTGTGTGTGTGTGTGTGTGTGTGTGTGTGTGTGTGTGTGTGTGTGTGTGTGTGTGTGTGTGTGCGTGTGCGTGTGCGCTTGTGTGTGTTTGTGCGTGTGTCTGTGTGTGTGTGTGTGTGTGTGTGCGTGTGTGTGTGTGTGCGTGCGTGTGTGCGCGCGCGCGTGCGTGCGTGCGTGTGTGCGCGCGCGCGTGCGTGCGTGCGTGCGTGCGTGTGTGTGTGATTGTGTGTGTGTGTGTGCGTGCATGCGTGGGTGTATGTGTGTCTGTGCGTGCATGCATATACGTGTGGTGCAGAACCTTACTATGCATATGGTAAGTTCTTTCAGCTATACACTGTATGCTGATGCAAAGGTGTGAAGCACTGCACTGTATGTGCCCCATGTGATATATAATGTGTTGCGTCTCCTGAATATGTTTGTTGCCACCCAGCTAACAACAGCCGTGTTGGCTTTAACAGATAGTCTTATCAGACTAATGCGATTTCCATGCATTAGCTTCAATTTGATGCAAGACGGCATATTATTTCCTGTCACATAGGCGACTCTTCTGTTCCCCCTCAAAGGAAATAATCATCTTAAAGCTAACGTATGTATGGGGCCAGATGAAAAGTAAATGTGTTTCCTTGCCTGTGTTTGTTCAGTTAATTGAATTAATGTCCTATTTGCGCACATGTGAAATGTGGAACATGCAAAAACAACGTTGAGAAAACAAACGAGAAAACCTCATTCCAGCCTCACTTTGGCACGAAAACAAAAACAAACAAAGGGGAATGGGCTTTGAACGGCTACAGAAACGTCCTCAAACACAAGCGGACCTAATGAGCAGCTAAGTCAATTCACCCTCATTATCATACGCAACACCGCATAAACAATTTATAGGAGGCGCCCATTATTTAAGCATGTCAACTGGTGAGTGGGACTGTGGTGCAGGAAGAACCTTAGGGCATTACAACAAAGCTGTGCAATGTGTGTGTGTGTGTGTGTGTGTGTGTGTGTGTGTGTGTGTGTTTGTGTTTGTGTTTGTGTTTGTGTTTGGCGCGCGTGCGAGAGAGAGAGAGAGAGAGAGAGAGAGAGAGAGAGAGAGAGAGAGAGAGAGAGAGAGAGAGAGAGAGAGCAACAAATGTGCCTTTGTACCTCGGCCCAGACGGTCTCCACTGTTGTTTCTATGGCGAGACATAAATCCATTCCCTGCCATTGCCGGTGGCTAGGAGATGCTGTACATGCTCCCTTGTCTGGGTTTGAGACTGTGGCATGTATGGTAAACTAAACACTCAATTAGTTCTGAATCCTGTACAATCCAGCTATGTTTTGTGTATAATGTACATATGTACATGGACATAACATATGCTTAACATTTTCTTGTGGATTTTAGATCTGGCTGAACATGTTTGTCAGTGTTACTACTTTCTTAGTGGCATACAATGTATATTAATGAATACCAGTGTTATTTTTTTCTTGATAATTTAGAGTGGGCTGGCACCTCTGGATAATGGATAATAACGGTGTCTGTTTGCTCAGAGATAACCGGAATATGGCTGCCGGCCATCCGTCCCGCCAGCGCCAGCTTCTGATATTTGGATAAGATCTTCATAAGACCGACCTTTCACATGCAGAAAATTGCTATACCCAAGCACTCACAATTCATCCTGACTCCCAGTGCCCCGTGTCCGCCCTGCGCATCTCAACTCGAGGCAACAAGCAATCCCAGGGAAATTGCAAAATATTGCTACGGGTAGGCCTACTCAGTGGGCCGTGCGTGTGTGGCTATCTGTGAAATGAAATCACCTCTGTCATTTTGCATCTTCGCCCGAGGATTAGCGAGGTCTGTGAAGGTATCTTTACCCTCTTTGAACCAAGCAACTTTTCTATCTCTCTATCTCTCTATCTCTCTCTAACTCTCTCTCTCTCTCTCTCTCTCTATCTATCTATCTATCTATCTATCTATCTATCTATCTATCTATCTATCTATCTATCTATCTATCTATCGAAGCACCAACATCCATCTGCTAATACATGTATATACTTGTATTATCATCGTAATACACTGTTAAGATATGGGTTTTTAAAATATACTTTAACTGGAATGTTTACAAAGCCAGAGGAGGATTAAAACAGATGTAGTCCACCATAGGCTACTATTTACTGAAACACTCGGGACGAGCTGTGCAGAGGGCTGAGTACGGATACTTATTCGCAAAAATGCAGCTGTACCCATACACAGGTTTCTGTTGTTTGAGGACTATTGCTAAAAGAACCTCCCGGCCACCAGTCATAAGCGCACAGTTGTACTTCTGAACCTCTATTTGGAGATTGATGACCATTGGAGATGCAGGAGAGAAATCTCTAGTGTGCTACAGGTGTGTCTGTGACCTATGACCTTGTGACCTATGACCTATAACCTATGACCTGTGACCTTGATTACATAAGCAGGCCCCTGGTTGTGTGTGTAGTGTACTGTAGGTATATAACATGTGACTGTTGGTGTGGTTATTTGTTATCGTGTGAGTATGTGCTTATGTTGTCTGAATCAGTATTTGTGTTGAAGTGTGCAGCATTTGTGTTGGAGTGTGCATGTAGGCCTATGAGTGTGTGTGTGTGTGTGTGTGTGTGTGTGTGTGTGTGTGTGTGTGTGTGTGTGTGTGTGTGTGTGTGTGTGTGTGTGTGTGTGTGTGTGTGTGTGTGTGTGTGTGTGTGTGTGTGTGTGTGTGTGTGTGTGTGTGTGTGTGTGTGTGTGTGTGTACGTGAGAGTATGTGCTTATTATGTCTGACAGTATTTGTGTGTGAGTGTGCATGTGTTGTGCTTGATGTCCTTACTGTATGTTTGTCCTTGTGTACTTCCATTGTGTATTGAGTTGCATACTTTGTCTTCATGTTGGCTATAACAAGTTATTGGTGGTGAAAACAAATTTCCCTTTGGGGACAATAAAGGCTGTCTATTTATCTGGAGTTTGACTTTTGCATCAGGGGGGCAAAAATATGATAGAAATAATAATGTATTAGAAAACCATAATAGGATTCATATTACGTAATTTTATACTAGCGTAGTAGCGCTGGGGGGTTGGTTGGGTGTAAACTATGCCTATGGTTGATGACATTCATCATATGACAAAGGGTGTCAGGTCACAACCGCGCCTCTGTTGTCACAAGTAAATATATGTATATCTTCAACCTACAATTGTCATGTTTTTTAGAAGACAAATTAAATTCTTCTCGTCCACAGCCTGAACAATGAGACACAGTTAATTGTCTGGATTATTTTTTTTACATTAACATTTTTACACATCAAATTGTTGTATTATATTCATTAACCCCTTTGCGCAGAGCCTATGTTGTAACCTTACCGTCACCAAAACTGAAATGGCTGTGTCTTAATCTGTTACTTAAGGCTGTCTGGAATATCATAGCAATGTTGTTATGATGTAGTTGAGTATTTTCAGCCAATAGTGAATAGGCCCTCCGGTGACCCAATCGGCACACCGAGGCTACTAGAAGTCAAATAATGCAACAAGTCATGATCAACACAGCAAACAAATGTGCCAAAGACGGAATGTAAGAATTGTGATTCCTTTCTCTGAAAGATGATGATGACATACTGCAAAAGTATTTTTTTGCGTGTCCCTTTATAGTAAATATTTTATGGTCAACGTAACTATTGTGGACCCTCTCACAGTGGTCGCCAGTGCATTGTATAAGACTGTATATACAGTATATATATATATATATATATATATTTTTTTTTTAATTAAAAAAAAGAGGGGGTCCTACTGACAGTACAGTACAAAAAACAGAAAAGAAAAGAAAATTGAGTACAAACAGTAGACATAGACGCACACACTTACTCACTCACTCACTGGTGTTGCTCTCCAAACTACCCCACCACCCAACATGCTACAATAGTATAGTTTACAAGATAACAAGATAATGCCATTAGTTGTTTAAGAAATCATATGAATGAAAAGAAAATGAAAAAGAAAGAGAAGGAAGAGGGCAAAACATTATATTATAAAATTAGAAATGATTTGGCTGAAGTAAAGACTTCCATGGTGGCCATAGCAGTGGCTGTCATTGGGTTGGAAACGCCTCAGGCAAGATGCAAGTAGCCTATATGTGCAAAAGGAGTTTCTATGCACATTGGAGGTGTGTGTGTGTGTGTGTGTGTGTGTATGTGCACGCACGCGTACACGGGTGTACTGTACATGTGTGTGTGCACATGCCTGTGTGTGTGTGTGTATGTGTGTGTGTGTGCGTGCGTGCGTGCTTGCGTGCGTGTACGTGCGTGCGTTTGCGTGTGTGTGTGTTTTGTGTGAAGATGACAGCAGTGGTTTTCCCTCCAGTGTCAGTAAATATTCCTGTCAGTTCCATAATGGTATCAGTTACACGTTCAAGGGCACACAGACTGACATTAATTTCTCACATGAAAAGCAAAGAATTGGCTGACGTAACTGCAGAAAATACCTATATAATTTATGCCAGTGTTTCTCAACCTTTTTTTAGGCGAGGCACCCTTACAATTCATGAAAAATTTCAAGGCACCCTAAACTAACAAGCCGTGACATGGCATCGCATCCGATACCACACAAGATTAGAAAAGTAACACATTTGCAAACGTCACACAACCTATATACGAATATATATTAACTTACACAATTTATTTATCAGTCACGTTTCCACGGCACCCCTGAGAGGGGCCTGCGGCACCCTGGTTGAGAAAAACTGATTTATACCAAGGCTGTTTTACTGACGCTTATTTTGGTAGACCTTTGGCAAAGTCAGCAGTCAATAAACCGCATATCTCTCAATTCCACATAATATTTCATTCTGTATTTTAAGACATATCTCCTTTTAGATACCCCCATTTCTTCCCTGAAATAAGACATTTCTTGGCATTTCTTGTATTCAGTCGTCATTTCAGCCACAGTTCTCAGAGCAGCCTCAAATGTCCATGTCAAAATAAAATTATTTAGGATGTCTACAGCAATGCTACTGCTGTTAAGCACATTTTGTTGGGCTACTCACTGTCATGCCTTTTCAGATGAGCTTAAATAAGCATATAGTGTGCACAATCAGTGTCCTATCAGATACATGGTGTCTAGACAGTGTGCCCCCCCCTCCCTCTCTCTCTCTTGCTACTGTTTGTTTGATGATAAGAACACATTTTATTTTCTGAAAATTATACAGTAACCTTGACACCTCTGCCGTGCTTGGATGCACCTCCACAGAGATGAAGAAAGCTGGATGTGACAGAGAGAGAGAGAGAGAGAGAGAGAGAGAGAGAGAGAGAGAGAGAGAGAGAGAGAGAGAGAGAGAGAGAGAGAGAGAGAGAGAGAGGTAGACAGGAAAGTCTTAATCCCTGGCTGAGAGACAGGGAGAGAGAGAGAGAGAGAGAGAGAGAGAGAGAGAGAGAGAGAGAGAGAAGAGAGAGAAGAGAGAGAGAGAGAGAGAGAGAGAGAGAGAGAGAGAGTGAGAAAGAACGAGAATAAGAAAGACAATGAGAATGAGAAAGAGAGAGAGGTAGACAGGAAAGTCTTAATCCCTGACTGTGAGCAAAGGCGAAGGTGAAGGCATGGTGTGGAAACAGAGGGAGTGATGGCAGCTTCATCTCACCTGGGGAGGGTGCAGACCTCTCTAAGCTGCTGTTATTGGACACGGACATGGTCATCACACTTCCCAGAGTGCCGGGAATGCATAAAAGAAGAAGAAGAAGAAGAAGGAGAAGAAGAAAAATCTCCCGTCCCCTGTCAAAAATCCCCTTCCTCAAGCATTTGTCCCTGGGAAACACCTTGTGGTCTGGAGAATGAATCCGTACATGGTGGAAAGCACACGCGCACGCGCACACACACACACACACACACACACACACACAGGAACCAACGGCTTTGCAGCAGCAGGGCTACGATTTTGATTGAAATGCTCCACTGATTTGCCCTTTAAAATTGGCCTGAGCTGTGCAAATGCACACCTGATTGCCATCAAGTACAGCCTGTGGACCTTGAAACCGCATTTACTTGCTACAGTAGCTAGCCCCATAATAGCTCACTCACTAATGCATGCAATGCCGACCATTGTTAGCACGTTGTTGTGTTGGTTTGCTACGTGCCGATGCCAAGGCAAGGCAAACCACGTCACTGGGGGAATATATGTTATTCACAGTAATTTAAATTGATGAACTGAAACAACATCTTCTCTCTTACTCTAGCATCTCTCTCTTGCTGAATCTTCAGCAGACAGGGGTGGACTGGGTGAGAAATAGGGCCTGGGCACTTTTGGCTTAAAGGGGCCCCACATAATTAATGGCGCAGAACTGATTTTATAAAACATTTCTGAAAATAGGGGCCCACGAGGGTGCGGGGCCCACCAGGAAATGCCGGCTATGCCAGATGGCCAGTCCAGCCTAGCTGTTAGCAGATGCTCTGGGGGTCTGGTGCCATAACTTATTAGGATGGCAAAGGGAGTGGGTGGGTGGGTGGGATGGTGGATGCTATAATCCCTCAACGAAGGCAGAAGCAGCCAGGCAGGCAGGCAGTGGTCTTAGTCCTGACAGGCACCTGGGGGTTAGTTAGTGGCCGATGGAGAACTGGGGCTCGGTCCCCGTAGGGTAGGTGCACCTTGTCAGGGCTGTGGCTCTGAAGCACTGACTGCACTATTACACACGCGCAGGAGGCGCTCTGAACAACGGCCTGGAATCCGCTTGTGACTTGACATGTTACAGTAATGCAGCCTTCTGCACAATTGGGATCCACAGTGTCTTCCACCCCATTTCTGTTTCTCTGTTGTCCCTCTGCTCTCTGTTTCAGAAGAACCTTGAAATTCTCAAGACGCTGTTACAGTTTTTTTTCCACACTGACATACATTCGGTGTGATACTCTGAGGTATTGCAAATGCCCACAACCTAGATTTCTACACTGAGGTTATTCTGTCAATTCCAGTGGCTGTTAAATAATTTAATTAAAAAAATATCTGAAATACACTGTAATTTCACTTCATATGAATTATAATCCATGAGGATTGCATGTGAATCATTTCCATTTTTCCATGAAATACTGTACATCTAATGCATGCACACATGGTTATATCTATGCATAGGGTGCAAGATAGCCGCCATCTACAGCTGCTGTGAGACTGTGTGCTGCCAGTGGGGTTAACCATCTCTCCCAAGGAGACTCCAGATCTTTGGTGCATGAATGTGACGATCTGATCTGAGGAGTTTCTTCCAGTGAGGAGGTGCATTTCAGGTGACAGCGATAGTAGCGATGGCGCTTCTGTGGGGAGTTCATGTCACAGAGACTGACCCCCCCACCGCAGCACCCCCCTCCACAGGGCCAGTGTGTGTCTGCACCGTGACAGTTAGCAGACCGCTGAAACCAACCCAGGGACATACTGGCCGTCCCCGAGGAGATGGGGAAAAGAGACAAGTCTATTTTTTTGCACTGTGGTAGGTCATCCTGTGATGTCAAAGCTTCTGTATATGGGAGTGTTTTCTTTCTCTCCTGGTTGAATTACATGTCTATCTCTGCATACTACCAATGGCTTTTCACTCACTGAGCTTTTTTTGTATGGCAGTTTTATACAATATATCTATTTATATTCAGTCCTTTGGAGACTGTTGGGGGTGGTGGGGGTATTGTGAGGTCACTCCCCCAATGAATCCACGTCAGTCAGTCCCGCAGAATTACCTGTGGCAAACTAATTGAGCTGATTTCTCATCGTAAAAGGGGCGAGCCAGAGACAGCCACCGCTACTTGGCATGCAAATCAGGAGAAATCTGTCAGCCACCTCATGGTGGAAATGCCAGGCAGAGCAGAGCAGAGCAGGGAGGCGAGCAAGAGGAGCAGAGACATCAGAGGCAAGAGGGGAGGCAGGAGACGCAGGGAGATGAAGGAGGAGGGGAGGCATCAGAGGCCAGAGGGGAGGCAGGAGGAGGGGAGGAAGGAAGAGGGGAGGCAGGAGGAGATGCAGGAGGAGGGGAGGCAACAGAGGAAGGAGGGGAGGCAAGAGGAGTGGAGGCAAGAGGAGGGGAGGAAAGAGGAGAGGCAACAGGAGGAGATGCAGGAGGAGCAGAGGCATCAGAGGCCAGAGGGGAGGCAGGAGACGCAGGGAGATGAAGGAGAGGCAACAGGAGGAGATGCAGGAGGAGGGGAGGCATCAGAGGAAGGATGGGAGGCAGGAGGAGGGGAGGCAACAAAGGAAGGATGGGAGGCAGGAGGAGGGGAGGCAACAAAGGAAGGAGGAGGGGAGGCAAGAGGAGCAGGAGACGCAGGGAGATGAAGGAGAGGCCAGAGTAGGGTAGGCAGGAGGAGACGCAGGGAGATGAGCAAGAGGAGGGGAGGCATCAGAGGCGGGAAGAGAGGAGGCAAGAGGAGGGGAGGCAACAAAGGAAGGAGGGGAGGCATCAGAGGCAAGAGGGGAGGCAGGAGACGCAGGGAGATGAAGGAGGAGGGGAGGCATCAGAGGCAAGAGGGTAGGCAGGAGACGCAGGGAGGCGAGCAAGAGGAGCGGAGGCATCAGAGGCAAGAGGGGAGGTAGGAGGAGGGGAGGCATCAGAGGAAGGAGGGGAGGCAGGAGGAGGGGAGCAAGAAGAGCGGATGCAACAGAGGCAAGAGGAGCGGGAGCAGCTGAGGCAAGATGGGAGGCAGGAGGAGGAGTGGCAGGAGGAGAGGAGGTAGGAGGGGAGGCAGGAGGAGGGGAGGCAGGAGGATGGGAGGCAGGAGGAGACGCAGAGAGGAGAGCAAGAGGAGGAGAGCAAGAGGAGGGGAGGCAGGAGGAGGGGATGCAGTAGAGGCAAGAGGAGGCGAAGTGAGCAAGAGGAGGGGAGGCAGGAGGAGGCATCAGAGGCATTAGAGGCAGGAGGAGGGGAGGCAAGAGGAGGGGGGCATCAGAGGCCGGAGGAGATGCAGGGAGGCAGGAGGAGGAGACGCAGGGAGGCAGGAGGGGCATTAGAGGCAGGAGGAGGGGAGGCAGGGGGAGACGCAGGGAGGGGAGCAAGAGGCGTGGAGGCAAAATAAGCAGAAACAGGAGGAGGCTGAATGGAGGCCAGGGGAGGCAGGAGCGGCCAGGAGGCAGCAGAGGAGCAATGGAGGCAGCAGAGGAGCAATGGAGGCAGCTGAGGAGTGGAGACAAGAACAGCAGAGGAGGAGGGGAGGCAAGAGGAGCTGAGGTAGGCAGCAGAGGCAGGAGGAGGGGAGACACAACAGAGGCAAGAGGAGAGAAAGAAGAGCGGATGCAACAGGAATGGGGAATGGGGATAGCAGAAGCAAGAGGTGGGGACGCAGGAGAGATAGAAAGAAAAGCAGAGGAGGAGGAGGAGGAGGAGGAGGAGGGGAGGCAAGAGTAGCATCATGGGCAGCAGGGGGAGAGGCAGGAGTCGACCCTCCTCATCCTCCACATTGATCCGCCAGTAGCAGCAGCAGTAGCAGCAGCAGCAGCAGGGTGGGGCCTCTCTAATTGCATAAACAAAGAGGAAAATCCATAGTCATTATGCATTTCAGCCGGTCGCTAATAGACAAAATACTTTATTAGAGTGGGACTGAGAAGGTCAGAACTGGCCAGGCATCTCAAAGAGGAAGAGGCTCCTGTGTTAGCTGTTTGCCAGTTGAACCTGCTCTCGCACTGCCCCGTGCTCTCTAGTCTTCTACTCTGGCAGTGTAGTTGATAGCGTGGGATTAGTTCTTATAGATCATTTCATTTTGAACTCAATCAATTTCAAAGAAAGTATACCGGTACTGTGTTGGTTGGTACGTATGTTAAAATCAACACATCCACCAAAATCTGATATGGGGAGAAAAAAAAACGTGAAATTTTCTCATATTACCGTATGATCATGTGGTTAGGCCTAAGTTTGCACATTTTTGGGGATAGTCCTGCAAGAAAAGGTAGAAAAAAGTCAGAAAAAGTTAGAAATTGTAAAAAATTTGAGTCTAAAGAAAAAAATAAGGTTGTGCTGTTTAGCCTACCCGACACAAACCTGTTGAACATGCACAAAGAAACAATGATGAGCACCATTAATCACCATTAATCTGTTCCGTATTTCCCCAACGTTTGGCCAAAAAAGGTTGAGAACCGCTGCTCTAAGGTGAAATATGGTACTTCACTTAAGGTTGTTCAGTAAGCTATTATGCTTCATTCAATGCAGCTACAGTACCATTCAATGCAGCAGATTTCCCAGTGGATTATAAAAGGCCAGTAGAAACAGCCAGATCCAAGGTTTAAATGAAGATTCAATATGTTTCGCCATATCAACCGAGAAGATAACAATTCCGACAAACTCTCAACATCACAAACAGAAAATAGTACAAATGGTACAAAACAGCAAAGCACGTACATAAAGGGAAGCAACCATGAGGGGACACAGACAAATAAAGTGGACAGTGAAAGAATAGTACATCAGAGATGATTAACGTAAAAGTAGAAGCATTCTTTCACTGCATCCATCTCAATAGGTACAGTGGTGATGATGATGACGATGATGATGATGATGATGATGAGGATGATGATGAAATGTCATATTGAAATGAACTGTAAGCCTTGTGAACAATCCTACCAATAAACAAAGTAACAAAAAAATAGGTACAGTGGAATAACTGTTATACGATCATTGCATTACATTAGATTAGTTACACTTAGCGGACGCTTTTATCTAAAGCAGCGGTTCTTAACCTTTTATCTAAAGCAGTGGTTCTCAACCTTTTACAAACGCCCCCTTTACCTCATCATAAGCCTGACAACGCCCTCCTTAGTATTAAAAAAAAAAAGACTAATGCCCCCCAATGGCAACTAAGCACCACCCCCTCTCAGTTGTATCCTTCTCAACGCCCCCCTAGAGCTCCCCAACGACCCCTGGGGGGCTGTACCGCCCCTGTTGAGAAACAGCAATCTAAAGCATATTACAGTTATTTTACAAGGTATTGGTTACAGTCCCTGGAGCAATGTGGATTAGGTGCCTCCTTTCTCAAGGGCACTTCATGGATAGAGGTGTAGGAAGAGGAAAGCAAACCCACCCCCTGCACTCCCATGCAGTCATGCAGTCCAGTTCATGATGCATATCACCTTCTGTGACGGTGCATACACACCAACGGCGCGGACGTCCACTTAACGTCCACAATGAGTAGGCTCATACGACTTTGATTTTGTGAACTGATGTAGATAAAGCATGTGAGGGAGAACTTTTTGTCAAGATGTGGGTGGTATTAAAAACAGCGCATTTAAAGAGGAGGAGCTGAAGTGGGGACCTGCGCAAACTTGTGTAGGGGTGTGAGACAAGACTCATATACACACGTGAGTGAGTTGTTGACCAACCAGTTCATGGGAGCGTGACATAGGAGGCGGTCTGCAGACGAGCATCGACGGGGATAAGCAACTGCAAAGGTTACAAGATCTGAATGCAGTCGCATTCATCCCACGATAGTTTAACAACATGTGACATGTCACCTCGTCGACGCAACATGACCGAAATTTTGAAGTTTGACAGGAAATCTAACCATCATGCAGCATTTTCATTCAGAGTGCATTCCTGTCTAAATGTGCATGCATGCGTTGATGACTAATCGAATGCTCTTATTGGCTGCTGCCCGCGGATAGAACGTGGACGTTGACTGTGCAGTGTGAAAGGCAGCCCCCGAACCTCTCGGACTGGCACTGCTCCCGGAGACGTTAAGTGAACGTGAACATCTTGGTGTGCATGTACCGTGAGGCGTTGAACAGCTGAAAGGCCCAAGGGATAAAAGACCTCGACAGACTGTCTATTGAGGGCACTTCAGCCATTGATGTACAGGTACATAGGTGTAGGGAGAAGTCAGGTGGGATTTGAACCAACAACCACCAGATTGAAGGACCACCTCCCTAACCATGAGGCCACAGCTACCAGGTTATGTCTCGTCCTGTAGGAGGAGAAAACTGACTCTGCAATTGGCTTGTATTGTAATATATTTTAAAATCACCTCACAATCCCACACGAGAACACAAACCCAACCCAATCCTCTCCATAATTTAGAAATGTGAAGCAGGAAGCTACACCAGTAGCAAAGCCATTTTCTATGATTTTTTTGAAGAAAAAAAGTAATAAAACATGAAAATCAAATGTATTATTTAGTATTTGTTGTTGTGTCCTAACTGTAGTAGAGGCTTTGGGGTTAGTACTCCTTGTTTTAAGAGTTTCGTCTTCGGAGATCTGCGTCATTTTCAAATATCACAGGATGGGATGAGATGTTAGCTGTATTGTGTGCACACATACAAAAAAAAACTAGGTGAATAGTGGGGAGTACTTTAGGCTAAGTTAAGTTCAGATTGTGGGCATTACTGAGGTCGAATTTCTGATCCGCTCAGTAACATTTCATGAGAGAGGACTGTCGAAAGATGAGGTGGGTGGGAATTGAATTTAGGACACATCATCAGCAGTGTTCCTCCGGCTCGAGGGGTCTTTGGCCCTTAAAGCACTCTAGCTTGCAGCACACCCTCACCAGAGGCAGGCAGCAACAGACTGATCAAACCCATGGCCAATTTGTGATACCACTACCCTTGTCTCGTTAGCTAGGGGACCAACTGGGGCTGCTCCTCTTCAGCCAAAGTCACCAGCTGCTGTGCAGCTGATAATATTACAGACAGGGACTGTGAATCTCGGCTGGGTAGCATCACTTCAGAGACTACAATTCTATCACACTGTGATCCAGGGCGATCCCAGAGTTAATACATCTGTTCCAGGCATACATTTGCATGTACTTATGGGAGGTTCTAACTAGCACAAGTCTTGCCTGGTTAACACCAGACCTTAGGTCTGGGGAGCGGCCTATTGTAAATTCTGTAGGGGCCAGAATACTTGGCTATTATGACACACTGCCCTGCTCTCTGATTGGACAGAGAAACTGTAAAGGTCGGAATGCTTGGCCATTATGACACACCTGTCCCGCTCTCTGATTGGACAGAGACAGGGACCATGATCTTGTCCGTTATGAGACATCCTCGCCAGACTGTCTTTCAGATCGAAATGATTGTGTAGAACTAAAGGCAATATGGGAGTTCCCAGGCTAGCACAAGTCATGGATGACAGTTAATGGATCTTGCAACTGTATTAGAATTAGATGCACAAATAGAACATGATGATTTGGAACATTTGATGGGCTAATTGCTTCTGAATATCTAGTAGGTTATACTGCTATGATACGAGCAGGCAAACACTATGGAGTTGATTGGCTTTCACCAAAAAATCTGGCAAAGTTGAGAATGCTGGCAAAGTTGAGTGACAAAATCAATAATTAAACAACATTGAACATGGAAGTGGTATTACATTTGTATTAGTGTTAGGCCCACACATGGAAAAGGATGATTTGCAATATTTGATAATGGACTCATTGCTTTTGAATCTAAAGTGCCACAAGTTGCAAGCAGGTACGCAAGTGAGTTGATTGGCTTTCACAAGTAATGCTGGCAACCTTGTGCATGCTTAAGTAACACACGTAGAATAAGATAATTCGGAATATTTGATAATGGAGTTTTCCGATATTTGATAATGGAATTTCTTGTGAATAGGCCGTAGTGCTACAAGTTACAAGCAGGTAAGCACTCTGCTTTCACAAAAAAGTTGGTAAACCTGAGAATGCTTGAGTGACAAAAGCAATGATGGGGTGGTGTTGAAGTGCACATTGCCCATGGGAACCAGTGTTGCCAGATTTGTCTGATCAAAACCCGCCCAAAAGGTTCTAACAAACCGCCAAAATGCGCTAAATTCCGCCCAATTTCAACAAATTGCATTGGTTTCAACACCAAATGGCCAATTTTTCCCGCTTTTACCACAACCGCCCAATCTGGCAACACTGATGGGGACCCAGGTTTGAGTCTGATCTAAGTAATTTCCAAGCCCTTCCCCATCTCTATCACACATACTTTTCTGCCTCTCCATTGTCCTAATAGAAGCAAAAATGAAGAAGAAACAACAATCACATTAAACGGGAGCTGTTGATATAATAGATGGTCCTCATCCACACTGCAACACTTTCCCACTTTTGTACTAAATGAAACTTCTGAACTCTTTAACCTTGTCCCTAAGATGAAGATCATCAGCCAATCAAATTTCAAAGAACCAGGAAAATATAGCTCGACCGCATTCATCCTCTGCCAAACTCATTCCAACTTCCTTTAAAAGGGGGAAGTAGCCTGGCTAATATACATTCTACAAATCGCTCTGTACCATACAAAGCAAATGAGAAGAAAAGTGGGCAATTTAAATGATAACGCTTCATTTTGCATTAGCGCTTAAGCAGCCTGCTTTGATACTGTAGAGCAGGTTGAGGGCTATGAGATACCTTGTATTATGATGGGGCTCGGCTCGGCTCGGCCTGGTCTGAGATGAACGTACCAGCACATCACAGAGGGTAATGGCTTTCTTGTGAAATCACTGGCAGACGGAAAATGTACAGAGGTAAGGCTCTGGAGGAGAGTGAGCTGTAATTAAGTTGTGTGCATTAATTTAAATACCAACATTATATAGCCATTGTCATGATTGGTTTCAGCATCTAATAGCCTACATTTTTAAATTTATTTTGTGACTGAAACGCAAGGACAGTGGATGTCTACTTTATTACATGTTTTTGTGAAAACAATCGATGCAGACTAGTGAGTTACACAACATACAATTAACGGCTGGTAGTAAACAATTGCCATATTTGTCAGAAGAAGTTATATATTCCAATGTATTTGTTTTTGATGATGCATCATTTCTATACTTCCAAAATCATCCCCAAATTCCTACTATGTTCTTTATATCTTTGCATACCTACAGACATTGCACTGTGACCATGCTTCAAACGTTTCAAGTCAAAGAGAAGTGAACTACTTCCAAAGCTACATTGGCATATGAAACATAACCCTTGTGTTGTGTTCATAAGCTGCATACACCTGTGGTGGTAACAAAACTCAGCTATAAAATACCTAAAAACACTAGTTATCATCACATATTGTTTTTCATCTCATGGCTAACTTGGTATGTATTCATATCCATGGAAATATTACTTTATGTTATCATCTTTTTGACTTTACTGGTCTTTTATCTTACATTATGCAAATCGTTTTTGATGACCAAAACTATCAAAATCTGCATAAATTCACTATTAATACCTCCTAAAGTGATACAATTAGTGATTATGTTGTCCATGTATTACAGCTGATATGAGAGTACAACAACCCCCAAATTTATTTTATTGTTTTTTTTCTAATATTGAAAAATATCATCAATAGTGGCATTTGTGGTGTTGAGGTCCAAACCAACCCAAAGAGATTTATAGCAGGATAAAGACCAAATGTCAACTAAATTAGTTTTTCAGTGCATAAAATCAATGTTTAAATATGTTGACTTGATGTTTTTCAATATTTATATGATTTTAGTGTGGTAAATATGCAAAATAACAAGTCTGTCCGAGTCACAGCTATTCCACCAATCTAATGCAAAGATATTGGAAATGAACACATCAATTAACATGAAAAAAGTCACACTATTCATCTGAATCCCCTATGCCATGAACATGGACCATTATGTCATTGCCACATCAACTTTATGGAAAATATAAGACCAGTTCTACATGTTTGGGTGCCATTATGAATTTTTGATACGTTTTTTGGAAAAAATAATGTGCAAAAATGTATTTCGCAAACAAATGTGCAAAAAATCTCATTATATAATGCAGAAATGGATTCCCTGACCATGAAAACATATGAGTAGACACCAGAAATACATCTGTACTCCTTTCAGAACAGGAGATATGACGTATTGTAGTGTATGGGACTGTCCGGCGGCCATATTGGATTTGGAATATGAAAAAGCTGGCAAAAAAAATTTCAGGCAAGAAATATATTTTCCTCACCATAAATCACCAAACTAAAGACAAGGGGCAACCAACAGCTTTTCAGAAATGCATACAACAGCCAAAAATCTATGCCGGGTCAATTTTGACCCTGAACACCACAGATGTAACTTTTTTTTTTTTGGACCTTTAAAATTTACTAAAATGATAAAACATATTTTTTGTGTGTTGCAATGATTGTGACTGAGGATTAGATGAAGCCTTATTCCAAGAAAATAAAGGAAAGGTTTTTTTTTTCACACTAAAACTTGAAAACGGGTCAAAAATGACCCGAACACAACATAAGGGATAAAGCAATCATATCCAGTATGTTCTTATCTTTTGACCCTAAACCAATATAAACTGAGGAAAAAAGGATATTTGGAGACTTTGAGTAATCACCCAACCTTATACCACTGTGCATAACTATATCAGGTCAAGGGCAGTCATGGGTAAGCGGTTAGGCTGTCAGACTTGTAGCTCAAAGGTTGCCAGGTTGGTGGCATCCTCCTCCATGACTGAGGTACCCTGAGCATGGTACCGTCCCACAGCACTGCTCCCTTGGGGCGCCATTGAGGGTTGCCCCCTTGCACGGGTGAGGCATAAATGCAATTTTGTTGTGTGCAGTGCTCACTTGTGTGCTATGGAGTGCTGTGTCACAATGACAATGGGAGTTGGATTTTTCCAATGGGGCTTTCACTTTTATCAGAATAAGCATTCAGGTGGTGCGTCTCGTCTCGTCTACAGCTAAAGAAAAACACTCTGTGATGAGAAAGTGACAAAATAGGTGGCGGACGGTTTTGGCAGGGTTGTTCTGATAAGTAATGAAAGTGTGGCAGCAAGGGCAAGTGGAAGTCTATGATTCATATTTACGACAGTGATAGAAAAGTCAAGTGAATTGCACCATGAAATTTTGAGGGACTCCCAGGCAACAAAAAACAGCGTATTCGCCTGTAAATATTAAGAATGGCAGGTTAAGAATGTATTGAAACTGGAAATTGTTGATAAGTGCTTTATGAGACATCATTCTTGTATATAATCTTATCCCCTTGGTAGTAAAATATTGTAAACAACATATTTTGAATGATGGAAACAGACAACGGGCAATTTAGGGAATGGCTGAATGTTGCAAATGACCCCTTTAAAATCTGTCTCTTGCTGCCACTAGCATCTTCTGTGCCTATGAATCCCGTCACAGGATTCATTGAGCAAGAGAGCGAGCGTTACTGCCAAAATATGGCAGGCTGTGGGGTTTTACTTCTGTCATTACATATGTTCTTTGTAATATGTTTCATCGTTAAAAAAAAAAAAAAAACATTGCCATCAGGGCTGGCTTTTTCAATAGGTAGTATAGGAAAATGCTAAGGGCGCCACTCCGTTAGGGGGCGCTAGACTAGAAAACTGGGGATGGGGGAAAAAAATCCTTTTCTCTCTGTAACACATCACAAAATGAACAGAAGGAAAGTAATTCAGCATTGAAACAAAAGAATAATGCCTCATTTGCCACCCCCTGCACCGTTTAAGATGTCAGGTGATTAAACTTGCCATACAAAATACTGCATTGCCAGTTTAACCCTTAAACTCTACTTTTTACAGTTCTCAACTGTAAAAAAACAACTCAACTCAACGAGCTGAATTAACACTGCATCGATTGGTACCGATTAACACTGCAAATTTTGCTGTGTACTGTGTGAGTGATGTATGATAATGAAGCAGTAGGCCTATAGGCCTAGCAGATTTTAAGAAATAACAGTCAGTGTTAGCAGACCAATATTAAAATAATGCTGCAAACTTTTCATTCGTACAGGTAACAGATCTTACTGTATTTTATTCATGAATACTGTAGATTCAACACAGCAATATGCAATAGCTATTTGTAAGATATTTTTTAGGACTGGACTGTGTTGCATACTATGCATTGCTGATATCAAAAGACCTCGCTGCACTATAATGCAACTGAAATCTCCCATGGCATGCATGCTGCACTGTGCAGGCTCGGTGGGGAATCTATCTCTGCACAATAATGATTAAAACGGTAAAAGTCTGTTGTATCCTCCAAAAGGACCCCTCATTTTTTCATCCATCTGGATGCTATGAGCGTGTCCTGGACTTGAGGAAACAGCGTCTGATTTCAGCTGCCAGCCTCCCGCAGCTCTGTGCACTCTTCAGAGGTCCATAAATCAACACATGACTTACTCAGGAGCCCAGCGCCTCAGATACCGTAGCAGTAGCATGTGTGCTGAGACATGGAGGGCCCTGAAATAATCACCATCATATTGGTGGTAACTGGGAGCATCACATGAGGATGATGGTGCTGGTGATCCAAGGATGGCAGGTTCAATCAGTCCTGTAATGGGACGGGAAAAAAAAACAACCTGGGCATTTTTGGCATAGATCAGGCCCTATGTTTTCTACAATATTATGATTGTCTATTGCCTTTATTAACGATCTAGGAATGGGCCGTCCCATTTAAATCGTAAGCTTTCTCTAAGGGAAAAAAACAGGAGCAAAAACAACAAATCAACAGTATCGGCCCCTGAGGACTGTCAGCCCACTGGGAAAATGCCCTATATGCCAGATTACCAATCCAGCCCTATGGGTCCTGTGCTGTGCTATGTTATGCTGTCTTTAGTTGAAGCGGCTGCATCAAGGTGAGCAAAAATCCCCTAAGGCTGAACCTCAACACGATGGGCATTTCTCAAAGTGAAGTTTTCCGGCCTTTCTTGGACGAGTAACGCCCATTTATTGTGGATTTCATCAAGGTGTGTGCAATTATAACTAGTGATTGGATCTTTGTCTGAAATCCACGAAAAAATGAGCGTTACTCGTCCTGGCAAGGAAGAACACTTCACTTTGAGAAATACCCATTGTGTCAATTATAGCAGCGTCTGTGGAGCAACTGCTCACACGTCTCACACTCTCTCCTTGCTTAGATGGCGAAAAATCTTGTGTGAGGGAGATCCGGGTACTGTTCGGTTCACTGAAAGCAAATGGTCACGACAATTACTGCACAAGATACACATCAGAACATTTCCCCATTATACGAGCAGTAGTTAATCATACTGGCTTTGTGTATTGCATGCAATCCATTATGTTTGGAGGATTTATGCCGTGTACCAATTCATAGATTCTATTGCACATTCATTATCGGAGCGATGCTACCTTTTGCATACCAAAAAGCTGTAATTCTTTCATCTGAAATTTGCCGACAGTAGTTTAGTGAGTTTTGATGATCCCTCCTTGAAATTATATTATGTCTGTGTCCCACATTAAGGGTGTGAGCCAACAAAGCCCAAAGAGAAACAAAGGCTAAAATAAAACAGCCTGGAGAGCCAGACTAGATATGAACATTTTAGTCTCGGCTTGCTTGCATTAGACAGCAGACGATTGTAGGTGGGGCCAAAATTTAATTATGGTTTAAATTGGTCCAAAGATTCTACTAAGGAGGAGGACAAATGGACCAATGCTTCAAAAGAAGGGGAAACTTGCATTGTGATTGGTGGGCTATTGCTTGTTCCTTTTATGATGATCCTACAATAAACGAAGCAAAGACCAGCTCAACAGGCGAATGCATTTTTGGCCGCTATTGGCGGGTTCACCGAGTTTACTAGGCTAAGGAAAAAAAGACATTCAAAGTGTCTTCCGCTGCTGCTGAGTCTTCTCCTCTCTCTCCATCATGGGTAGTTTCCCCCTTTGCCATCTGGGCTTCCTTGAAGATGTAGGCCAGCCCGAGACCCACCTTTAGCCTCCTGCGGGCTTTTGTAATTCGGTGCAGATAATGTGGCCTGGATTTAAATTATTTAAGCATTTGCAGGGGGGGTAATGTCCAGCAGTGTGCTCTGTCAATATCTGTAAGATGGATAACTCAGTGCTTCCCCAAGTGCATTCACTTGGATCCCTGAGGGTGCAAATAAAATACTTATCACTCCTGAGCAAATGACTACCCCTGAAGTGTGTCTCCAAATGACTGGGTTTAGGTGTTCTTTTTACCATCTGCACACAAGACACATATTTGTTCATTTGAGCCCAGGGCAACTCGTAGTCCTGAGCCCATTCTTATTCTAGGAGGGTCTCTTGCTTGCCATTTTGTGTGCAGGTTTGTGCATGGCTGGTAGGCAGTTCGCTTTCTCATGGACATGTTTGTTTGTCTCAGAGGGATGGAACAGGTACTTGCCAACTTAGATTAGAGTTTACTTTAAAATGTTTTGAAATGTTCAGGTAATTTCTGTTGACATACAGTATTAATACAGGCAGGACACCAGACCAAACCTATTGTAGCACTATTGCTTGCAGCTGTAGGGATGATGTATTCTCAGATGGGATATAGTGTTTTTTATATAAATACAATAGTTGAAAAGTTTTTAGATCTCTCCCTTCCATTCAAACATTTAAATGCACAGAACTCACACACACTTTTCCCTATTGTCTGATTTTGCATTTGTTGTTTTGTGTGTCTTCCGTTGACATACTATATTAATACACACACCAGACCAAACATATTGTTACACTATCACTTGCAGCAGTAGGGATGGACTGTGTATTCTTAGATGGGACATGTTTTGATATACAACTGCAACAGTCGCAAAGTTTTTAAATCTCCCCACTTCCAACATTTACATGCACAGAACTCACACAAACTTTTGCAGCCCACTGTTGTTTCGTATAAAGTCACAGTGGTTATAAAACTCAAACAATGGGCTTTGGAGCCTCCCCAATGAATATTTTAGCATTTGGAATGTGAACAGGATAATGAAATTCAAAAGAAAATGACTCCGAAACGGTGAGGAATTAGAAAGAGGAGGAGGCAAACAAACAAAGGGAAAGCGAAAGACATCCCTTGGGCAACATCTGGTGGCGTGGTCAACAAAGACAAACATGTCACGCAGGACAGATTAATAATGAGTAAATATTGAGGAAGGAATTGCCTCAAACTAGAAGAATACTTGTTGTGCATCTGGAAAGAAAAGAGGAGAAAGAGGAGGAGTATTACAGATGTAAGATGAAGAAGCACTGTATGGGGGTACAAGGAGAGGAGGAGGGAGGGGCGGGGGAATGGTTTGAAGACTTTGAAATGAACTATAGGGTGAGCTAATGAATATAAAACAGATGCATCGCTTGAGTTCCATCATGATGAAGTTACATTGAGCCAGCGCCCTGCTATCGTGCTGCTCAATTCCCCATCTGCCAGGGTGCTACAGGGGCCTCTCTCTTCTTGTAGAACTTGCATATTAATATGTCACC
The DNA here is from genome assembly GCF_034702125.1 of Engraulis encrasicolus. Classification (NCBI taxonomy): domain Eukaryota; kingdom Metazoa; phylum Chordata; class Actinopteri; order Clupeiformes; family Engraulidae; genus Engraulis; species Engraulis encrasicolus. The sequence goes on from NC_085878.1 coordinate 6,232,857, forward strand.
TCATGCGCAAACGACATGGCCAATATATTTAGCTCATTTCATGTCTCTCTATTCCCTGTTCTCATGTCCTTGACTCGAGCTTACAGTAAGTGAAGACCAACTCCACAGGACTCTTAAGACTCACTTAATAAACTAGAAAATGTTGAAGCCATCTTGTAATCACTTAGTTTGCAGCTTTTGATTTTTTTTACCCCAACCTATACATCCCTTAAGAGATGCTGTAGTCCCAGTTGGTGTGTTCAGCACTTGATCAGGGAATCGGCTGTTGGGGTAGAGATAATACGACACTGTCCTCGGGGTAAGTTCATTCCCAGTGTGCTTTAAAGGCTAGTTCTATATGAGAAGTGAATGTACACATTGTTATCTGACCAGACAGTGGGTTTCTAATCTCAATGCTTTTTAAGACTTCCCTTTTCAAGATTTGTGGTCTTTAATTATGCATTTCATTATAAATCCTTTCTGGTGCCCTGAGTTCATGACCGTGTGCATCACAGAAGGATCTTCACATGTACAAACCAGGGCCACTGATAGATTTGTCTGGGCCCAGGACAAATTAATCTGAAAGGGCCACCCAATCCCAATTTTGGGACCCAACACAACTCCCCACTCCTATCCACTGGGCCCAGGACAACTAACCCCTTTGACCTCCCTGTCGTTACATTACATTACATTACATTTTTTTTATCTTTACTATTTTTATTTTTATTTTCCCCTCCCTGACTATTCCTGTTTTATTTTTGTCTTGCAATGTCCATGTGGGCATTTGTTTATTTGTGTATTTATGTAAGCTACTGGATACCTGAATTTCCCCCTGGGGATTAATAAAGTTACTCTACTCTACTCTACTCTACTCTACTCTACTCTACTCTACTCTACTCTACTCTACTCTACATTGCATTTGGCAGACGTTTTTTAACTAAAGCGACTTACAATCGAGGACATAATCATAGCCAACATCACTAGCAGATACGAAGTGCACAGGAAATATGCAGAACAACTAGTGCAGATGAGTGCGATGCATTACTGAAGTGCGATACACTACTGAAGAAGATATGTGGATAGGCGGGAGAAGAGTCATGCAGAGAGCACAGAGAAACATCACATGTTCCAGAGTGCATACTAAATATTACACCTACACAAAGGAGGATTACGCTGCTATGAATTGCCTCTCCAATTGCCTTTTGCTTGGCTGGCCTATAAAGAAAAGAGGATAGGTTAGGGCAGTGTTTCCCAACCAGGGGTACGTGTACCACTAGGGGTACGCGAGCACACTGCAGGGGGTACTTGGAAAAATGAAATTGTATCAAATGCATGGATCATAGTAATAGCATAATGTAATGTAATGTAACATAGTCACATTGGGATAGAGAAAGTGATATAGAACATGAGTTACAGGGTACTCATGGCACAAAGAAAAGGCTTAGGGGGTACTTGAGACAAAAAAGGTTGGGAAACACTGGGTTAGGGTATTCATTAGCATTCTGAGTGCTTAGGCTTACAATGCTCACATGCTTGCAATGCCTATACAGTGTGCAATTTCATATCTACATTAGAATCAGAAATGGACATGAAACTACTCTTAAGAAATAGGCTCCGAGGAGGGCAATGAATAAAACAACACATGGACAAAGTGATCCATAGCAATAGCTGTGTGCCTCCCTGCGGTTGTGGTGCCTTTTCAAAAAGGAATGGATTGCTTAGCTGTTGCACCAAGCTTGTAGACAGTAGGTGGTCTGGCAACCTCCAAAAGATAGGAAGTCTCCAGAGAACAGAACAACAGATGCCTACCAAATGTCTCTTACCCAGAGGGTAAATACGTAGTGTAAAAGTACTCTTACTCATGTAATTACAACACTAGCAAATGATCTTATAGTCATCTCACATAGTTATTCCACAGCCACTAATGAGGTACATATGCTGTAAGAGTACTTCTACGTTTACTCTACTCCTCGGCTCGCTGTCGTACAGGATTACAACTGATCACACCACTGACTCTGATGGCGAATGTGAGCCTACCGTACATTATATGCCGTGGAACCACTGATGCTTTATTTTTTGCAATTGGTCAGACCGAGAATAATGTAAGAAGGCAACATGTCATATAAATTTCTTTCCGAGGTCCCCACAGCAACCTGTAGCCTATGGGCCCCAGGCCATCTTAATCCGGCCCTCTGTTGTGTTACGTCTTGCGCAATAATGACACTGTATTAATGTCCATGACTGTTATCATAACATATTCGAGATGTCAAATTGACACTGTCTTTGGGTGTTCTGATCGCCACAATATGATATTAACCAAGTTGTTACTACCAGACAAGGTCTCGGCCAGGTCAATTCGATGTACGCCAACACCTTTTTAGCATTGTCATGACAACTGGACATCTTTTATTCGTTTTATTTCTTTCAAATGTCTCAGCCTCTGAAACTAGTGGTGTTGTTTTGAAAGACCATGTCAACAATAGTTTAATTCCTTCTTGCTGGTGAAAGAATATAAATCGTGAGAGAATATAACCCCGTCCACCCCCACATGTCAACTGCGGTTCTGCTGAAGAAAAAATTGCAGCGAGAAAATACAACACAAACATAGTGGATCTCTCCCTTCAACACTGGTGTACAGCTTTCAGTAGGAATGTTAACTTTCAATGTCAAAAAAGTTATACGTTATGACTGTCATCTTCTATGTATCTCCACATTATGGAAAATAGGGATATGTTTGTACTTTTTTGTTGTTTTTGTTACCATGTGATTTTTTTATATCAGTTTTTTTGTTTGTTTGTTTGTTTGTTTTTAAGACTAGGTCAAAAAGGCATTTGAATTAACAATAACACTTTTTCATTACCAGCTTCACAAGCGTCCTCAGCTTTGCTCTAATTATAATGACTTCAGCTTCGGCAGAAAATGGCATGTGCTCATGTAGACACAACTAATGGGCAGAATTAAGTTTCAAAAGACTGGTTCTTACCTTGTGAGTTTGCCAGAATCACATCATATTTTCAGTCCATGCTGTAACATGACAGAAATAATTTGTTGACACACAATCACTTGAACTGGTTCAAAATAATACTCAACATTTATCATGAAACATTTTAAAAAAAAATTATAAAAGAAATAAACTTCATTTGTTTAAAAATTAACAAACGTGGTCATTTCGAATACCAATATTTAGTCAGACATTACACTTTTCATATATGCATTTATTCTTAGTGAACAGCTAAATATAGATACCATATTAGATAGTATAAGAACGTATTAGATAGAGAAGTCTCTGGCCATGTATTGGAAAGAATATGGCTACAGCGCTGTATTCAACATATTCAGCAGATGCCAAGCGAGCTCCTTAAGGCGGGACATATTTATAATTTAGAGACAGCAAAGGAGAGGAAAGCGCTGTTACATAAACCTTGCTTGAGAAAGCGCTATTTTTGCACCCGGTACAGTACTAATTCCATGGGAATGCATTTACAGTACCTCCTTGTACGTATACCTCAAGGTTACGAGAGAGAATCTGTTGTTTTTCATTTATTATTGATGGTAACAAAGTTTCCACTGCTGGCGAGAGTGCGAACAGTCGAGCCGGGGTGCGTTTGTGTTAATGACGTCTGAATTTAGGAGCAGATGCCATGAGCCCTAACTTCAGATTTGAGCAATGATCTGCATATTCAGGTCCATACTGCCTTGAGCACTGGGGCCCACATCTTAAGCCTTTTGTGAGTCTTGTGAGGCACACTGTGGTGATTTGAGGGTTTCGTTTTCCGATTTTTTTCTCCCGTTATATCTTCTTATTAGGCAATTGGGGCTCTTGTGTTTTTACTCTGGTTTGAGCTCCCATCAGTTCTGGGTCAGGTGCGATGGGGAACTTTGGCAGGGTGATTCATCTTCCTAGAGGCCCCCACCTGCACCACAGACACCTGCTTGCTTGCCTGCCGTGGTGGACCACGGTACGTGACCCCTTTATGTTTCAGCAGACACCCCCCCTCCTCTGCTGTTAACACGCTCGCTCCAGCCTTGTAGTCGCTGCTGCAACTGGACAAGGGCTCATAGCCAGGGAAACCAACAGGTAGGGGACAAAGGGGTCAGTTGTCCTGGACCCAGGAACAGGAAGAGAGGCAGGGGAGCCCAGAATTGGGTCCTCATTGCATTGTATGTGTTGAGTGGGGTGTCCTTTCAGATAATTTTGCCCTGGGCCAGGCAAAATCTGTCAGCGGCCATGGTGCCAGGTACCTAGTGGCCCACCTGAAGGGCACACTTTTTTCCAGCTGTTGTTTTTTCTTCTGCTTTTGCTTTTTGTTTTTTGTGTTGTATTTTTTTTTTTCTTTCTCGCACAGGTCACAGCTAATTGCGCAAGGACACTGCACCGCTGCCCTCAGACAAGACCAGGTGACATCAGGTGACATCAGGTGGCTTTGCCAACTCCATTAGTGCCATCAAAGTGCCTGAAGAAAACCGCAGAGAGGCAGGAAGAAATACGCCACTCTGCATCATGGGTGCCATATACTGTCAGGGAAAACCAGCAAGGGAGGACAAAGCGGTCAGTTGTCCTGGGTCTAGGATGGGGGAGATCTAGAATGTGGTCCCCATTGTATTATAGGTCTAGTAATTCAAAGTGTGGTCCGGGGACCATTGGTGGTCTCTGAGCTCAGGTGGTCCGTCACGTTAGGGGTCTGTTAGGCGACTTTCTCCCAGGCCTGGGTAAAGCGGTCAGCGGCCCTGTGACCTTTCAAAGATCTTCCGTGATTACCATCTTAAATCCCTTCCTCTTATACTGTATGTATATGTTGTACTCAAAACACCAACAAGACCATCTTATGAAATATTTATTGTCTGTTTTTGTCCCTCCATTTTGTTTCTGAAAACACTGAGGAGTAGGCTACATTTCATTACCGTGTGCTCTATTTTAGAAACCATAATTACTCCCTTATGAGATTCTAAAGCCCACATACAGTACCATACAGTACAGTACGTATAGTATAGTTGGATACTATACGTATAGTACGTATAGTATCCAACAGTATTGATCAATTATGTGCAGTCCTGAGCCAGGCATTTAGTAAGTGGACACTTTTTTAATGTATGAGAGGAGGGGGAAAGGATGGAGTTATAAATTATTAGGAGCCCTCAGTTTCTCTGGGGAGATGGCATCTTGGGAAGGGTTGCGTAACTCAGAACTAATGTCCTTGAAGTATGTAAGTAATTATTACTCATTTAAAGGTATGCCATCCAACCTCCCCTAAACAAACACTACATTGGCTTCTCAGTCTCTCCCCGCAACCGCCACCCCCCATGCACCTCTCTCTCCCTCTCTCTCTCTCTCTTTCTCTCTCTCTCTCTCTCTCTCTCTCTCTCTCTCTCTCTCTCTCTCTCTCTCTCTCTCTCTCTCTCTCTCTCTCTCTCTCTCTCTCTCGGCTACTGTACTAAGGAATGTATTTTTTCTTGTCAGGACAAAAATCCTATTGATTTCGTTGAAGAACACATTTTACATATTGAAGCGTCTTTGTGGTGCTCACACTTATTTTGCAGCAGTCAGTGAATGATTCTCTAACTTCTACAGTGCTTCTCTTGACAGGATTCCTCACAGTGATTGACTATTGCTTTGTTATTATCCAGACAGTTGTAATGTAGGCTACAGTAGTTCCACATAGACATTTTTACAGATAGGATAAGTGACAAATACCTCTAGGATTCTGCAGAAATTTCAACAAAGGTGTGCGGTCGAAAAGTTCAGACCGATCCTTAAATATCCATTGAGAGGAAGTGAGAGGAATTGCTCTGAAATCAGAGGTGAATTCCTGGATTCCTGGAGGCTAAACCCTCCTCCTCTCAGTGTTGGAGGCTAAAGGTGAGTATTTCAAGCAGTCATCAAGCATAAAGCCCTTCCTCTCTGTGGAATTGCCTTAGAAATGCCTTTAAGTGCTGTAGATTGGTGATAATGATTAATCGGTCTCCGAGATTAACATTTGATGGCTGAGCACAATGACCAAGGTCAGTGTAACCTTGAAAGCATCAAGTCGTGTTTCAGGATTGGTGATGCTGTCCAATTTGACAAGATGATGGCCCCAATTAGTCTCTCACAACAGTGTCAAAATAAAAGTACTTGCCAGGGCTTATAAGCACCTTGACCGATGGTATCTCCATAGTGCCTGGAGGCACATGTCTCACTTAGTATGCATATTTCCTGTAACCCTTACAAAGGAACTATTTTGATATCAGATTTGACGTTCAGGTGTTGACGCTCAAGGTCGTTGTAAGTACATATATGTAGGTCCAATTTTCTCAGCTCTAGCGATCTCAAGAGAGCCCTGAGGCACACACCGTATGCTTCAAATTCAGTATGAATTTACATAGATTAAAAGATAAGTGGTATTAATACGTAGGTCAAAGTAAATGTGTCAGTCTTTAATCCCTAATCTTTTAGAATATCATAATAATGTCTTGAGATATGTGTATTTTCGCTGTGTATCTTAAGACAGTGTTGCAAACCTAGCACCCTACTCTTTCAACCATTAAGGAAGCATTTCAAATCTTTAGGTGTTGAACTAGCCATTCCAATTTTCTCTAGAGACACTAGCATTAGCACATTTGCTGTGGTATCATTTGGCAAAGCTGTCACTCTGTACAGTTCATTTGAGTTCATCACAAATTTGGCAGACGAGACGGATACATTAAGGGGTCAAGTTCTGTCAGACAGTCTGTCTCACAGAATAACCCCACAAAATACCCTGACCTCTGAAGATTGGACACCCAGTCCAAGTCAGTGTGACATTCGTCAGTGCATTTTTAAAAGGCCCATGGCAATTATACTCCATTATTTGCAAACACACAGCAAGTTCTGCAGTGTTCATTTAACACTGAGAGGCTCAATTTGACACCATTAGGTTTTAAATGAACTCTTTAAGTGTTGAATTAACACCACTGACTCTACTGTGCAGGTACTTCTTCATATGCAGAGATAATCAAAAACTGATAATTGATAAATGAATGATACTGTATTTGTAGAGCCCACATTCTATTCAACGCTTACATTAAGCAGGTTTGTTTAAACCACAGCTGAAGGGTTTGTCTCTGTCTCTGTGACATTCCGATCGTTTCTCAATGTTGAGGAGGCAGAAGGGATCAGGGAGAGAGTGGTGTGTAGACTATGATACTCCACCGAAATATTAATGAGCCTGGGTTACCGTGGGGTACACTTTCCTCTCGGTTACCACCACGCCATCATTAATCTAATCTGATGTATTGGTCACACGGCACTTCACTGTTAAAAATACTCCCCTGCACTATAATTATAAAACTAGGAATGGCCGGCGGATTTATTGCCAGTCCCATTTCATTGCAGTCTTTATTGCTATCGATCAAAAAGAGAAAAGGACTGTGATATTGATTAAGGGGTTGTTTGGGAGGACCACAAAAATGGGCAAGGTCATCGAGAAGGCTAAAACGTGTCTCCAACTCACATAGCAGCAGTTGAGGGTTGACAGTCGGACAAATTTAAAGGTGTCTGCAATCTATTGCCTCCTCTTGACAGGTCACAGAACTGGGTGGGTTTTCTCTCTAAGTGGAGTGATTTGGGTCCTTGAGTTTTTCGCATAGTTGGAACGGAATAGTTAGAATTACAGGGTTAGCTACTGCAGCGGACTACACCCTCCAGAGGGACCAAAAATAACATGGTTGGATAGTGCTGAAATGAATATGAATAATGCCTAGCATACACTAACCCCTCTGTACAAGGTAGGCTATAAAAGGTAGCAGGGCTGCAGCTTTGGCTGGGCCCAGGACAAGTCATCTAAAAGGGCCCACATCCAATACATTTAAATAATATAATGAGCACCCAATTCTGGGCCTCCTCTTTCACTGCGATCAGGACAAGTGACCTGTTTGTCCTCTCCTGCTGGCGTCCCTGAAAGGCAGTACAAACAATTTTGAATGATTTTGAGGGATAAAGCTCACTCTAGAGACTATGGCATGGCATTGGATCACTGTTTCCCTCTTCCCTAACCCTAGACCCTTCATGAACCCCTGATCTTTGCAGCCTTCAACACATTTTGGGAGGTCAGGAAGACTGACTGAACTTCTGACGTAATTCTATACTTTGTCTATAGCGTTTCTAGCAATTTTCCCAGAGCACAAGGTCAAGATATGTGATTTTCTGACCACTGTGAAAGCAGCGTTAGGATCATTGGACAACTACAATGATGTCACTGTGAGATAGATGGCATGTGACAAACTACTGTATGTCAGAATTCCAAGGCCAATAGATTTACCAGCAGTACAAAAACTTATTTTTGCAATTTACCTGCAGTGACAAAACACAAAAAGAGCGTTTGTGTTTCAGTCATCAACATGGAGATTTACTGTAATGCTTGGTAATATACTGTAATAAACTGTGAAAAAAATACTATTATAGGGACAACTCAAAAGACCAGGAGATTACGTAAGTATCCCAGAAACCAATTGCGCCACCAACCTAAACTTGTGTTGTAAATGGAAAGCTGTAGCCTACTGTAGAGTATATTCCTATATAGTATCTGTAAGAATGATCTCTGGTCATTAAATGATGGAAGGCGGTTGTCCCGGGAAATGACAGGGCTAAGTCGGCCTGACAGATTGTCCAGATTGCGGCGTATAGAACAGGTGGACCATATGCTAAACGGGCATATTTAATCAGGA
>NC_085878.1:6244017-6351517 GCF_034702125.1 Engraulis encrasicolus
GAGTGGAGGGGGAGGAGGAGGAGGAGGAGGAGGAGGAAGGCAGGGCAGAGGGAGAGGAAGAGGAAGAGGAAGAGGAAGAGGGGATTAGGGTGGAAGCTTTCCCCCTCCCTCGAGGGCCACCTCTTACCGTTGTTAGGAGAGCCGTCAAAGACTGTTCCCTCCTTCTCAGCGCTCCCTTTACCTCTTTTGGCCACTCGGGGGAGGGACGTGTCAGTCTGCGTGACTTCATTAATATGGAGTGCTTTCCCTTTCCCCACTCAAAATGAGCAGAAGACAGTAAGGGGCTGGTCACAGGGGGGGGACCCAGAGCCTTTATATCGTCTCTGAAAAGTCAGGAGTCGAGCAGAGTCAGGACAATTATTCTAAGACGTGCTGCTCATTGAAATGGAAATGAATCACCCATAAACATTGAGATGAAGTATTACAATGGCATAACGATTTCAATGTATATTGTTGTCATTAAAACCAAGACGCATGAACTCTTTAGTGATGTACACAGTAATAGCTTTAAAGGGACGCTGTGCAGGAAATGGTCAAAAAAGGTACTGCAACTATGCTACTCATTGGAACTGAATGCCTATTGCAAATTTTATATTTTCATGAAAGTTTACAAAGTAATAAACTAATATTTTCTAGTATGGCCCAAGTATAGTCATTTTTGCAGCTAAAATGGCTATTTCTGGACATTCAAAATGGCGGACCATGGAGAAGATCCCCCTTTTCATGTATCAAAAGTGCAGTTATTCCAGTCATAATGAATAGGCCTACTTAGAATTTGATGATGGTGGTACTGTAAGTATTCATGAAAAAGGTAACATTAGCGAATGGGTAGCATGGATTCTGGAAATAAACAACTAAAAATCTTGCACAGTGTACCTTTAAAGAAAAACAGCACTGTAGATGCACTGCTACATTACCAACGAGGTTCTCCAAGACTCTCAACACTGTACAGTACTGTATGTAGTTATCCAATGTGGTCCAAAACCTTGTCAAGTCAGTGGAACAGATTCGCTAAGCATGCAAAGATAGTTCCACTCCAATGATTTTGACATGTAGGCCTACTGTGTGGAGTAGGACTATATACGATATAACCTAAAAAGACATTTCTGAAGGATACATTTAATGTGTGAGATTGGTGGAGAAAAATAGGCTATAGATGATATAGGCCAGGCATCACCAACGTTGTGCCCGCGGGCGCCAGGTAGCCCTCCAGGACCTTATGATGTGCCCACCAAGGATATTAGTAAACAGTGATGACTACAAGAATTTGGTCACAGTTAATGTTTTTCTTAATTTAAATATGAGATTATTTCTTTATAACCTATAGCAAGTGATCTTTCAATCATAGCGTGATTTGGGAATGAGGTCAAGACATCGGTAGAGGACTTTGAACAAACAAGTAGCTCTTGGGTAGCCCTCAGTAGCCCTCGGGTAGCCCTTGGTAGCCCTCGAGTAGCCCTCAGACCCAGAAAGGTTGGGGACCCCTGATATAGGCTCTGCAAATGTGGTAATGGAATTAGGGGCGTAGCAGCAAATTTTGGGCCCTATGTACAATCAGCTCCAATTGAGATAGGAACTTTGGGTTTTCATGAGCTGTATGCCAAAATCATCAATATTAAAACAAAACAAGACCTGAAATATTTCAGTTGGTGTGCAATGAATGTAAAACATATGAAAGTTTATTTTTTATCATTACATTATGGGGAAAAAAATTACTTTATTAACTAAATTAACTTTAACACAATATGCTAATTATTTCAGAAGGACCTGTATAGCTTCATAAAGTGGACAGTGTGTAGGCCCCTGAACCCTGATTACATGGGGCCCTGGTGACTCAGTCACACTTCACTCACTTGAATGACACCGCTGCATGGAATACTGTATATAGACTGTCTACAGAAAAAGGCTCTCATGAAAATCTCTCTCTACACAAATCGTTCTCCACATCCTCCCATTTCATGTAATGTGTGAGATTGGTAGAGGAAAAAGTTAAATGATATAGAAGCCCTGCAAAAAAAGTGGTGTGTCTGTCTATATACGGTACTGTTGTTGACTGTCTAGAGCAAAATCTCTCATTAAAAAAATCCCTCTACATAAATTGTTCTCCATATCCTCTCATTTCATATCAGGTCCTCCTCACTCCCCATGCCTCTTCCCCGCCCCTTCATCTATCTACAGGTGACAAAGAGCAGAGATAGAGATACATGATCTCTCCGACTTCACTCTACACAGTGTATCGTCCTTCCCCCTTCTCCTCTCCTCTCTTCTCCTCTCTTCTCCTCTCCTCCTCTTTAATCCTCTTCTTCTCTTAACCCCTCTCCTCTCCTCTCCTCTCCTCTCCTCTCCTCTCCTCTCCTCTCCTCTTCTCTCCTCTCCTCCCCTCTCCTCCCCTCTCCTCTCCTCTCCTCTCCTCCTCTTTAATCCACTCTCTTAACCCCTCTCCTCTCCTCTTCTCTTCTCTCCTCTCCTCTCCTCTCCCATCCTCTCTTCTCCTCTTCTCTTCTCTCCTCTCCTCTCCTCTTCTCTTCTCTTCTCTCCTCTCCTCTCCTCTCCTCACCTCTACCCCCCCTCCTCTCCTCTCCTCTCCTCTCCTGTCATGTCCTATCCTCTCCTCTCCTCTCCTCCTCTTTAATCCACTCTCTTCTTCTCTTAACCCCTCTCCTCTCCTCTCCTCTCCTGTCATGTCCTATCCTCTCCTCTCCTCTCCTCTCCTCCCCTCTCTCACACCTCCTGGCCCTTCCCAACCCTCCTCCAGAGGTGTGAGCCTGGGTAAAGGGATCTCTTTAAAAAGTAATAGGCTAATAATGCAGGGTGAATAGGGTGACAGAAGGCTGAAGGAGAGGCTCTGACAGGAGAGGCTGAACGGGTGGAGGAGGAGGGGGATGGCAGAGGCAGAAAAGTAATGGAGGGGGGGTGTACGAGAGGTGGGGAGGAGTAGGTGGCAGGGCCACTGACAACTTTGACCAGGCCCGGGACGGGACCCAAAACATATAATAATGTCATGAAGACCTCATTCTGGGCCCTCTTTCTCTCTGGGCCTGGGACAACTGACCCCCACCCCCACCCTGTCGGCTTCCCTGGTAGGTGGACTGGGAGGGTGGAGCGGGCGGTGGGAAATTGGACAAGAGATGGAGGAGGAGGGCAGGGGGGGTAAATGATGAAGGGGGGGTGTAGAGGAGGGTGGCGCTGGAGGTGATGGAGAAGGAGGTGGAGAAAGTGGACAAATGAAGGAGCAGGTTGGAGTGCGGTGGGTTGTGAGGGATTTAAGGGGTGGAGGAGGAGAGGTGGGAGTTGTGGAAAGGGTGATTGAGAGTGTGAGGGCTAAGGGTTGGACGGGGTGGACGAGAGGTGGGAGGGGTGATTGAGATAGTGGGAGGTAGTGAAGTGGGGATCTGAGGGGTGATGTGGAATGGGTGGACTAAAGGTGGGAGCTGTGTGTGTGTGTGGGGGGGAGGGAGAGTGGGAGGTAGTGGAGTCGGGGTCTGAGGGGTGATATGGAGGGGGCGGACGAGAGGTGGGAGCAGTGGGAGAGGTGATTGAGAAAGTGGGAGGTAGTGGAGTGTGAGATGTGAGGGTGTGAGGGGTGATGTGGAGGGGGTGTGATGGAAGAAGTGTACGGCAGGTGGGGAGGGAGGGAGACAAGTGATGGAGGAGGGTGAAGGGGTGTACTGGTACAAGAGGCGAGGGAGGTGTTTCAAGTAGTGGAACAGGTGGGAGGGAGGGAGGCAGGACCACTGACAGCTTTTGCCAGGCCCAGGACTAAGTGATTTGAAAGCCCCCCCCCCAGAAACAATAGATACAATGTATTGAGGACCCAATGTTGTCCCCCCCGCCCCTCTGTACGTGGGCCCGGGACAACTGACCCCTTTGTCCACCCCTGTCAACTTTCCTGGGTGGATTGGAGGAGTGATGGAGGAGTCGTGGGAAAGCACTTCCTCACCTCACCTCACCGGGTGGCTGCGTTTTGCCCTTGGAGGTCACTCACGAGGCACACAGCAGCAAGGGAGGAGGACGAGGCACACACACCTTCGCCTTGTGACATGCCAGCGCCTTGGGGGTGTGAGTGCGCAGCAGCACATCATGCACCACTACTGGTAATGTGATCTGGACCTGCTGCTCTCCTCTTTTTTCTTCTTGGTGTAGTGTGGGTGTGTGGCACTGGCGCTGGGGCCACAAATCCCCACTGACGCCTGGGACACATATAGTACGCAGGAATTTTGCCAAGCGAAGCGAACTTTGCGATTCTTACCAGTAGTGTAGTCTACTTTTTTGAGGTGGGTATGTGGGTATGTTAGAGCATTTTTGTGGTGAGTACACTGTGCTATTCTACATACTGAATCAATCAATTTTAGGCAGGTATACTAAAATCCCTGACATTTTCAGGTGGGTATACCTCCGTTCTACGTAAACCACTGATTCATACATATGAGAGAAGCCAAGTGGGGCGAAGGCAAGCGAACAGTGGCGAAGACAACGAAATTATTTGTCATCTTAATATTATGCAAATTAGGAGCGAATTTTGCCTGCGGTGGCCAATCAAATCAACAACACAAGTGTTTCAACTGGTTTGATTCACCGCAACGACCTGTTGACCGTTGAGCTGCCAAAATGAAACACTGAATTTAGCCTCTCTTCGCAACGCTCGTTTCGCCTGCATGTGTCCGCGGCATGAGCGCTCTGTGTAATTTGTAATGGCTTTCGTTGTTCACCTGACGTCTTAAAATCACCCTCTGAATCATTTAATTTCTACTGAACAAGCGTGGCTGGATGGCTAATTCGTCTAATTTCAGCTATGCCTCTCTTCCCTTTTTAATGTGTTTATATATATGTGGTTGTGTCTCATGCTGCACAGTATGCATTATAAGTAAACAAAGTAGGCTACAATAAATCATCATGTCAGCCCTACTGCAAGTAAACATTAACAATGGAAATTTGCACATCTTTACATTTCAGTAATATTATGGTGCATTTTCATTTTCTCATCCTGTACACAACATATGTGACTAAATTACGTTTTGGTTTGTCGATAAGGTTTACAGGAAGAGCCACAGTGTTTTGGTTACTATATTCTGTTCTATTATTTTCTTTTCTCTTCAGTATTGAGACTGAGACTAAGACTGACAATAAATATTGGATGATATTGTATAATGTGTAAAGTATATGGTTACAGCCGAACATGTTCTGAACTGATCTCCTTATAACCTACTGCACACGAGACTAGCAGGAAACATACATATTTTACGACACTTCATGTAGCTTTGCATAGCAGGAGTGGATGAAACAATTGCTTTGTGCCTCTGTCAGTGCTCGTTGAAAGAAAGACCATTTCCCCTGAAAGTGGAAGAGGATGATGTAAGTGACAGCTGGTATGTAAATGACCTGGGAGCTTTTCATGTGCTCCAACCACTTTCTTTTTTTACATTCTTTTTTTTTCAGAAAAGGAGTGTGAAATGGAAGCATGGAATAAAGGCTTCATGAGGTCCTTCTCCAAGGGCTTTTGTGACACCAATGAAAGTCGTATAATGCCCCCTTGCAGTCTGCTGCAGCAGTGTCAGAGAGGAGAGGAGAGGAGAGGAGAGAGGAGAGGAGAGGAGAGGAGAGGAGAGGAGAGGAGAGGAGAGGAGAAGTAGAGAGGAGAGGAGAGGAGATGAGAGGAGAGGAGAGGAGCGGAGCGGAGAGGAGAGGAGAGGAGAGGAGAGAGGAGAGGAGAGGAGCGAGAGGTGAGGTGAGGAGAGGAGAGGAGAGGAGAGGAGAGGAGAGGAGAGGGGAGGGGAGAGGAGAGGAGAGGAGAGGAGAGGAGCGGAGAGGAGAGGAGCGGAGAGGTGAGGAGAGGAGAGGAGAGGAGAGGAGAGGAGAGGAGAGGAGAGGAGAGGAGAGGAGAGGAGAGGAGAGACAGAGAGCCAGAGAGCCAGAGAGCCAGAGAGCCAGACACCTACCAGAACTCAGAGTGACAGTGAACAGCATCTGCTGCTCGCTGAGGGCCCTTAGGCCTCCTAAAAAACAGGCTAAGTGTTTACCGGTGGCACTACAGTGACGGTGGTAAGTGTGGCACTGGCAGCACTGCACTAGAAAACATTTGCTGTCTGTGAGCCTATAAAGGATTTATGACAGACCTCTCTGGCCAACATATCACATGTTTAGGAAGACAGAGGTTCCCTGGCTGTGATGTGAGAGGTGATACTGGGATGGCTACAATTTTCATTCTCTCAAAGGACCCGCAAAAGAGAAGTCCAGTTGCTTATACAGTAATTCAACTCTTTTGACTAGCAATGACCGAGGATGAATGAGAATCTTCATGGACACAAATGACCCTCATAACGCTTGAACATTCATCACCCCGCGCCTGTGGGAAATGTTTTCATGTCAGGGCACATATTACCGTATTTATTAGTTATTAGCTTTTTTTTGTTGAGTAATTTGTATTTTTAATTTCGCTGCCGCCACAATTTGACAGTCCCTCCACCCCTGCTGTAATATCCTCCACGGTATAGCAGTAAATTAATTTTCTGATTGGATATGTTCTCTCCCTCCCCTTGCGTTTTTGTCAGCATTATGTTCTTATCAATATTGTCCATTTGTTCTTTTAATTGCCCCGTGACCCATAATTAATTTGATGCTATTGACATTCCGGAGGCTTAATTAAATCAAGTTTTTAATCATTAGAGCTGAAGGTTTCATTTCACATATCCTATTGAGAAAAACCTGACACGGCAAATGGAAGCAGCCACCGTATATGCTGTGAGTAGCTAACGAGAGAGAGAGAAAGAGAGAGAGAGAGAATGAGAGAGAGAGAGAGAGAGAGAGAGGGAGAGAGAGAGAGAGAGAGAGAGAGAGAGAGAAAGAGTGTGTACGTGAGAGAGAGAAAGTGTGTGTGTGTGTCTGTGTGAGAGAGAGAGAGAGAGAGAGAGAGAGAGAGAGAGAGAGAGAGAGAGAGAGAGAGAGAGAGAGAGAGAGAGAGCAGTGTTCTGGAACATCCCCAAGGTCTAGAGATTTCTTAAGAGCAAGAGAGCCATCTATCTCATGTAAATCAGTCCATCATCATATCCTGCAAGCATGTTTGTTAGTAAAATGATGTACGTCTGTAAGTCTTTGGTCTTGACAGTGCCAGGAGACTTCTAATACAGTATAGTATACTGTTATTTGTTTTGTTTGGGTTTTTTTCTGTATTTATTTTCTTTTTGGCCGTCTGTATTTTCATACTAAAGTGATCATCAATTTGTCTGCACATGTGAGCAGCGCACGAGGAGCCATGCATCACGGTGAAGGCCTCTCCTATTGTAAAGCTATTTCCTAAAGGTAACAGTATAAATCAGGGCCTGACAAGAACAGAACGAGGGACATATGAATCATTTTGGAACAACACACACCAGACAAGCCATTGGTCATAGTAGCTCTGCCTCTGCCTGCATTCGCCTTCAGCAAGGAGAGCAGAGCCTACAGTGTGCTTAGCCACCAGTAGAGTATAGCCCACTGTTCTTCCCCTTGCCAAGATTACCAGTCAACATCACAAGGATTTTCCCTCTCACAATCAGGTTAAGGGGGATTTTATTGACTAAATTGTTTGACGTTCAATAAGGGTCGATTGTAACACCGGCCATGGATCACGAAGATAAATATCTACGATTTCTTTGTTTCTATTACTCTGTGTGTAATGTTTCATATGGGCCTAATGGATGGCTTGCTTTTATAGACTACTTGGTTATAACAGGATCACACCACACTCGACTAAAAAGTGCCAAACATAAACAAAAACTGCAAAATAGAAAGCAAAACGTACACTTAAATCCTCTTTGTGTTCTTTTAATCAGCCAAGCTTTCGGTCTGCTCACCTTTCTCAGGGCTGTATAGCCTACTTGGTTAAAATCCTCAGATCCTTAGAATCTTCAGTCCATCCCCAGTCTCGAACCTATGACCTTGTGACAAACTGGGTATGGAGGCCAGATGCACCATGTGAGCTGCAGCCAGGCTCCTGGCTCAAATTGCAATATTATTTGGGGAAATTTTACGGTACAGTTACCATATTTAATATGTACTTTCTGGGTAACAACAGGGTAACAGAGAGAGGTTAGATGGTATCACTATCTAATGGCTAAAAAGGGGGTATTTACAAAGCAAATACGTTTCATGTCATTGCCAAGAAAAATAAATTACTGTGTATTTTCTGGGTATCAACAGGGTAATAGAGAGATGGTATCTAACAGGTAACTTCTCTCTGTTATGTTACGATGGGAGAGGTCAGGGACATGTCAGTACACTTAGATTAGACACGACACGACCACATGACTCATCTCATTCCGCCCCAGGTGAGGAAAAACTCTGGTTTTGGTCTGAGACCTGTGGTGAAGTCTACATAGAACACAGGTATACGCAGTATACCCACCACAACATTTCAGGGATTTCAGAATACCCACTTAAAAATTGATTGATCCATTATTTACTGTAGCACAATACAGTATAGCCACCTCAAAAAATGTTCAAATATACAGTATACCCACCACGAAAAAATAAGACTACACCACTGTCGGAGACAACCCATATAAGCCCAGGTGGAA
The DNA here is from genome assembly GCF_034702125.1 of Engraulis encrasicolus. Classification (NCBI taxonomy): domain Eukaryota; kingdom Metazoa; phylum Chordata; class Actinopteri; order Clupeiformes; family Engraulidae; genus Engraulis; species Engraulis encrasicolus. The sequence goes on from NC_085878.1 coordinate 6,252,570, forward strand.
GAGAGTGCTGGTTGTTGATGGTCATGGCGGAAAAGCAGGGTGGCAACCTCTTTGGATTACCCTGAAAGATTTGGTTTTGCTGGAAGAAAACGCAGTTGAGGGAAGACAACGCAATCTGCCATTCATCTGAAATGAACTATAGTGAAACGCTCTGCTTGCAGTGGTCGGCAAAGAGCCATGGCTGAGCTGTCCGCCTCGCATTGGTAAACTGATGCTAACTTTCTTTCCTTGGGGACACATTAAATACCAAACAACAGTAGCAACACACCCTTATTTGATACATGACTAGTTGTACTGTAAAGACACCCAAAACATACAGAGTTCAACATTTGTTTGACTGTTTAAAGTGAAGTGTGTGAGTCTGAATTGCATTATGCATATTGTCAGCTCTTGAGCACGAAAAAAAAAAAATCTTACATAAATGACAAAAATGAGGAGAGGAGGTGTTTGTACCACAAGTGTAGATTTTTCCATGGATACACATGCACGCATGCATAATATAAGCGAAAACACACACACACGGCACGCACAGAAGAGGATGAGGGTGATGAAAGTGATCGGTTGCCGATTGGTCATGGCGGTCTGAGCAGAGCTGCCTAAGCCACTGCAGCAGAACAACTGCCCCAAGCCCCACGCACACATACTCATCTCTCTCTCTCTCTCTCTCTCTCTCTCTCTCTCTCTCTCTCTCTCTCTCTCTCTCTGACCATGCATAACCCCTCTCCAAGCACACATCCTCATCTCTCTCTTTCTCTCTCTCTCTCTTTCTCTCTCTCTCTCTCTCTTTCTCTCTCTCTCTCTCTCTCTCTCTCTCTCTCTCTCTCTCTCTAACCATGCATAACCCCTTTCCAAGCACACATACTCCCACTTCTTGCTCTCTCTCTCTCTCTCTCTCTCTCTCTCTCTCTCTCTCTCTCTCTCTCTCTCTCTCTCTCTCTCTCTCTCTCTCTCTCTCTCTCTCTCTCGCTTTCTTTTCGTACAGGCATAGCCACTCTTCAGCCCCAGCACCACCTCTCCACTCTGTGTGTGTGTGTGTGTGTGTGTGTGTGTGTGTGTCTCCTCAGTCCATTGGGTTGTGATAAAGGTGGCCTGTCACGTAAAACAAATGCCACCCGCCACCAAACCCAGATGGGGTGCAGAGGTCACAGAAAACCCTGAATATCATTCCATCTCTGGCTGAGAGATATTTGGGTTTTTAGGAGCCAATAGATTGCCAGGTCACATATATTGTTACACTTGCAGCTTCAGCTATATCTCTGGTCCTCTCAGAATCAAATGCATTGGATTTACACAGTCACTCCTGCAGACCTTAGGGTCTGCATATAGGTTTATGTTGAAATGCATTGCGAACGGCTGTTGTGAGGTGGACTGTTCAAGTCGCGACCTAGGGCCACATCAAAGTATGTGGACTTCACCCCATTGAAAGTCATGACGTTGACGCAACAATTGCAGTGCACAGTGATATTAATCATTTATTGAACACATTTCTCACATATTAATATTATATTATATTAGTCCATGTTTTTTGTGTTTGACCCACTGTCAATTTGCCTGGTTAACACCAGACCTAATCACAAGTGAGATTTTTTCCGATCGAAACGATTGTGTAGAACTAAAGGCAGTATGGGAGTTCCCAGGCTAACTGTCAATGACTCCCGATGGGATACTGGAGAGTCCCTACAAATTTGGAACGAAGCATTATTTCTTTACCACAGGAAGTGATCTGTGTAATTGTAAGCCTATGTCTAAATTAAAAAAACAATCCACCACGGTTGCCAATGTCAATGCACATGCATAATGGGTTTCTAGTGATGCCTGTGAAATATTTGTGAAGAACATAGGGGCCTACATTTATTTACTCAACTCGTAAGGAATACGGAAAAAAACATCACATGTTTCACATGTTTCTACATGAAAAAAAACTATGATAAAAAGTCTGGTCTGTGGTCCTTAAATAAATACCACCAAAAAAGAGTAAGAATGTGTAACTCCTATGAAGAAAGATTATGTGTGTGTGTGTGTGTGTGTGTGTGTGTGTGTGTGTGTGTGTGTGTGTGTGTGTGTGTGTGTGTGTGTGTGTGTGTGTGTGTGTGTGTGTGTGTGTGTGTGTGTGTGTGTGTGTGTGTGTGTGTGTGTGTGTGAGAGAGAGAGAGAGAGAGAGAGGGAGAGAGAAATAGAGAGAAAGAGAGAGAGAGTGAAAGAGAGAGAGAGAGAGAGAGAGAGAGAGAGAGAGAGCAAGAGAGAGAGAGAGAGAGAGAGAGAGAGAGAGAGAGAGAGAGAGAGAGAGAGAGAGAGAGAGAGAGAGAGAGAGAGAGCAAGAGAGGCAGCAACACAACATTTGAGTCTTAAATTCCAAATGTGCTGATCTTTTCCAGTGAGCGAAATATGGCCCACGGTGTAGGACAAGTCTTCCCTGGGGAGAGAATGTTTCCTAGCGCGGACTAGTGAGGTGGATAATTACAACTCTCCCTCCTCCCGCTCCCCAAAAAGCAGCACTTTCTCACGGCTAACTCAGCAGAACTGTGGTACGGATACCGATATGTGTCAAAGTGTCTGTGGAAGATATCCATTAATTTGGAAGCATACAGTAGGCTGTGAGACTGCATGCCGGGATCAATTTAAGATACTTCCGCATAGGCATAGTCTCTAGGCAAAGTCTCTCCCCCCGCCCAATTTTGACTGTTAAGAGTAGCCAGAGTGTCACAATATAATAGGCCTACTCTTTTTTCGTTTTAGTGAAATATTAACATGAGACATAGCCTACCAAATCCATTCAGAGGATGCATTGATATATGACATATTTTTACGGAATAGCATTAACAGTATCGTGTACAGCCCGATAATTTTGGCACCACAATTCTGCGAGGAATTGTGTGTGATATTCTTTATCAACTAGTCGTTGCACTATAGCTTGTCACCCAGTTTCAGCTTTGGTCCATTTGAAAAAAAGTAATAGGCCTATGTCTGACAATTAGACTACTGTGAGGTGCAAGGGGGATCTGATGCTTCATTGTAGCCTCTTATTGCAGGTTGCCCGTCGACGGGCCTATTCACTCTTTGCACAAAACACTCAACTACACCATAACAACATAGCTATGACAATCCAAGGTAATCAGTTTAGACTTGGTCATTACCATTATCACAGAGGTTCTGCATTAAGGGGTTAAGACTCTTTCAGTCCATCAATTTGATTATTTCTCCCACACTCAAACTGGCTCAACAGACAATTCATTATTAATATTTATCTGTGCTACCCTTAAAGGGACAGTTTGGTCAATTTCAACATGCAGTTGGAATGCTCACACTACCCTGGACTTGTCAGTGCCTGAGATTTTTTTTTCTTCTTCTTCAGCCGTTTCCGAGATCCTGGTCATTGTAATGGGGGCAGCTCTTTGTTTACATTTCGAAAAAACATTTTTATTTATTCCCAAAAACATCCAAAAGGTTATAAAACATCAGCAGACAACTAGCAAACAGCAGTACCTTTTGGGAAAATATTTGGAGTTGGCCTATGTTTCATTTTTTTAAAATGTAAACAAACGCTGCCCCCATTAGAATTGCCCATATCTCGGAAAGGCCTGAGCCGAAAAATGTGGCATCACCAGGTACTGACAAGTCAAGGGTAGCGTGAGCAATACAACTGCATGTTGAAATTGACCAAACTGTCCCTTTAATACATTTTGAATAGTTTGTTATTATCTAACGAAGCAGACCATGACAGCATGCTATCTCTTTTTGGAGGTCTCACACACAAGTTTGATTGTAACAGAAAGCTAACCAAAGTACGGTATAGCCTCTCTTTCGTTGAGGTGTATTTGCCTGAAACCACACCAAAACTGCCATGAACAAGCTTTTCTTTGAAGTCCGAGCAGCACGTTCACTTATTTTCGTGCTCTACCATTTCAGAAATCTGCAGTGGTCTCTAAAGAAGTTTGGATGGAGCACTTGAGGACTCAAGTGAATCAAGAGATGTTCACAGATTGGTAAAATAAATAAACAAATAAATGGAACATGAAATATGAAATATGAAAACTTTTGGTTGAAAGCTACTTTTCTCCCTTGTGATCGTTACCCTCTGAAGCCAGTAAAAATCAATGCAAGATACACATTTCACAACATTCCTGTCATGGGGTGAATTTCTCAAAACCAAAGTTGCTTACTACATTAGCTACTTTGTTGTTTTCAGTGCATTTTCCCATTGGCAACTACCAAAGTTGCGGACAGGCTAACGACTTCTCTTTTGACTCACCCCAGGTTTGGTTTTTCCTAGACACTATAAAATAAGAAAGACTGATGTTTTATGTCAAAATATTAGCGAGACATTTAGACCCTGTGAAGACCTATACATTTTCAAGACAAAGTTTTCACTGGAGTGTAAAAGGGGTAAATGCTTCTCTCATGTCTGCATACTCAGCTAGGAAAAAATATCACTTATACTGTAAATGAGTAGAATTTCGGTGTTTGTTTGATAGTAGATGTTTTGGTGAAATCTACCGTATTTATTGATAGAGTCAGCTTTTTTCTTTGTTAGGGTCTGACCAGAGTAACACAATGCCTTTCAAACTTTCAGACTTTCAAATGTCTGTACTGTACTATACGGTTGTGTGTGTGTGTGTGTGTGTGTGTGTGTGTGTGTGTGTGTGTGTGTGTGTGTGTGTGTGTGTGTGTGTGTGTGTGTGTGTGTGTGTGTGTGTGTGTGTGTGTGTGTGTGTGAGAGAGAGAGAGAGAGAGAGAGAGAGAGAGAGAGAGAGAGAGAGAGAGAGAGAGAGAGAGAGAGAGAGAGAGAGAGAGAGAGAGAGAGAAAGAAATGCATGTGTGTTCTACTGTGTGTGTTGTGTTGTGTTGTGTTGTGTTGTGTTGTGTTGTGTTGTGTTGTGTTGTGTTGTGTTGTGTTGTGTTGTGTTGTGTTGTGTTGTGTTGTGTTGTGTATAATATAAGGTCTAATAAAGAACCCACTAGTCTTCACACTAATGAGAATTGAAGCCATCGGCAGGGATCTCATTTATTTGACGTGAGCCTAATCTCTCAGCAATAGGCCCTCACTTCTCCAATAGCCTACGGAGGAGAAGCGTTCAGCCATCACCAATAATGTCCCGTTCAATACTACACACCCAGGGAAGACAACAGATGGGCACAAACGGGTCAGTTGTCCTGGGCCCAGGGAGACAGGGGGCTCCAGAATTGGGTTCTCATTACATTGTATGTATGTATTGGGGTTGGCTTTGTCCGGGACTCCGCCAAAGTTGTCAGTGGCCCTGACTACACCTCAGCAGTGGGCTGACGTCGCCTACACAGTAAATTATGCAGTGCTCATTTAACACTTAGAGGGTTGATTTGACCTTACTTGGACTTAAATGAACTCTTTAAGTGTTGAATTAACACCGCAAAATTTACTGTGTACACAGAACTCTGCATCTCGCATGATTTGCTCGAAAAGCGGCGCCAAATGACTTTTTATTTCCCAATGACGGTCACATTAATTACAGTCATTACAGTAATTACTGACAGTATGATTTTAATTGATATCAAACAGTGGGGCTCTCGGTGATAAAGGTGATCGTGTCAAATTATGGATGAAGCTTGTTAGCTGATGCTGTGAGTCACTGACTTTTTTGTCAGATTTGTTTAGACATTTCTTTTATGTAACATTACGCCTACTGTCTACCCAAACCAAGACCATTGCAGCGTCAGACCAGCAGAGTTCAAAATTATTATCGTGGCGCTGATATACAACTTAGAGATATGTATTGCACATGTATAAACATGATCATGTGGTACCACAGTACCACAACCATGTCTTAACCACTTCCAAGAGCAAAGGACAAAAATGACTAAACCCCAGTCTAGAAAACTTGAATCAGCACTATCCCTGTCTCTGAGGAAAGATATTATAAAGTGATGTCAGTAGAAGGATTTACTGACATCACAGTGCTAAGAGATAAATCGGCATTGGCGTTTAAAGACTTTAAAGCAGAGATGATTTCCTTAGAGAATAGCAAGCTTGGCAGCCATCCTGCAGGGTGAATGTGACTTTCCCCAAAAATGTGTTCTTCCTTATTTGTTTGTGTATTTGTTTGTTCAATCAAACATAGCTGTCTCCAAAAACTACCAGTATCTCTGTCCTCAGTATAATCAGTATAACAATATATTGGATGTTTCATGCCAGGGCCCCAAAATCAAAGAAAAAAGAGAAATATACTATGGCAACAGCTAAAATTAAACTGTATTGAGGTGAAATGGGCAAATGTCATAGTAACTTGATATTCATATAAATTAATCAGTCAAAAGAAAACTGCTATAAGAAAAACATCAACGTCAGTCATTTCAAAGTTGCACGTAAGCCACCAAGCCTATAACATTGAAATTATTCTTAAAAGGAATGCAGTTCTCCTCAGTGTGAATGCAATGTCCAGCTAAAATAACTTGAGGTGTCAGGACGATCCCGTCACTCTTCCCTATCCGACTAACAACTAGAATTACCCATGAATTGCATGGGTAAGCGGTTAGGACGTCAGACTTGTGGCGCAAAGGTTGCCGGTTTGACTCCCGACCCCCGACCCACCAGGTTGGTGGGGGTGGGGATTAATTAACCAGTGCTCTCCCCCGTCCTTCACCATGACTGAGGTATCCTGAGCATGGTACCGTGCTGCCGCACTGCTCCCTTGGAGCGCCATTGGGGGCTGCCCCCTTGTACGGGTGAGGCAAAAATGCAATTTCGTTGTGTGCGGTGAGGAGAGCTGTATCACAATGACAATGGAAGTTGGACTTTACCAGGTGGGCCTTCTTTCGCTTTCAATTATCACCACTCAGAGCATGAAGGAAAAAATGAGAGAATGAGTGAATGGATGAGGAGACAGAGGAGGTGATTATTGAATGAGTAGTCAGTCGTGATCAGATTTCAGGAGGAGCACTTACGGAGAGAGGAGAGCGATGGGTAGGATGTGGCAAGCAATTGATTGTTGATTAATAGATTTAACATTTAAGGATGAAATGCTGTGTGTGTGTGTGTGTGTGTGTGTTTGTGTGTGTGTGTGCATGTGTGTGTGTGTGTGTGTGTGTGTGTGTGTGTGTGTGTGTGTGTGTGTGTGTGTGTGTGTGTGTGTTTGTGTGTTTGTGTGTGTGTGTGCATTTGTGTGTGTGTTTGCATGTGTGCATGTGTGTGTGTGTGTGTGCATGTATGTGTCTGTGTTTCTCTGTGTGTGTGTGTGTCTCTGTGTGTGTGTGTGTTTGCGTGCATGCGTGCGTGTGTGTGTGTGTGTATGTGTGTTTGTGTGTGTGTGTGTGTCTGTGTCTGTGTGTGTGTGTGTGTTTGTGTGTGTGTTACGTGAATTCAGCCATGCTTAATCCCTTTTAGGTTAGTAACTCCAAGTGCAAAAAGCCAGGCAATTAACTATGAGGAAAAAGTATACCATCTGAGGCTGTGTCAATGCTATTACAGCACATTTGTATGATAAACATCGGGGAGAGTGCGACTAATCTTATTTCTGTAAACATGGCTGACAGCACTCATCCCTGGAGGGAGGGGCTCTCACTACTGCAGTCAGCCTCAAACTGATATCAGTCCTGTAAGTAGGACTAGGGCAGGGCTATTCAATTGGACGCCCAAGGGCCACATGCGGCCCAGGTGCAGTCCACATGCGGCCCAGGCATGACCCCCAACTGAAGCAGTATACATTTCAGTTTTGTTACTGCAGTACAACACATTATTTGCTTGTCTTATACATTCACATTCAATGTGGTTAAGTTTTAGGTTAGAGGAACATGTTTAAAATTTGTTTGTGGACTACTGATTTTAAGTGTCATTTCAGTGGTCGTGATATCTGAAAATGTGACTGTGGCCCGACTGCAGTTCTTGGTTTCGAAATGTGGCCCAGATGAAATTCTAATTGAATAGCCCTGGACTAGGGTAATCAGTCCTGTAAGTAGGAGTAGGGGTACGAGCAGTGGTGTAGTCTACTTTTTTTGTGGTGGGTATACTGTATATTTAAGCATTTTTTGAGGTGGGTATACTGTATATATTTGTGCTATTCCAAATAATGGATCCATCAATTTTAGGTGGGTATACTGTGTCCAGCCTTCCTGCGTTCCCAGTAGACTACACCAGTGTTTCTCAACAGGGGTGCCGCGGAAACGTGGCTGATAAATAAATTATGTAATATAATACATATTTGTCTAAATTCGTAAGTTAATGCTAGTAAGTGGAATCTTTCATCTGCCATTTAAGCACAATAAAGTAAATATAGGTCGCCCCAGTCAGCTGCAACTTCGAACGTAGGTCGTGCGACGTCTCCAAATGTGTTACTTTCCTAAGCTTGTGTGGTATCGGATGCGGTGCCATGTTACGGCTTGTTGGTTTGGGGTGCCTTGAAATTTTTCATAAATTCAAAGGGTGCCTCGCCTAAAAAAAGGTTGAGAAACACTGGACTACACCACCGAGTAGGAGCTGCATCTATTTCCTCTCCAGCAGCCACTTCACGATGAAAGAGATTGTCATTGGTGACTGGACAGCCTAAACCACCCCCACCCCCTCCCGATTTTTTGTATCTCTACTGAACAGCTACACTTCACCCAACACCCCCCCACCCCCCCCCCCCCCCACCCCCACCCCCATGGAGCAATCGCCTGCACTACCTTGGACACTTTAAGGGACTGCTCAACACAGGACAATAAACTCACTACACCCCACCTCAGCTACCTCACCTATCCCCTGGGATAGCATCTGTGAACTATTTAATTCTGCAATTTATTCTTACTGGACTATCTCAACCACTGAAAAAGCTACTGTGAACTGCCGTATTTTTATTTTTTATTACTTTTATTTTTTAACTGAGGGACTTCTACAATGCACAATCATTAGAACTATTTTGGCTCTTTTATGTGTACTGAACACTTTTATCTTGACTTTTTGTGTATATGTATGCAACATGATGCCCTACAAGAACCTTGTGTGTGTGTGTGTGTGTGTGTGTGTGTGTGTGTGTGTGTGTGTGTGTGTGTGTGTGTGTGTGTGTGTGTGTGTGTGTGTGTGACAATGTGTGTGTGTGTGTGTGTGGGGAGGGGGGGTTAGAGAGAGAGAGAGAGAGGATATGTGTGTGTGTGTGAGAGAGGGGGAGAGGGAAGGAGGGAGGGAGGGAGAGAGAGTGTGTGAGGCGATATACTTTTACTGTATTGTGCATTTATGTGTGTAAGTTCTTTGTGTACGTTTGGATTTGTGTATTTATGTAAGCTGACAGACACCTTAATTTCCTTCGGGATCAATAAAAGTACTCTACTCTACTCTACTCTACTCTACTTCAAGTTACGGCTTGCCCTCCTGGCTGTGTCTGCCAGGGGTGGAGAATTGAGGTGGGTACATTTGGTCCCACTAAAACATTGTTTTAATTTTACCCTGGTCAGGAGTTCATCCTACTCAATATGGTGAAACTATTAAAATCTGGAGAGTTGAAATTGCACCTGACTGAACTTTGACACTGACTTTTGACTCCACTGTAATTTGAGGACCATTTCATCTGATGCAAAAGCTTTAAGTGTCCTGAAACATACTATGTTCTCAAAACTAGCCAACGGGCAATATTGCATTTCATCCACGCTGTTTTACTGCAGGAGTCATGATATGACAATGTGCCGAAGTGACAAAGAGAAGAGAGAAGAAAATGAAGAGACATGCACCACCATAATCATCTGCAGAATGTAGCTTAGTAGTCGCAGGAAGCGAAAAAGAATTAGGCCTTAAATGCCTAAGAATTTGACAAAATCACAAATTAAATATTTTAATATCATTCATCATTAGGCATCTTCCCCACCCTGTGTAGGGAAGTATGTACATTTGGTTGTCTTACATGTTTCTCCTGAGATCATAGATGTCTATGAATCTGTGTTTCATGGTGTAGGACTAGTCCACATGCTTTTACATTTGTATCTTTTTTTGAAACAAATGTTCGACAAGGACAGGAAGCTTCGTTGAGAGTCCCACGTGATTACGTTTAACCCGTTCACTTCACTGAGCTGGAGGTTTGCCGCCAGAAGATAAGAAATGATGAAATGTCAGTGCTGAACAACGATGTTCCCTCAAGAAGGATCATGTTGGGACAATCTCTCTCTCTCTCTCTCTCTCTCTCTCTCTCTCTCTCTCTCTCTCTCTCTCTCTCTCTCTCTCTCTCTCTTCATCAATGGGAGCAGTAAAAAAAATATAGGTCAGCCTAGATACAGTATGTCTGTCTTTGCCTTGATGGATTTCTTAATAAGCCTTAATAAGAGTTCAGATGCAAAACCCCCTAACTCCATTTCTAAAGACCTGCACTTCTATATTTTTAGAGAACCCCGTTGTTGGTTTGGTTTACATTCAGGTACTTGATAATACATATAAATAGTTATATTACATAAATAATATTTAAAAATATGCTATTTTGATAGCTTTGTATTAAATAAAAATGAATTAAGATTATTTTCTGAAATGGCACTTAGGGGGTTTTGCATCTGAACTCACATTGCAAAGTCTGTATTAGTTCTATTCTTTTTTTTCCGCTTATACTTGCAGTATGTTCCCTTTGAATTTGTGATAGATGATTACTGCTGTATAGGTGTAGAGTTTTCTTGGTTTTGTGCTTCTCTTTCCATATCGATCAGCAGCACATTTTCCTCATCCATGAATCAATAAAGACGGCAGCAAACATTACCGTGATTTTCTTCGAGTTGAAGTGTATTTATTTTCCTTCATATAACATCATTTTTGTTACAGCAGCGGCAGCTGAAGTGAACCGTGCCGCATTCACTTCACAACTGAACATTGGGATACAATAAACTCCCATTTCCTGTAGCGTCCACATGTGTCATAGTAAAAGTCCTTGTTATGACACTGACATATCACATACAAGTGAAGACATTTACATGGCCGCATAATGGCAGAAAATAACAGTAAAATAATCAGAAATAATATTCACATGAGAACATAACTTAACACGCCCCCTTGTTCTCATCTTCATAAACCCATATAGGCCTACAATAATGTAGACCCTACTGGAACTTAATTTCCAAACAGGACATTCTTAAACTGAAGGATCCTAACTTTAGTTACAGATTTTGTCAGTAGTCTGCGACCATGGTTTCTGTAGGACAGTACTTATATTTATTCTTCCTGCCCTCAGTACATCACGGATAAAGTGGTATTTCACATCAATGTGTTTACACCTTGACCTATGCACTGGATTTTTACTCAGTGCTATTGCTCCTTGATTGTCACCATAAATTGTTGTGCAATAATACACATTCGAATCCAAGTCATTCATTAGCTGCATTAGGTATAAGCTTTCCTGAGTTGTGTTAGCTAAACCAATATATTCAGCTTCACAGGTGGACAGTGCCACTGTCGGTTGTTTCTTGGACTTCCAAGAGATAGCAGGGCCTTGTTTTGTCAGACTAAAGCAGTAACCTGTGGTACTACGTCGATTTCCTCTACTGAGGATGCCCAGTCAGAATCACTGAATGCTGTCAGATTTAAGGCCTCATCAGATTTCTTGAAACACAGCTCATAGTGGGAAGTACCTTTTCAAGTATCTTAGAACATGTTTGGGCTGCTACTAAGTCTTGTACAGTAGGTCTCGCTAAGGATTGTGACAGTTTGCTGACAATCCAACTGATGTCAGGCTGGTGCATGTCATTGCATAGATCAAGCTTCCAACAATTTCTCTGTAATCCTTGGGGGGTTTCCAACTCAGTGTTATTTTCTTCCATATTTTTGTTACACTCCATTTTCAGCTCATTTGGGCGAGCTCTAGGCTTACAATCAGACATCCCAAACCTTTCCAGCATTTTTACAATGTATTTTTCCTGGCTTCATTTTGATTTTCTCCTTCTTTCTGTTTAAACTGAATGCCCAGAAAGTTTGATATTTGACCAAGATCTTTCATGTTAAATTGGGACTTCATGGCTTCTTTAAATCTGTTCAGCTGATCTTCACTGCTTGCTGCAATGATCAAGTCATCTAACCCAGATGATTACAATGATTGTGTCACTTCCAGTCTGCTTCCTGTAAACACAGTGATCAACCTGATTTCTCACAAAATCATTCTGTTCCAAGTGATCGTTTAATAAATTTGTACCAATTCCTCCCAGATTGTTTGAGGCCATATAGGACTTTTTCAGCTTGCAAACTAATTTCCACTGTATTTGACAGCTCTTCGAAACCTTCTGGTTGATCTAAGTATATCTCTTCATCATGGGAGCATGTAGATATGCTGTTTTCACATCCATCTGATGTACAGAAAAGTCATTCTGTACAGCTATCTGCATCAGTGCACGTACTGACGTGAGATTTGGCTGTAGGAGCAAATGTTTCATGGTAGTCTATTCCTTCTGTTTGTTTGTACCCTTTTGCGACATACCTCGCTTTGTAAATGTTCCAGTATCTGCATTTTCTTTTAAAGCATAGACCCATCTTCCCCCCACTGTGTTTTTATCCTTTGGCAAGTCACCAGTTCAAATGTGTCGTTTTCTTTCAGTGAAGACATCTCTCCTTCATAGCCTGTTCCCACTAGGAGGCCTCAGGTGACATGATGGCCTCCCTATATGTTTGAGGAAGTCCAAACACTGCCCTGCAACAAGAATCAACATTCGCATTGGTCATCTTATCTTTGGAGCATGTTATGTAATCTTCTAAGTATTTTGGGGCTCTCCTTTCCCTTTCTGAATGGTATCGTTGTTGATGTGTTTCTGTTGATGTTTCTGCAGTATTTTCACAATTTTCATCCATTTCTATCTCTGTGTGGTCATCCTCTTTTGATTTGTCTTTGTCACCTGTGTTTGTCACCTCATTGTCTGTATCTATGACCTGGCCCTCACTTTGTGATTTCTCATTTTTGTTTTCACCATCACATGTTATCTCTGTGTATTTTGGGAGCTCATAGTCACCATCGTCAGTTTGGGTCTCTTGTTCCACACTGCTCTTTGTGATGAATTTCACTAATCTGTGTTTTGAAACCTTTCTGGTTTGAGGGTGGTAGACCAGATACGCAGGGCTGTTTCTGCTATAGCCCACAAATATTCCCTTGTCACCTCTCGAATCCAATTTGCTGTGGTCCTGCCTGTACGCATAGCAGTCGGACCCAAAAACCCACATTTTTGAGAGGTCAGGCTTCTTTCCTGTTAACAGAAAGTATGGGGTATTTTGTGTCCTGCTATTAAAGCACCGATTTCGAATGTGTGCTGCAGTTTGGACGGCGTAAGGCCACAGGAAGAGTTTTGGTAACTCCTTCTCTAGTAGAAGGCACCTCCCCATTTTCAAAAATGGTTCGCCACTGTCTCTCGGCTGTACCATTCTGATGCGGGGAGTAAGGCGATGATGTCTCATGTCTTATTCCTCTCTCTCGCAGTAGTGACTGGAATTCATTGCCTGTGTACTCTGTGCCGTTATCAGATCTGATGCATTTAACTGCACCATAAGGTGCGGTGTCTGCGAGGAATTTTTCTGTGGCTACAGTAGTGTCGCTTTTATTCTTAAGGAAATAAACAGACACGGCACCAGAATAATCATCTGTGAATGACACTGCATATTTGTACCCCTCGTGAGATATTGGTTCAATAGGGCCAGCTAGATCTGTGTGTACAAGCTCTAGAATTTTCGTAGCTTTAGGATCAGGCTTCCTGTTCCTGGTGTTTGTGAATTTTCCCTCAGTGCATACATTGCAGTCTAGTTTTGTATTGCCAGTAATTTTCATACCATCTACCACCTCAGGTAATTTTAACACGTCATCAACATTGCAGTGCCCCATTATCTCATGCCATGTTTTAACATCACAAGTTAAATTGACCTTATCTGGGGACATCATATCATTAACAGAGGCACTAACATTGTGTTTGAGGTGGTTTACCGTTTTCAGGTAGTACAGTCGTTCGTGCACTTCAATGTTGAACACTCGCCCATCTCTGTCTATCAGTTCATTCTGTCCTTCTTTGAAGATCACGTTGGCCCCGTCATTGGTCGCTGCTTGCACGGAGATGATGCTCTGGGGGTATGTTGGTATGAACAGGGCCTTCTTCAGAGTGACTGTGACGTTTCTTCCTCGCACGTCCTGCAGCTGCACCTCTGCGTCTCCTCTTCTCAACGCGACGTTGTTCATCCTCGTTCCATCCGCCAGTTCCATGTAGTGGGAGCTTGGGTTGAAGCCGTCTTCAAATCGTGTGAAACAGTTCATGTCCGTCAGGATGTGGAGGTTGCTCCACAGTCCACCATCAGTCCAAGATTTTTGCTGTTCTCGGGGAAGGTTGTGTGACTGACAGTAAACACAAAAGTCTTTTCTTCTTTGTCAGGTTTTTTGTCTTTCAGCTGTTTGTTTTGCGTCATCTTTGTGTTGGTCTCTGTTTCTGCATGTCTCGTCGTTGTGTGTAGAGCTTCTATGGTAGCTGCACCAGTTGCCACGGTCCTGTCTTTCTGCTGTTTGCCTCGCCTCATCTTTGAATTTTTCCCTTCTGCACGTCTCGTTGCTGTGCGTTGAACTCTTGTGGTAACTGCACCACTTCGACGCCCCCTTCTGTCGGCAGTCGCGAGCTACGTGACCTCGGCCTCCACACCCGTAGCACGTGACTGTTGAGACATCCACTTTCATCACGTTGTCAGCTTTGGTTTTACTGTCAAACTTTTCTGTTTCTTCGTAGCTTCTTAAGTTGCTTTTGAACTGTGTGAATGTGATTTCTTCAGTACTCTGTGCTGTATGAATGGCGAAAGGTTTGTAAGATTCTGGCAAGCCTTTTAGAATCATGGCTATAATTAGTCCATCACTGATCACTTCTTTTGCATTTCTCAGGGAAGTCACTGCTTTCTCAGCTCTGATAATGTAGTCTGTCGCCGTCTCGTTGTCAGCTTTCTTTAAAGACGTTAATTCCGTGTACAGGGCTATGATTCTGGGCTTACCCTGGCTGGCGTAATGATCTTGTAGTATCTGTAGAGCCTTTCGGCCGTCATCTGTGGCATCGTGCATGACGAGAGATAAACTCTTATCGTCAAGAAACTGAATCAATTCAGCGTAGCATTCCTCATTCTGTCTCTGTCGACATTTTCTTCTTTAGACAGTATTGTGTCTTTCAAACCCAGCATTCTCAAGTGTCCAAGGAATTTTACTTCCCACAGTTCGTATTTGTTTTCGTCTCCGTTGAAAACTAACCTGTCCCATTTTCCTCCTGGCGTTTTGGCGCGCCTGGGCCCATAACCTGTAGAGTTTTCTTGGTTTTGTGCTTCTCTTTCCATATCGATCAGCAGCACATTTTCCTCATCCATGAATCAATAAAGACGGCAGCAAACATTACCGTGATTTTCTTCGAGTTGAAGTGTATTTATTTTCCTTCATATAACATCATTTTTGTTACAGCAGCGGCAGCTGAAGTGAACCGTGCCGCATTCACTTCACAACTGAACATCGGGATACAATAAACTCTCATTTCCTGTAGCGTCCACATGTGTCATAGTAAAAGTCCTTGTTATGACACTGACATATCACATACAAGTGAAGACATTTACATGGCCGCATAATGGCAGAAAATAACAGTAAAATAATCAGAAATAATATTCACATGAGAACATAACTTAACAATAGGCTACAGCATGAATCAATTCAAATTGTTTCTCAGTGGCAAACTGCTGTTTTGCAGGTAGGCCTCCATCCACTATGCCGTAACAATGGTGCTGAAAAGCACATAGTACTGCTCACCATTCAAGTTATGTACACCGCCAGAGATGCAGGGCCTCTCTTATCACAATGACAGCCATATTAACCTTCTACCCTCCCATCTGGTGTCATTTTGTCTGAAGACCATCCAGCCTCCCGACACACCTTCTTATTAGGTCCTAATTTACTTCCTTTCTGGAGCGGCAGTGATGGACGTATTGTATAGGTGTAGAAAGCACTGAGTTCCTTTGGATTGCAGGCTTTGCCGGCAAAAATAATTTCAAAAAGAGCTGTCAAAAATCCATTTGCAGTGCATGAAATGTTGGTCTGAAGCAGAGTAGCTAGAGAAGAAATAGGCCTACATAAATCCAAGCTCTTGTGGTTCAATACACAATCTATATTCCTCTCTAAGATAACACTGTGTTCAATGTGTTCCATGTTGTGCTTTGTTCCCATGTCCAAATTGAATCAACATTTGCTAACGTTGTCAAGTTGTAGGTTAATTAGCAAAGTGAGTTACCACTGTATAGTCTGAGATGTGGGAAAGGTTCTTGATTATTTTAGAGAATATACATATGCTTTCTGTTTTCATGAAGGCATTGGTTTGTTGATATCTTTGCCTTTTTCTGCCTCTCAAGAAATACAAAGCGGATTCCAAAAAAGTTGGGACACTTTGTATTTTGTGAATAAAATCAAAATGCTGGCATTTTCAAAACATTCAATATGTTAACAAGGTAGAACATTATGCACAGACAACATATCAGTTGTTAAAGTCAAGCAGAATTATTGCTTTGATGTAATGATGTGATCATTTAAAATGTCACCCTTGCAACAAATCCCAAAAAAGTTGGGACAGGGCCAATAAAATGCTTTTTATATTGGATAAGACTAAACACAACACAAGGGATGGGACTGAACAGTTAAATACTTTGACTGATGGCATAATTTTATTCAAAAATTAGATATTTTGATGTGCGAGACATGATTTCAGCAGCTCAACTGATAGGTGGGTTCTTCAACTTGTTAACCTTTTTGTTATGCTTAATATGTGGCATATCCTGACTGCAAGAAAACTAAATTTGTGGCCTGTTTACTCTAATGATGGACCAACAGTTGGAACATAGTAGAGATTGAAATTTGCCACCATTATGGGGCAATATCTAAAGGCGGTGCTCCAAAATATAATGCCATGGTAGCTATGTTTGCTGTTTAAAATCTGTATGTATCATTCAACATTCATTTTAATGCTCTACATGACTAAGAAGACCCTAACCAAGTCACCTCTGCACCCCCTTACCATCATATATGCTGTCTTTCAGACTGACCACTAAATCAAGCTGAAGTATTCATTTTCTATATAACCTGGAGGGTGCAGGACTCCATAATTTTCAAAATGGATTAAATATTTACCATTCTGTAATCAGAGGACAGTTTCATATGTCTCCTAGGTCCATTTCCGCTCTCAACACTGTTTAATGTCTGCATCATGTGCATTAATCAAGTGTTGTGTTTATGGTCATTTTTTCGAGAGCTGTCATTGTTGGAGTGTCATAGTTTGCTTATTGACCACGAGTATGTCATGATCTCATAACTCGTGCAATGATTACACAGAACTCTATATTGCGGAAATAGGCCTTATATGCCTGCAATTTTGATAATTCAATCTTTCTGTGTAATAGATAAGTAATTAGTCCCTCAAAATCTTCGCTGCTGAGTGCCATAGCCTCTATGTGATGGTATTTTATTTGTGCATTCATGTTGGCGGTCAATATAGTTCCTTTTAAAATATTCTTCCTTGTGTAATTTTTAGAATTATCCAACTATTACAACATGTTTTGGCCCTGTCCCAACTTTTTTGAGATTTGTTGCATGGGTCAAATTTTAAATGATCACATAATTACCTCAAAACAATAATTCTGCTCAACTTTAACAACTGATATGTTGTCTGTACATAATGCTCTACCTTATTAACATATTAGATGTTTTAAAAATGCCAGCATTTAGATTTTATTCACAAAATACAAAGTGTCCCAACTTTTTTGGAATCCGCTTGTAGTATCTTGGAATTAGTTTCCGTGGTGGGGTTGTTAAAAAGATAAACTAGACATTAAGGTTTGTGCAATGTCTAATACAATTGCTAGGTGATGTGTAGGGAGGCCAAGTCTATGACACTGACAGAAATGATAGTGCTCAAACTCACTAACTTAATACAATGAACACTTGTGTCTACTGATATAGCATAGCTTGCTGAAAACCTTAACACTGAGTGAAAGTCGTGAGTGAATATGAGTACTGCTCTGTATTGACGCTGATGTGGAGAGGATTCTGTGATCTTTTCAAGTCTTCGGGTATTTCTTTGCATCAGTATTGTGGAGTTTTGAGGCTAGATCAATCCGAGATGTTCCAATAGGGATTTGAAAGGTTTTATACCTTGCTTTGAATGTGAGCACGCGTGCCAATTTTGGTCAGTTTAGAGGAGATCCGTTGTTGGTTTTTTAAGTGCAGTCCAAGCACTGATATCAAAGTAGTTAAAATCCCCTCTATGGTCAGTCCAGTTCTCGATGTCAGGTTAGCTGTTAACTTGTTCCAAGTTGCATTCCAAATAAAAATTTAAAAATCCTCAAAATCCACAGGTAGTACACAGGTAGCCACTCTATTTTTAGGATAGAAATTTAGCTGTTAAGGAGGGAGAGCACAGTGGATGTCAGCTAGTGCAGCTTACTGAGAGACTGTTGTTAACTCCTTCTAAAGCGTAACCTACAGTAATGCTGACTAGCGTCTTGTGTCTGTCTCCCAAACTGGGTGCTAACAGTCAACCTTTTGCCTACGATCACAAGTCTGTCGACTGAGTCTTGATTTTAGTCACCCACCCGTTAATCTATGTGATTTTAGACCTTCATCCTCTCAACATTCGTTTTTAAAAAACATTTGTTTTTTAAAAAACTCAAATAATTGCCACTGACCTTCTGTATCAGTCATTTTTGGTTAGAATTTGAACAGACAGCGACGTCATATCACTCTTCAATTCAGCCCGTAGGTGCCTCCCGGCATGGAATAATTGTGAACTGTGGCTGAAAGCATGGGCGTCTGAGGCTATTTCCCTGTTATTTGACTTTCAATTTGTTACTCAGTTCTTGTAGCGAAGGGGGAGAAGAAACACCGTTTTGTTTGCAATTGTTAGTTTAGTTTGATTGGTTTTCTCCACACTCGAGTGCCCCTCTCAGATTTGCAAACAAAGAGTATGCTTAAGTTGGGCTGACAAATAAAAAACCCTAATAGAATTAACATTTTTCGGCTCTCCCAGGTCGGGCGAATAAAAAAGGTGTCTCTCACTCCGAGCGGGGAGGATGAAAAAAAAGAGTTTCTGACTCACTCACTCACTCACTCACTCAGTGGTTGTTTGCTTTGCTTTGCCGGCTGGCTCCGGCTCCGGCTTCGGCTCTGGGCTCTCATTATTGTGGGTGGCATGTCTCTCTGCTCCAAGGCATCGCTCTCGATCTGGAATTCCATCAGTTGATTGTAGTCACACATTGTCTGGGGACCTGAGGCTTCTCCACTGATTGCTGTGTGGCTTGGGAAATCTTTGCCTTCGTCTCTCTCTCTCTCTCTCTCTCTCTCTCTCTCTCTCTCTCTCTCTCTCTCTCTCTCTCTCTCTCTCTCTCTCTCTCTCTCTCTCTCACACATTCTCTCACACATTCTTTTTTCTTTAAACAAACTGCCCCCTATCACTCAATATAAATAACACCTACACCATTTTCTCTTGGTCTTTATTTTCCTCTATCTTTCTTTTCCCCTTTCTCATCAGACAATATGTGGATGTCTAGCAAATTGTTTATTTTGCTACTGTATTGTCTTGATTAGGAGAACGAGGTATGTGATATATATTTAACCTCTATAGTGCCATATATGAACAGCCTGTCTGTCAACCATTGAATAGGAAGACCGTTTGGTTTTAATAACGCATACCAAGCCATGAAAGGTGTGCTCTTGATAATTCTGTTGTTTCCATGTTAACAATATATTTTTTTTTAAACCTCGAGAAGCTGGACAAACAGCAGAATTGGACAAAATTACCATGGCAGCAGTGTGTAGGCTGCTGTTGCTATGTCATGACATGGTCACAGAACACATGCAACACATACGAATAGACACCAATGTACTCAAACACAATTTGGGATGTTGTGAGCTTGTGGTCTTCATGTGATTTTGGGGCATGGGTATTAAGATCATTGACAGTATATACTGTGTATACTCTCAATGATTAAGATGGATTTAGATGTATGAGTAGACTTTTTTTAGTTGGGTGAAGCGGATTGATACAGCACTACGTTGACCAGTCGTTTGATTTTTCAAGGGTTTGTACCATAGTTATGTGGCTCTTGTGTGGGCTTGACCAATGGAGCTCAGTAGGCTAAGGCAGGGTACCACTAGGGATACATGAGCACACTGCAGGGGGTCCTTGGAAAAATATAATTTTCACAAATGCATGGAACATAGTAATGTAACATAATGTAATGTAGTGTAATGTAATGTAGCATAATGTAACATCACATTGGGATAGAGAAAGTCATATAGAACAGAATACGAGAACGAGTAGAGTAGAGTATAGCTTTTATATTATAGTTATAGTTATTATATTATAGTTAGGGCAAAAATACTGAATCAAACCAAGATAACGCAAAACACGCTCACTCAATGTAAAAGCGTGTGCTCAAGTTGGGTCTCCTAAGGGGGCGTTGTCCCCTACTTCTTCTTCTCTTTTTGAGGTGTTTGCGCAAGACGTGCGCTACCGCCATCTACAGCGCTAAGGGGACTTCATTGATTCTCAACCTCAGGATTCCGAAGGTCTCCTAACCGAAGGTCTCCTAAAGGGGCGTTCACCCGACATAAAGTGGATACCGGAAAAGAAAGAAAATTACGCTTCTTGTTAGATCCATCTTCTTTGGTTAGGGGGTACTCAAGGAGAGTACAAGAGACAAAAAAAGGTTAGCAAACACTGGGATAAGGCACCGTCCGTACAGCAAAAGCTGGGAACCCAGGTGAGAGTCTGACTTGAGGGAATTCCCTGATCCTTCTCCATCTCTCTATTCCACTAATTTCCTGTCACGTTCACACCATCCTCCCTAAATAAAGTCATCGAAGCCCAGATGATGTCTTAAAAATGGGACTGACCAATGACAACAATGGATTACCATTAGCCTTAACAATAACGCTCATCTTTAACATTCATCACATTTATCTAGGACGCTCCACCTCTCATCATCTGGCAGGAGGCTGATTATAACCCATTTCCAACACTTTTTTTTCTCCAAGTCCCACCTTCCCTCCCATCCTCCCTCCTCTGCCTCCCAGTGGGATCGAGATTGGTCAGAGTCTATTCAAACTGGGTTAGGCATGTCGCACACTATTTGAATGAAAATGACCTACAAATGGCCACTGAACACATGCACGCTCCGTACGTACGTACACTGTACACACATACGCACACACACACGTACACACGCACACACATACACACACACGCACCATATGTACGTACACTGTACACACAAACACATGTATCCACACACACGCACACACATACACACACACAAACACACACACACACACACATACACACACACAAACACACACACACACACACACTGCTAATAAAGAAACAGATTGATTGATAGATCATAGTAGATGAGTAGCCTATCACATAGGCTACAATATAAAACAGAGCCAAAAACTCTGGCTTCAGATTTTACATGAGTCTGTAGGGGTATGAGGACCTTGACGTTTGCTCACATAGACAGCTGGCTCTGGTACAGTACAGCTCATTATACTGTGCATGAAAGATTTAAACTCTTCCTGGTCACAGGCACAGCAGAGAGAGAGAGAGAGAGAGAGAGAGAGAGATAGGGAGAGGGAGAGAGAGAGAGAGAGAGAGAGAGAGATAGGGAGAGGGAGAGAGAGACGGAGGGAGAGAGATAGAGAGAGAGAGAGGGAGAGAGAGAGATAGGGAGAGGGAGAGAGAGAGAGAGAGAGAGAGACAGGGAGAGAGAGAGAGAGAGAGAGAGAGAGAGAGAGAGAGAGAGAGAGGCAGAGAGAGAGAGAGATAGAGAGAGAAAGCATAAACTGCACACTCATAGCATGCACATCTAATGCATTTGTCATTCTCTCTGAATGTGTTTGACTTGAATCCTTTGATGTGATTTCAGGGCCCATTTTAAGTCTTGCTTTTGTTGAAGTTATTTTGGAGAAGCCAATCTCGGAAAACGTGGCCAAGGCAAGAGATGGCGATGCAGCGACCGAAATAGAGTAATCGTAAGCAGTTTTACTATGTGAAATGCCTTCCACACATACGTACACACATACACAAACAAAAAAGTGCAGGCGCATACAAACACACACACACGCACACACACACGCGCGCACACACACACACACACACACACACACACACACACACACACACACACACACACACACACACACACACACACTTATTAATATGATGACTGTATACATACACCAACTGAGAGACCTAAATTACAGAAAGATTTCATCACATCATAAATAAACATACATACTTTGTATACATAGGCCTAGCGTATAATTAAGTAATTATTAAAATGTTGTTAGTCAGGACGTTCATCTGATAGCGGTGCAGTATAGCTGATCACACCCTTCTTTAGTTTCCCATCAAAGGGACTTTTATCCAGCTTGTGATGAGCAAACTAAATAATTAATATTAACTCTGTTTGCACAGAATGACGTTACGGGGAAAGTTTTGCAGTGACATCTCTTGCTTCCGCTTTAGGCTAAAATTAAAAGAGTGAGAAGTTGGTGGTGGGTGGCGTTGAGGATGTGAGGTTATCAGGTGACTGCCTTAGTGGAGATGGGATCTTGGTGATTGGTTCTGGCTTTCAGGTTAAAGGCACGTGGTGACATACGATTAGTCATGCCTGTCAGGAAGCCCTCTCTAATTGGCTGTGGGTGCCACAGTCATGGTGGCTGCGCTTCCACCTGCCACCTGCTGCTTGATTGTGTTTTTTTCTGATTCTGAACGCGGTCACTCTTTGATTTTAATTGAACTGATTATGTGCGGCAGAGCTGAAGACAGCTCTAAATTGAGATTTCACCTCTTCCAGTTAATTACAGCGGTCAATGTGTGTTTCTCTCTCTACAGTAGAAAGTAGCCTTCTTGTTGCTATCGCTCTAACAAAACCAACACGATGAAGGTTTGTCTTCCATTTTGTCATATAATGTCCTGTGTAACTCCGCTAGTAATGAAGCCATCTTGAAGGTGTGACTGTGTGTGACATGATGCCAGCCCAAATGAAGCACTTAAAATATTATCAACTAATACACCGGTGCAAAATATCATCACTAATGGTTAGACAGGGGAAAAAACTATTTTTAAAAAGGCACCAGCTTTTTAAAAACATATTTTTTGACGTAAATTGCTTATTAAATTTGTGTTAACAGACAGGAAATAAATAAGCTCGGTAATCCAAATATGAAGCTAATATGTTGACTATCTGTAATAAAAGTAATAATAGCCTTTAGGTCTCGAAGAAATTAATAAGCTCAGGTGTAAGAGCCAATATTAGGTAGGCCTATTTTTTCTTTCTTTCTTTTTTTATATGTCACATTGAATGGACCAATTAGGCTTGAGTAGTGAATGTGGTTAGATGTGTGAGTGTGAAATGCAGCACCATCTTCCTGTTACAGCACTTTAATAGTCATTAGACTGAGCCTATTAGATATGCTAATGTCTACTGCCACAAAAAAGGTGAGCCATTTTTGCTTGGCACAAAAGACAGTGCAGTACGGGAATAGGCCTACATTTAAAAACTAGGCCTAAGCAGGTGCCTCTGAAAGTCGATGCGCCCAAACCTTCAGTTAACATACAAAGATTCATAACTGCGATCTTGAACCTTTGAACCGTTGTGAGTCGGCGGTCTCGAAAGGTTACGTGGCGCTATTCCGACATGTTGCTATTCCGACGTTAATGTCTATTGTCGGAATACCGACACGTTTTCCACCGTCCGCCGCTATTCCTACATGCCGCTATTCCGACATCCCTAACCTTAACCCTAACCCTAACCCTAACCCTAACCCTAACCCCTAAAAAGTGTCGGAATAGCGGCATGTCGGAATAGCGCTATGTCGGAATAGCGATTGCCCCCCGTCTCGGAAACTGTCAGCCTCCAAAATATATCACTTCTTGTAGCTATAATGCAGTGTTAGTACGCACAACTCAGAGTAAATCCATGCATGGCAGACCTGGAAGCAACGGTGGTTGGGACAAAACCATAAGATTCCCAACGCACGACATTTCAGGGATATAAATGTTCACACAAAGCATTGGCTGACGCACCATGGTGGGTATGTTTCACGGAGGAGCTATCAAACAGCATTAGCAATGATGAAAACAGTAACAGTTGAGTTGTGTCAGTGGTTAGGCATTTGCAGCAACTACTTCACTGGCTGACAGAGACATATCATCTGCCAAATATGTGATATTTATCAACTGTTGGATGAGATGAGTCAACACATTCAACACAACGCTAGTGAAACCACAATACACTGCAACAGGAGGTGAACTCATATGATGTAAAGTAAATGGGAATGCATCTTGACTGATTCTTGTGTGTGACTGGGATGATAGTTGGAGGTGGCCATAGGCCAAATGTGTCAACTCTGTCTCAGGTAGGAATGACGGGTGTCCTTAGTTACTTTCAGGGCTCTAAATTAACTTTTTCCACCACCAGCCAATTTGGCTAGTAGACATTTTTTCTTACTAGCCAAATGGAAGGTCAACTAGCCATTTTTTTATCTCACCAAAATAAACCATGCGTTAATTATGTTGCTTTTAATTATTCCATTAAACTATATCCTCAACACAGATAAACAACAAACACTAGCCTATTACACCATCACCCAAACCTCACATGCAGTAGGCCTACACCTCACACAAAAACAGCATGCCTTCAACACACATGTTGTTCACATACCAGACTTTCAACATGTACTAGCCAAACACACACAACCAAACACTACAAAACCTCATATCCCCCACACAGTATCACTTAAACTTCACACTCAGTAGGCCAAATGTCATGGACAATGCACAGAAGAGAGGGGTGGGGAGAAGAGGACAGGAGAACACACACACACACACACACACACACACACACACACACACACACACACACACACACACACACACACACACACACACACACACACACACACACACACACACAGCCAACTCAGTGCGATGTGTATGATGTCTGCATTGTGTGTTTCTTTATGCTGCTGCTGCTGCTTCACACCTTTAGGTTCCTGCAGGATTAATACTTGCTACGCTACGCTATACTTGCTACGCTATAACTAGTAAACATCCAATAACATCACGGAGACCACCAGCTTAGCCTACTTTACTTTCATAGCGTCGCTAGTTTTTTGTTACCGTTTTTTTTCCAACTTACTCGTTCATCCATGTCAAACTCGTTCATGGTCTTTCCGATGGCGTGGGCATTATTAGGAAACGACAACTCTATGTAGTTGCGAGGACCTTGCAAATATCAGACGACTTCTGACAGCAGGGCTACACGGTTTTGACAGACAGCTGTCATGCTCCTCCACTCATGCCGTTTTCGCTCCACCACCACCACTCCATTTCAGCGTCACTACAGTTGCAAGTTGCATTCACCGACACATAACCTTGCTCTAACCACTGCCACATTCTTTTTCACCCGTCCAAAACCTACAAAACCGAAGTAATCCGCGCTAGTCCGCTCATTGAAAATATTTGATCAACAGTAGTTCCAGCGCGGGCATCTAACACGCAGCCAATGAATGTGAAGCTGCGTTATTGTGATTAACGGCCAGCCAATGGGTGTGGGCTACATCATGACGGTAGGCCTAATGTTCATGGGTAGGCCTAATGTAGGCGACGTTTTAACGTTCATCAGACGGCAGTCAGCCACAGATCTGTGCTGGTAGCTGTTTGACGTTCGGGCGCGCGCTAGAGTCTACCGGCCAATTTGGCTAGTGGATGATTTTTTCTACTAGCCAAAATTGATTTTCACCCGCATTTGGCGTGTTGGCGTGTGTTAATTTAGAGCCCTGGTTACTTTCCATGTTCATGTCCCTTCCGCATACATCATATGGTGGCTCAGGAATGGGAGCATACCTCCCCTAACCCTAACCCTAACCCTTCCCAAAACCATCCCTAAACTTAACCTGTCAGCAATGCAATGTTTCCGTGTTTTCAAATTGTGCCCTTCCCAAAACCATCCCTAAACTTAACCTGTCAGCAATGCAATGTTTCCGTGTTTTCAAATTGTGGCCTTATTCCCAAAACCATCCCTAAACCTACCCTGTCAGTAATGCAATGTTTCTGAGTTGTAAATTTGTGCCCTGACCAAAACCATCCCTAAATCTAACCTGTCACAGGTGCAACAACAACCTGTGCTTTGCCATGCGGCAGCAGTCTACTTGGAAGCAGCGGGGAACATAGAACCCTTTTTTGAAAAACGGGTCCTAAGTTCCCAGTTTGCGGGAACTTCATTTTGCACTAGAATGTGTTCATTCAGCTCTAACATACCAATATTTTTAATAAAACAGCTCAAATCTCAAGAACCTTAATGCAGCGTATATGTTGCTCCAGGGCACAAGGGGTTATAATCGAGTGGAACTTGTGGAACTAATTTGGGTATAGCTGAGAGGCAGCACTGCTGTTTTAAAGATCTGGAATCTAAGTACATCGAGAGAGTATTCGTTTGCACTTTGCCAAGCCCTGGTAGATGTTTTGTTTACACTCAGAACATTGATAATATGTCCCAGAATAGTCTCTTGTGATGAAATGAGAGGGAAAACCGACAGCCGACAACAATCCTCTGAGCATAAGAACCGTTAAAGAATCCAACTTTATGCCATCAATCAAAACAAACAAAAAACAAGAAAGAAGGAGAAATAATAATAAATAAATGGAAAAAGAACATGCAGTTCCCCAGAAGTTTCAAGTGTGATTTTCAATTTGCCACAAAGACAGCTTTCCTTGTCATATAGTGAGGGTGGTGGTGGTGGTGATGGCGGTGGTTGTGGTCGGTAGTGTGTGTGTGTGTGTGTGTGTGGGGGGGGGGGGGTGTAAAGTTGGACAGGCTTGTCGGGCGGCCCTCACAACACTTTCCCCCTCTGCTTGTAGGAGAGCAACATACTGTAGGACTAATCTAAAATGAGCTGAGCGAACATGCCACCCGGGAGAGCCCTGTCTCCGTAATCTGCACCCCGGTGGGCGAATCCCCAGCCCAGCCAGCATCCAGTGGGTAAATGCATCGATAATAACATGATAGAAATTAAATGACTTTTGTCAGGGAATACAAAGGAAATGAAAAATGAGATGGGACTTTGAAGGGGAAGGCTCAGGGAAGGCGGCACTCTCACGTGCACACACACACACACATACACGCGCGCACGCACGCACCCACACACACGCACGCGCATGCACCCACACACACGCGCATGCACGCACCCCCACACACACACACACACACACACACACACACACACACTGCAGCACAGATATATTTTGCGGGGGATAAAAAAAATGGATGAGATACGTATATAAGCGCGAAGGTGTTGACAGCCTGACAGCCGTGTTGCAGCATAGAATTTGCAAGTTGTAATAAGGCCCTCATTTATTCCGGCAGTATGTTTGTATTCCCCAGCAAAACATGACAGAGGAAAGGAGGAGAGAGAGAGAGGGAGAGAGAGAGAGAGGGGGGAGGAAAACGCCGTAAAGAATACAGCACTTCCTTATAATGTCCTAACTTTTTATGAGTATTCTAAAATGTTAGCTGAGGTGAATAGAAAAGAAAACATTCAAACTATAAAATACCCCAAGGAAGACACATTTCAAAAGAGAGTGAGTATACTATAACATCTTCAGAAAGTAAAAAAGTCTTCCACGTACCTGTACAGTATCAGCCATTTTCTGAACCACCCAACTGGAATAAACACAGAAATCATTGAATGGATGGAACCGTTAATCGGTGCATTTTGCTGAAGCAGAAGGAGACATATACGGTATGGCAAGAATTTGAATTTCAGATGCACATGGCAAGATTCTCACCTGAACGATTATGGTCAGGTCTGTAATATTCCAAGATCAACAACAGGACATTATTTCTCCTGCAATATATTGGTAACTGTTAGCAGCAAGGCTGGACGGGTGATCTGACATACAGGGCATTTTCCCGGTGGTCCGATAGTCCCCAGGGGTCGATATTGTTGTTTTTTAAATTTATTTTTGTTTTATTTATTTCTGACGGACTGGCCCACGGTTTAGAGGAGGTGGCCCATTGGTTTATCTTTAATATAGAGATGAATGTTTGAGGGGCCAGTTTACTGTAAGCCAAAAATGCCCAGTTGTTTTTTTTTTTATCCCAGTACAGCCAGAGAGAGTAGACAAGAGAGAGGTTCCGCTGGCCCATTGTTTCCGGGTTCTACAATTGCAAGGGGGAGGGGGGGTAAATCCCCCTTTAGGCAGACCTTAGTACTGTTCTATTCAATGCTAGGAGTATTATGACACGCCCCTTTAGGCAGACCGGAACCTGGTCATGTTAGGTGCCCATAGCAACCTATTACATTGGCATATCTCTATATACTTAAAGAATCTCTGGTACAGCCCTGGTCAGCAGGTCAGCAACATATGCTGTAGTGTATTGCATCATAAACAATGTTTTAGTCAGGCACTGGTTGAACGCCCAGCTGTCATATCCACCTTGACAACAACGGGAAGACAAGCAGGTGGTGACAGCTGTACACATATGGGCGAGCAGCGTCTGAGATGTATTCACCAAAAACAGGGCAGCACCAGAGCAAGGCAAACATGCTGCGCAATATGTGGAGATGCGGACGACAAGCAGCTGCTCTGCTCTTGTGGAACAACAAGTGCCAGTGATTTGTGATTATTATTGGTCAGGATATCAGGGGTGACCCATCAGAGAGATCAGTGTGTGTGTGCGTGCCCGCGTGTTTGTGCGCATGCATGCGCGGGCTTGCTTGCATACTTGCGTATGTGCTTGCGTGCCTGTGCGTGTGTGTGTGCATGCTCGCGATGCTTGCATGTGTGCGCGCATGTGTGTGCGTGCATGCGCGCTTGGGTGCCTGCGTGCCTGTGTGCCTGCGTGCCACATCCTGGCCCTGAGTCCAGGGCATTTACCTGTAATGACGGATTGAGAATGGCCTGTGATGGAGGCTGCAACGCTTTTCTAAAGGCCTTCAGTGAGATTTTTCTCTCAATCAATGAAGGGCTGTTGAAATGAGAGAGAGCAATATGTTGGAGGGGGAAAAATGAAAATTTCCCAGACTGATGTTAGTGATATGGAGGCGCTTTTGCACTGATCGATCGATCACTGTGTGAGTACTGTACGAGTGAGGGGAGGAAAAATGATGAGAACTTCATTGCACTGCTTCCCCTTCTGATGCGCGAGCACGCACGCACGCACGCACGCACGCACGCACGCACGCACACAGCTCATCTCGCTTTCTCTCTCTCTCTCTCTCTCTCTCTCTCTCTCTCTCTCTCTCTCTCTCTCACTCACTCACACTCACTCTCTCTCCCTATCGCTCTCTCTCTCTACCACACACACACACACATCTCACACACACACACACACACACACACACACACACACACACACACACACACACACACACACACACACACACACACACACACACACACACACACACACACACACACGCAGTACCAAAGAAATCCATAATGCAATTCATACTGTCATAGCTCTCTCCTCAGAGCTCCCGAGCGGTACTCGGCATCCCTTGCTGTAGGGTCAAAAACAACAAAACCCGTTCTTGTGATTTCACATGGCCTAAAAGTAGGCTGTTTCAGCCAGATATTGACATCATCCAATAATTTTGTCTGTCTTCACGGGAACGATTGCTGCAATGTGGTGACTGCAGCCCACAAAGATATATATACACACCCACACCCACACCCACCCCTTTCACTAGTAGCCTTGCTGAAGGCCATAGAATAGATTCATGACGTATGGCGGCCGGCGGTCCTTGTCTGGCACATAAAGGAGAAAATAAAGAGGCAGCACATCTCCACAAAACCTCCCGGCAGACAGTAACGGATTGAAACGCTCCAGCTCTCCTGCCCATCCGTCATCATTTAGTGTTAGTATGTGGTGAGGAGAAGATAGTCAATACTGGACATGTTTTGAATCATGGAACAGCTGCCTACCCAAATGCAGGTCACGAGCACCAGTCATCATCTCGAGTCACGGGCGGCCGTATCCGCCATCCCCATCCCGGCAATGTTTTTACCCATGGGTGAGCAGCACTATGGATACTTGATGGCTATCTGACAGTTTTTGAATAAAAAATAGCCGGCGGAGGATTATTGACAACGTGCCAGGTGCCTACAATGCTTTCCAAGAGGTGACCTTTTTCATGAAGACTATTTTGTCCTTCCAGGATGTAAACGAGGATGAATTACCCCCCTTCTTTGGGTATAGACACACTTCTTCCAACATTTTCAACATCTTTATTTTCCCAAACAACTAACTAAATGTGAAGGGATATTTGCATCAATGTAAGGCTGTGGATGGGCATTATGCGTGCAGAAAATCTGTCCCCTGTGCAGCATGTTACAAAGCACGTCGTCCTTTATTTTCAAAACCAGTCACCTTTAATTTCCCAAACAACCGACTGAATATGAATGCATATTTGCGTGCTAGTGTATGCAGGGGTGCCGACAGGGGGGGAACAAAGGGGACACTTGTCCCAGGGCCGAGGGAGAGAGGGGGCCCAGAATTGGTTCCTCATTACATTGTATATGGGGCTGGGGGGACCCTTTCAGATTACTTTGTCCTGGGCCCGGCCAAAGCTGTCAGCGCCCCCCGAGTGTACGGATGGACCACATTATGCATGCACAAATAACTGTGTCCTTTGCAGCATGTTCCAAAGCAGCTCCACGAGGCAGAGCTAAAAGCATGCGTGGACTCTGAATAAATATGTTTGTGTGTATTTAGACTTGGGCAGGGGTACAGCTGTTAATGCAACCTGTCAATAATGCCCATGCCCACAGCAATTAGAACAAACATTCACCAGCATTTTTTGCTCCCCAATGTTGACAGTGAAATGTTTTATGATGCCGTTGAAAAGGTCACAATGCAGCAGCTTCTTCACTGTAATTTTTTTTTTTTACTTCTGGGAATTTATTCCCAACATCAGCCAAGCCAAAACCTGTCAGTAGACTTCAGGGGTTGTTTCTTTGACAGGAGAAAATAAATCCATGTAAACAATGAACAGCTTTTGTGTACTACAAGCTATGTTTAACCTACAAATGTTGATGAAATTGTCATATAGGCCTACTAATGGCAGCGTTTCACATAACAAAGCAGCTATATTACACACAATAAAATTGTGTGACCATTGTGCGTGTGCGTGTGCTTGTGTGTGTGTGTGTGTGTGTGTGTGTGTGTGTGTGTGTGTGTGTGTGTGTGTGTGTGTGTGTGTGTGTGTGTGTGTGTGTGTGTGTGTGTGTGTGTGTGTGTGTGTGTGTGTACTCTGTCTGTATACTTTGTACTGTACTACATGCCATATGATCAAACAAATAACTAGCCTATATTTGAGGAAAACCATTTAAAACAGTATATATAATATATAAATATTAAATATACATATCAAATATTTAACACAAAACCATTTAATTGTTTCCAATGCTCTTACAACATGCTTTTTTTCTCAGCTCTTTATCAACATTTCATTTGATTAAAGCATTGCTGTTCCAGGCGGTTCCATTTTGGCTATAGCTGTTGAAAGTTCTAAGTAAATGATTTATTTATGGACCGACCGATACATAAATTATGAAACTGCTCCACCAACCATCACTCATCTCTGATTTCGTGTAACTTATTAATGATGACAAATAACTCCATCTTATCCAATAGACTCAATGCTGGATTATGAAGTAACACACAGCCCGCTAGGCTTATTGAGATTTAGAGATACAGGACAGTCTGTATAGAACAGTTTTACAGCACAATAGCTCAAAAAATATGGACGTCTGTAGTGTACGGGTAAAGTGTTGGGCCCTTGATAGACATCAACCATTTTAACTGCTTATTCTCAACATGCCATTTCCCTGAGGTCTATTTGCTGGCAGACAAATTACGCAAAATACCCAATGCCAAGCATCATGTCCGTAACCATCTTGCATGTTTTCAGTACACATTACTATTTCAGAACATCAAGGACAAGCAAGGACAAGATAATGTTGGGGGACTGAGGAGCGTCATGGACTAAAAATCAGATATAAAGGATAATAAATCAGCTCACATTATATTGAAATATTGGTAACACTTTACTTTACGGATCGCTAATAAGGTGGTAATTTCATGTTAATTTCATAGTTATTTCATAGTTATTTCAGGGTAATAACTGTTTGTTTTTAGTAACAACAGCAAAATAACCATACAGTTTCCAGTGCATTGTGGTGACACCCTGATGAATCACAGCACGGTGACACTTTGTTGACACACACACACACACACACACACACACACACACACACACACACACACACACACACACACACACACACACACACACACACACACACACACACACACACACACACACAATGCACTGGAAACTGTATGGTTATTTTGCTGTTGTTACAAAAAACAAACAGTTATTATCCTTAAATAACTATGAAATAACTATGAAATTAACACGAAATTACCACCTTATTAGCGATCCGTAAAGTAAAGTGTTACCGAAAATTTTTTGAAAAAAAAGATATTTACACAAAGGCAGGCAAATTGGCGAACTACTGAAACAGTTTGACATCGCACATACAAACCCCCATGGTCTCCAGGTAGGAGGGAGCATTTGACAAAAAGGGAGAGTAATGGCACTTGTTTGTACGCTTTATCATAATGAAAACTGACCGAAATAGGACACCTGCGTTTGGTCCACAGAGGGTTAAAAACAGTTAGCAGAAATAGATCACATCTCTACACCTGTTTCACAGCACGTCTCGTGAAGCGCACCAAAGCCAGACTGACATCACATAGAGCCGCTTGCCATTTCCTATATTTGATCATTCACTCACTTGCTGCTATCCTCTTCCCTTCTCTCTCGTGCCAGCCGCATGATATGAGAAATGTTCCCTATATAGAAGATTTGAAGTTGTGGATCAGCTCTGACTTCTTCTTCTTCTTCTTCTTCTTCTTCTTCTTCTTCTTCTTCTTCTTCTTCTTCTTCTTCTTCTTCTTCTTCTTCTTCTTCTTCTTCCACACTGTAAGACTGCAGCCGGGATCAGTGCTGCCTCGCGGGAGTGGATCATGAGTGGAGAAGAGTAGAAGGACCCATTTGTTTAGGAAATGCTGTGTGGATTATTCAGATTAGAGCCCCATTTGTTGAGGACAGTATGGTCTTCTCCAGGCCCCCGGGTCCCAGCGGGATCCTGGGCAAAACCTTGCTTAATGTCAGGCACATTGGCACTCTGTCAAGGCCAGGACTGCATGGGACCAAAATATTGGCCCTGGCATTTTTGCCATAGACCAGCCCCTCCCTCCCCCCAGGGGCGGAGCAGAGGGGGGGGCATAGGGGCCAGGAACCCCCGGCCTCACCACTTGGGGGGGCCCCCTGCCAGTAGCTTTCGATTGACAAACATCTTGTAGGGGCCCCATTCTACGATATTTCGTGGGCCCAACGCCTCTGACACATCTCCCGCTCCCGCTGTCCCAATACCAGTGCTCCGCCCCTGCCTCGCACCCAACGGTGTAGTCTACTTTTTTGAAGTGGGTACACTGTATATTCGAGCATTTTTTGAAGTGGGTATACTGTATATATTCATGCTATTCTAAATAATGGATCAATCAATTTTAAGTGGGTATACTGAAGCCCCTAAAATTTAGAAGTGGGTATACTCCGTATATGGGTTCTACGTAGACTACACCACTGCTCGCACCAATGGGCTGCCTCATATAAATGGTGGGCTGGTCTCTAAGGGAAAAGGAAATACAATCAAAAAAGTTTTTAAAAAAAACCAAAAGCATTGGCCTTTGAGGACTGCCAAGCATGGCCGTAACTACCATTGAGGACACAGAGGTCATGTCCTCTGTATTTTTTTTTCAGAAATGTAAAATTTATCTATGATGAAAAGCGATCTGATCAACAATGATATATTCAGTCTGTATATGCCACCCCCATTTATTCTCATGGCAGCGATGAATGGAAACGAACTAAAGAGTTTGATTGAAGAGTTTGAAGCATTCTAAATGTACAGTGTGCAGTACAGCACACAGTATTTGACCTCAGTATTTGAAAATGTCTCGTTACGTCCCTGCTGCCAAGCCCCTGGGAAAATGCCCTGTATGCCCGATTACCAGTCCAGTCCGCTTGGCACACCGTCATGGCGGCTCTCCTTGGAGCCCCTCCAGCAGCGAGATTGGGCCTCTCAAACAGTGGACTGGACCCATGCCAAACAAGATTATGACATTTCTCCTCCTCGCAACTTGGGTGATTATTTGCCATTAGAACCGTTTTCCCACTCACTCTCTTGTCGAGCACAAAAATCTACAGATTAAAACCTAGTTAATTCATTCAAGCAATTAATAAACTGGACGTTTATTTCTTGGAATGTATTAGATTGTTTATTGTTAATAATTAACCAGTGTGTGAGGTGGTTGTGTTGTGTCATGTTTCCATCTTGTTATGTTGTTGTTGTTTCCCTCTAAGCATTACAACCTGATCTACATTGATGAAAGGACTGATATAAAATTAAGGCTGTCATGATTAATCACATTAATTGTGATGAGATTAATTCGCGATTAGATTAAATCGCGATTGTTTTTTTTTTAATCGTCATTAGACTTCCCAAGCATTTAGTCATTTTATTGACAACAGGCTCCACTGGTGCACGCCATCTCATGACCAAATATGACACCACATCTTGAGGCACCAGCTCAAAAAAGACCCTTCTTGTTGTTCATTAATCTCTAACATGCCAGAATAGTTCATAAAGTCTCAAATCTCTGAGTTTGAATGTTGCATCATGCAGCTTCAGGCGCTAGGGTCAATGTTGTGCTACACAGCATCCAGCATGAATGGGTTAAACTACCTTGACATGTGGAAAAAGACATGTAATAAAAGTCACGATTGATTACAATTAAACTATGGATTTTTTTTTTTTTAGATCAATCTATCGTTTGACGGCCCTTTTTTCAAACAGCTCTTGCAGTTTGGAGCTAAATTATTAAATTATGCTCACATAAGCTCACATTGCTCACAAGCTCAGCCTGAGCAGTGTAATACAGTTTGGAAAGCGTTTTTAGACCATTCTCTCCTGCAAGAGCATCCACAGAGAGATGGCGTGTGGAAACTTCAGGCTCATTTCCGTCGTCTTAGAGCTCTTTGGATTTTACAGGCCCCCTTCTATTCCCCTTGCAGATTTTATCATATTCTCTCTCTCTCTCTCTCTCTCTCTCTCTCTCTCTCTCTCTCTCTCTCTCTCTCTCTTGCTCTCTCTCTTGCTTTCTCTCTCTCTCTCCACACGCACACACACACACAGACACACATCAACGGTAATGTGTGCACTGCCTGCCTGCCAGTGGCCCGCTCTACCGAGTGTCGATGTTTAATTATATGTCTGTGTGATTCCCTTTATCTTAAGCAAACACTCTCGGTGACAGAGGAGAACATAATTGTTTCATTATCTGTGTGAATGAAATTACCATCCGCCTTGAGTTTTCCCACTCCGCTCTTCCCTTTGTCCGACAGTGCCACACACACACGCTGCATCTGCTCTGCTCTCGGCCACACAATGCGTTTGATCAACTTTAAAGGCCCCGTCCAACATCGGGCATGGAAGGAGGACATGGGATTACTTCCAGCAGGGAGGCTGACAGGGGGGAGGACAAAGGGCTCAGTTGTCCAGGGCTCAGGGAAATGGGGGGGGGGGCAAGAATGAGATGCTCATTACACTATGTAGTATTGAGAGTGGGGACCTGTCAGATGCCTTTGTCCCAGGCCGGAAAAAAGCCGGCAGAGGCCCTGACTGCCACAGTAGAGTAGTTTGAAATGTGGCTGTTCACAATCTGCAGTATATACCATGTTACACATGTACTTGTCAACGTAACAACACAAGTTACTTCATCAGACCAAGGTAAGGCTGTTTAATGCATTTGTTTAAAAGTTAGAGTTAAACATTCATGTATGGATAGCAAAATATACAAAGCATCCATGTGAATATAAAACATTAGAGTCACTTGCAAGTCTTTTTGTATGTAGTCATCATGACCTATTGTGACACTGGCACTGTGTGTAGGCGTTATGTCGTTAAAGGGACACTGTGCAGGAAATGGTCAAAAAAGGTACTGCAACTATGCTGCTTATTGAAACTGGGCTGCCTATTGCTAAATTTGATCTTTACATGAAAGTACAAATATTTTCTAGTATGGTCCAAGTACAGTCATTTTTGCAGCTAAATATGGCTATTTTTGGAAATTCAAAATGGCGGACCATGGAGAAGATCCCCCTTTTCATGTATGAAAAGTGCAATTTTTCCAGTCATAATGAATACTTAGAATTTGATGCTGGTGGTAAGTATTCATGAAAAAGGTCACATGAGTGAATGGGCAGCATGAATTCTGGAAATAAACAACTAAAAATCTCACACAGTGTCCCTTTAAAATAGTCACTTATTCTTCAATCACTAGTCATCTCGTTATTCCGCGTCATCTACAATGATTGAGTCACATCCAAATAAATATTTTTTATTAACATGTTGTATGTAAAATGTAACATTAACGTGTATGCTTTGCATCTTTCGTCCC
The DNA here is from genome assembly GCF_034702125.1 of Engraulis encrasicolus. NCBI lineage: Eukaryota > Metazoa > Chordata > Actinopteri > Clupeiformes > Engraulidae > Engraulis > Engraulis encrasicolus. The sequence goes on from NC_085878.1 coordinate 6,289,102, forward strand.
TTTTATCCAGGGCTCAGCAAGCACCTGGCTAATCTAAATTAAATTGAACATTAGTCAGTTCTGCTTATCCATTATGCAACATTGTCTTTGCGGCTTTTCATATATTTCCATCTCCCAATTCATGAACAGTCACAGTGTATTCCATGATTGAATCCTTAGGGGCAGGTCCCAGTCGGCAGCCGGCTAAGTTAAACAATAACAGCAATGGAAATAGTGAAATCTGTTAAAATCATCTATGATGATAGTCACATCCAAATAAATACTTATTTGTAAACGTGCTGTGTGTACAGTGCAGTAGAAAGTATCATCACTATAATTGTGAGCTTCCATCTCCCCATTGAAAGTCAGCCACCGTCTACTGTTCCACTGGTGCCAAGGCTCAGCAGGCAGCTGGCTAAATAAAAAGAAGTTGAGTAAAATCTGTTAACCCAGTGATTGAGACATAACAGTGTCCAAATAAATATGTATTGGGTAACATGTCGTAACATTTGCATTGCTGCTTTCCATATTTTTGTTGTTGTTGCCATCTCCCAACTGAAAAGCGGTCATGGTGTTGTGTTCCATGGTTGCCTCCTCTGTGCCAGTACCCAGCAGGCAGCTGGCTGAGTGCTTCCAGTTACTAGGCCCGTTCCCAGCTCTCTCCTCTCTCTCTCACACACACACACTCACTCGGGGGAACTCTGACACTGAGAAGGAAGATACCAGACACCAACCTGGAGCGGCCTGCTGGATCTCTGTCAAACCTCCTGCAGTTTAGACAAAATGAAGCTAAGACCTGCAGTTTTTAACTGTGGCAATTTTTTTTTTAACCGCGTGGCCAAAAATCTTGGCTTTGCTATGAATTTTTGTACCAAGGGTGGAACTGTTGATAGTAGGCCTGTAAAGGTACACCCCTAGTTCTAGATTGAAAGCAATTAGCCTATATCTAGGCTAAATTTCAGTCATCTCAGATGCTAAATGTTAAATGTCAAATATTTCTCGTGTAAGTTACGATATGCCATATGTATTTTTTTATTGTCTGTTTGTTTCTAGTTGAAGTGCATGTTGGATGAATATGTTGTGTATGCATTTCTATTGCTTGTATGTGCTTATTGTCCACTTTCAACCTGTAACATTTTTACATTATTGCTGCTTTTCATGATTTTTGCATTCTTCCTTTTTTCAAAGGCAAAGTGAAAAGAAAAAATCTCCTGTTGTCTCTGTGTTGTGTTTAAGTCAGGATAGAAGAGTGATAATGGGACCCAAGACAATCTTGAAAAATGAGAAAAGGTCGCACCATGCATAGGTTTCTTTATTACACAGACGCGTTTCGGCGTTCTGCCTTCCTCTGTGTGGAAGTCAGAACGCCGAAACGTATCTGTGTAATAAAGATACCTATGCATGGTGCGACCTTTTCTCATTTTTCAGTTTCACAATATTTTGGTCAGCACCCTTAAAAGAAGAAAAAAACCTGTTGGGTGACGCCTGCTCCAACCTTTATGAACCCAAGACAATCTTGCCAAGAAGACCTCAATGCATCATGATTCGGTCTTCCAAGATCCCCAAAGGTAGGGCCAGCCCTAGCCAGCCCTAGCCATCCCTCTGCCACCCCTGACTGCAACCCAAATTATAGTTGCATCCATCCAGCCAGGATGATGAGCACTGAGTTGCATGCCAACTGGTAGCCCAGTGAGACAGCAGCCAGCAATGCAAACCCAGCTGGGGAGGAAAAGAGAGCCGTGTGATCCAGCAGCACTGTGGTGATAGCTGAAGACCATGTGAACACGTCTTGAAAGATGAAGTCATAGTGAATCGATGGAACCTGAAATTGATATCACATTGACCATGTTTTAGTACAGTAGCCTAAGTCCAACATGGCTAAGTCAGAGAGTCGGTTCATGAAGGGGTGAGCGTACAGACAGCAGATGAGAGTACCTGAATCTGTGTAATGAGAGGTAAGTTCTAGCCTGATTATCATCGACTTTCAAATCTTTTCGAGATTTGATCTGACCAAGAGCATAACAATTACCGTTTCCCAAACGGCATAGTTGACCCGCCGCCTCCCTAGGTTTGCTACTGTTTGACTGGTGTCCGACAAAGTGGGTGAGGAGTTCCCGATTTTTCTGAAGATCAGAAACGATATTTACATTGCTCTTGGCCTGACTAGAAGCAACGGTGAAAGTGTTGAGCCACTAGGAGGGCGAGGCCTGGCTAGGTAATTTCAGCCACTGCATCTGTTTGCCAGCCTGGGAAATCCCTTGCTGCTCTCCACGATCATTCTGATCTTAAAGTGATACTGTCCCATTTTTGGAAATAAGCTCATTTTACACCTCCCCTTGAGTTAAATAATAGGGTTTTACCGTTCTCCTGTACTTTCAACCATTCTCTGGGTATGGCAGTGCAAATTTTACCTCCAAGCTAGCAGTTAACATTGAGTCCTATGAGACCAGTTAGCCGCCAGCTGACAGACAGCGCAGTGGCCCCCCAAATTTGGGCTTGCATGCCCAAAGGGTTGCACCCAGGGTTCGAATCCGGACCAGGTCAGTTGTCATACCCCGTCTCTCTCTCCACATTCACTTCCTGTCGCTCTTCACTGTCCTATCTAAATTAAAGGCGAAAAAGCCCATAAAAAAACACATTTAAAAAAAAAAAAGATTGGCCAAGACGTGCAGTGTTCTACAACCACATTGTTTCGTTCTATGCATCTTGAACTCGACCTTTGCCTTCATGCCAATTTGTAAGTGGCAGAGTACAATTGCTGCAGATTGAATAAGTGTTCAAGCACACCTACCAAACGGGAGCAAAAAAAGGTTTTTGTGTCAAATCAAGGTAGTAAAGCTTTTGAAATCACAGCATACAAGGAAATAAAGACAAGTAACATGATATCAGGTGATACACGACTGTAAAATGTAGGCTTGTATGACCGACATATACAATGATCCACAAGGGACCTATAATTATGTGTGATCTACACAGGTGGCTATAAATCTTAAGTAAAGACTGGGAGAGCTAATCAAAACAGTGTGTAGCCCCAATCAGTCCTCACCACTGTCTGATTATGCCTTAGTGTTCAGACTTAAGAGACATCACCAATGTGGAGAAACATGAGGAAAGCTAAAGAGATCAAACGGGGATAGGGACTGAAACATGGCCCAAGTGATGATAGCAACAGGGAGAAATCCCTCCTTTTAGTGGCCGGAAGAAAGTAGCAGCGTATAAGACTTGCATGCTAAACAGGATGCTAATGTGTTCAAGTGGCTGCCGTAGCCCGTTCTCAAACTAATTGCATCCATGAGTGCAAAAGTAAGAAGCTGCTTCCACTCGGCTTCAACAAACATAAACATTCTAAAGTTGGCAATCGGTGGCATCTGGCAGTCTTCTGAAAGTTCTGTTAACCAACTGTCAGTTGCGCACTGCTCTTGCAGAAAACTAACAAAGGCTATGTTTTTGTTGGTTAGCAACGGTTCAGGTCTGCAGACTAATGGTCTACAACATTGACTCAACTGATGATGGTTGTTGGCATTTATTGGAATTTGTAGAGGCAGTGTACAGCCACTTCGTGTTAAATGTTCAGAATAAGTTGTTAGTGTCTGGGTGGAGTGGACTGGCAGATGGTTTCGAAACCTTCTAAAGAATCTCAACTGACAAACTGCCAACTTCAGAATGTACATGTAGGCGTTTGTTGGAAGCTTTTGAGAGTAAGCTAAGGTTGCATGTGGCAGGGCAAATTAAAGTAAACTGAGAAAATGAGAAAGCAGAAGATTGTTTTTCTAGAAGAATCATGCGGGCTGTTTTGTGGGTGATAACATTTTACATTCTTCACACTGATGCCACTGATTAGGAAAGGAGACGAGGCAGAAATAGAACACGTCATTAATGTTTGATTCTTTCTGACACGTAAAATGTCAAGAGTTGAGGAAGAGGAAGACGCCTTTTCCGTCAACTGAAAGCAGTATGGTGCATGAAAAGAAAATATGGCACCTTCAAAAACACTGCTATTGTGTCATAATGCGGTTCGTATTAGGGTTAAGATGAAAGTATCCTGTGTAGAAAGAAAAATAAATAGCGCACTAAAAACTGCTGGTCTTTTGGTCTAAATTGTCCCATATTAGGGGGTTAAGATGAAAGAAAGCTGAGTAGAGGGAAAATGTAGCTCTTTAAAGATACTGGCCTAGTGACTTGAATTTTTGTATTATTACGGGTAGGCCTATAATGATCCTTCTGATGATTTCATATACTAGAGCTCCCTTGACAACTTGGTTCACCTTATGATAAAAATATCCAAAAGAAAAGAAAAATAAAATGCTGGCATTGATGTCAAAATGCCAATATCACTGGTTTTGTTGTATCCATCCCTTCATGTCTGATGTTTATGTTTTAGCACGGAATGAGATGAGAAGACAGGAGAACAGATAGATGAATTGCTAATAAACATTGGCTAGGCTAGAGTAATCAAAATAGGTAATGCACACTTTACTGTGTTTACCATCAGACATCACATGTGTGTGCTGGTGGACCAGGTTACCCCCTGGCTCTGTTCAGCCCACTCCTGGCATCCTAAATTGGTGTTATTAGCCTCAGCTATGGAGCTGCGGGGATTCAGCAGCCAGAAAAGGTGAGCATGAAGTGGATTATTTCTGATGTCAAACTACATAAAACAGCCGGTGAGTCATATCCACTGGAATAGCTTTGGCTGGCTTATTAACACACAGACACAGACACAGACACAGACGCACGTAGGCACGCACGCGCACGCACGCACACACACACACAGACACGCACGCACACACACACAGAGACGCACGCACGCGCACGCACATGTGCACAGACACACACAGACACACACACAGACACACACACACACACACACACACACACACACACACACACACACACACACACACACACACACACACACACACACACACACAGAAAGTGGATTACCTTCATGGTGGCTTTCAAAGGGCTGTAGGTAAGAGTGTGGATATTGAAATCATCTATAATTTTAGAAAGGGGGAGAGGAAGAGATGTGGTTTTTTTTTTCTTGTTTTCTTTCCGGTGACGTTCCAGGTGGGCTTGGATGTTGTCATGTAAATCTCTGAGAAAGGACACAAACACACACGCACACACACACACACACACTGAACTGGAACATCTTTTGGTGTGTCCAGAATTTGTTCGAAGGCTTCGGTCTCTGCATCTGCTTCACAGTGCATGTCTTCAATGCGATTTCCGCGTTGAGTTACGTATATCAACAGGAATGATTCCAAACCCATCCGGTCCCATCACTGCCAGTCGTATGACAATGTTCAAGTTTCACAGCTTGCCTCAGCCTTTTTGTTACTCATTAAATCGTTAAAGGGACACTGTGCAGGAAATGGTCAAAAAAGGTACTGCAACTATGCTGCTCAGTGAAACTGTGCTGCCTATTGCCGAATTGGATCTTTACATGAAAGTTTACTAAGTATTAAACAAATATTTCTAGTATGGTCCAATTGCAGTCATTTTTGCAGCTAAAAATGGCTATTTTTGGAAATTCAAAATGGCGGACCATGGAGAAGATCCCCCTTTTCATGTATGAAAAGTGCAATTTTTCCATTCATTATGAATACTTAGAACTTGAAGGTGGTAATAAGTATTCATGAAAAAGGTAACATTAGTGAATGGGCAGCATGAATTATGGAAATAAATAACTAAAAATCTCACACAGTGTCCCTTTAAGTGTTCATGTTGTATGGGCCCTAATCTGCTATCGTTTGACTAATCTCCTCTTGATTCGTTGTAATTACACTTGCCTTGTTTCCAGCACTTCATTTCACAAGTACGAGAAATTCATTTGAGAGATTTAAAAAAAAAATGAGGAGGGGAGGGATGTGGGAAAACTGGAAGCTGAAGGAGATTGCGAAACAGGTGGGAAAAAAAGTACTGGTAAGAAAAAACAAATATTTTTATTTACACAACCCAACAACCACCCCACCCAAAAATAGTCTTGTCTGTATACGGTCGGTCATGCCTGGAAGAGGTATCAACGATGCAAAAGCTATAATTGCAATGTCAGTCACGGAGGGCATGAGTGGAATGGCAATCCTCCAGGAATGTGACCTGCCGGAGTGGCACCGACCGCAGCCCACCGCCTCTACACTACGCCTACTGTGTGGACAACAGCCAAGTGCCACACTGCCCTCTACTGGATCTGGAGCTGGAACAGCCGCCTTTTGCCTTGAGAGTCTCTCTCTCTCTCTCTCTCTCTCTCTCTCTCTCTCTCTCTCTCTCTCTCCAATCTCTTTTTATCTTTATTATTCTCTTTTGTCTGCCTGTTTTACTTGTATTTTTCCATCTGTCTCTCTCTCTCCTCTATCTAACTTCATCTCTATCTCTCTATATCTCTCTCTCTCTCTCTCTCTCTCTCTCTCTCTCTCTCTCTCTCTCTCTCTCTCCTCCACTCTCTCTCTTGCACTCTTTCCAGAACCTTCGCCCTGTCTCTCCCAGCAGCAGACGCACACAGTACTATACATCTTCTGGGCATGATTCTCGCTTGCTCGTTCGTTCTCTCGTTCGCTCCGCTGTGGAGTGGAGTGGAGTGGAGGCTTGAGGGAGCCCGCATGGCAAGATGCGTTTATTCTGAGCTGCAGCTGTGGGGGCAAATTATCTTCCCCCGTGGCCCTCCTCTGTCCGTCGCCGCCAGTGGACGCACAACTCATACCACACACTAGTCATCTGATTAACGATCTAATAGCTCCGTCTCCTCTCATAATTGAGCGTACAGTAAGTGATCTTAAAGCTCTGTGCTTTCTCCATTCGTCTGCCTATTGTTTGTTTAGAAGTTGGGGGTGTGCCATTTGTCAGATGCTGTTTAAAGACCCCCCCCCCCCTCCCCACACACACACACACACACACCTCCACTTCATCACCCACTGACTGCTGTCGTGTGAATTTTACAGCAAAAAAGTAATAATAAACTGGGTTTGTAATATCAGCCAATAAGACCCAACCTCCTTTAAAGCCTTGTGTTGTTAAACGCTCATGGCAAGGAGCCCAAGTGTAAAAACAACAACATTAAGACAGGAACGGAGGAATTATGGAGGCCATTTCCTTCTTCAAATAGAATATATCAAACTCATGCACCTGCTTCAGGCAATCTTATCTCGCGTCAACGCTTTGAAGTACGTGCCCCTGTTTGCTCTCTGTCTGACCTGTGGTCTGTAGATACTATGTCTGTGTCATGTGCACTAGTGCACTGGTCTGTCATTGTTGTATGTCTCTTATTCTGTGTTGGTTTAAATCAGTGATTATTTTCTAGTATAGCATATTAGCGTCTTTGTTACGTGTATGTAGAAGTGATGTTATTCCGACACCAAGGATACCATAGGGGTTGCCTATATTATGACAGGACAGTGAGGACAACAACAGGAAGCGAGCGGAGAGAGAGAGAGAGTAAGCGCCACGCTAAGGCCATGGAGACCATTTTCAACCATGCACATTCATTGTCTGGTGTATAGCATGCTTTGTCATAGCATCATCATTCCAGATTCTCACATCAGTCTGTATCTGTGTGTGTGTGTGTGCGTGCGTGCGTGCGTGTGTGTGTGTGTGTGTGTGAGAGAGAGAGAGAGAGAGAGAGAGAGAGCGAGAGCGAGAGAGGGAGAGAGAGCACAAACCATTAGCTTATGGCTGTACCATTAGCATATAAACTTGGCCGTTTATTTAAATCATGTATGTCCGTCCATTAGAAATGGAGCACGCCACATTACGCCCGTTCCATGCCTCACCGAACTTAGAACCCTGCAACGAACATGTACCCTGTGTTCTAGAATAGAACATGCCATACACCTACTTGGGCAGTTTTCTCAGACGAGTTGCCAAAGACATGGATGTTTCATTTCTCACCACAGAAGGGACTCACTCAAGGGAAAGTCAGAGTAAATTCAATTTATTGTAATTGTGACATGACAGCGTATACGTATATATTTTTGCTTTTTTCCTCAACAAGGCATAAAGGAAACCTCTGAGGCTTTTATTTTCTATACACTCAAAGAGATCAAAGAAAATATCCAGTCCTTCCCTGCTGTCTCAATATATAAAATCTTTTGCTTTATCAAGGGGGAAAGGGGGGTATTGTTCCCGCTTGTCACACTGAGTGTCCACTGAATAACATTTAACTGTAATGTTTTGACTGAACATAAGTGAGGTGAGCTTTGGTGCCAGATCACAATAGGAAAAACTGCTCTGTTTTTTTTTCTTTTCTTCCCGTCCAATGTGATTCAACTGTGACAGCCACCAAGGGGGAATGGAGACTGAGACTGCCAGGTGTTCCACTACCCTTTGATGTTAGCAAGGGCAAGAACGTCTGGGGCTGCTCTGCTGTGAGTCTCTATTGAATTCTCCACCACACTCACATCACATCTCCCAGTAGGAGAGGAGTGTGTGTCTGCAACCTCTGAAGGAAACGCAAGGAAGCTAGCTGATATCCGGCTGCCTACCAACACTGTACTGTTGTTTTATAGAAAGTAGAGATGCACCGGATCCAAGATCCGGTTCCGGATCCAGCAGGATAATAGGGTTTTTCACAGGATCCGGATCCGGTTCCAGGATCCAGGATCCGGTAGCCGAGGCTTTTCAGTCAAAATAGTTTGAGCCAACGTGATAAAAATGGCCCACGTTTGCGAGTAGGCTATGTGTTTCAACCCTTTCGTAGGATCCGGTATCCGGTTCCGGATCCGGCAGGATCTTAAAGGGACAGTTTGGTAAATTTCAACATGCAGTTGTATTGCTCACGCTACCCTTGACTTGTCAGTACCTGGTGATGCCACATTTTTCGGCTCAGCCCTTTCCGAGATATGAGCAATTCTAATGGGGGCAGCGTTTGTTTACATTTTTAAAAAATGAAACGTAGGCCAACTCCAAATATTTTCCCAAAAGGTACTGCTGTTTGCTAGTTGTCTGCTGATGTTTTATAACCTTTTGGATGTTTTTGGGAATAAATAAAAATGTTTTTTTGAAATGTAAACAAAGAGCTGCCCCCATTACAATGACCAGGATCTCGGAAACGGCTGAAGAAGAAGAAAAAAAAATCTCAGGCACTGACAAGTCCAGGGTAGTGTGAGCATTACAACTGCATGTTGAAATTGACCAAACTGTCCCTTTAAGCAGTGTATCCGGTATCCGGCAGGATCCTAAAAATCAGGATCCGGTGCATCTCTAATAGAAAGGGATGCCAAGGAATAGCAGCTTGTCTCGTGTGGCAAAACAGTGCCTGTATTTTGTTGCAAAATGAACTTTTGACATCAAGTCGCACAATGATACACAAGAGCAAACAGAGCATGATCATTATGTTCTATAACTGAGCCTTTTTTTTCTACAGCAAAGGCTATTATCATTAAAAAACAAACAAATCAATGATCACCAGTGTGAGCTGAAAAACAAATGGGAAGTTGTATAACAAAACATTTCTGGATTTCCAGCCATTACTGGTTTGATTTTCTTTTCTTTTTCATTGATATTTCAACATGAAATATCATCCTTTGTAGACAAAACAATCTGTGTGTTCAAGACCAACAGTGCTCAGTGAGCTGAGAAAATGGCAACGACCCCCGCCCCAAAAGCACTTTAGTGTTCCAGTCGGTTGTTGACCACAAAAGAAAGGATGTGCCTTGGTCCCGACACTTAAATCCATGTCATCTAAGCCAGCGGTTCTCAAAGTGGGGTTGGGGGGGACACCTTGGGGGCCGCAGGGGGGGGTGCTAAGCGGGCCGCGGCAAGTAGAGAAAAACAAAATTAGTAATTGAATAAATTGAATAGCTAAATTAAATGAACCAAAATGAATCTATACAATATTCTCTTTACTTTAAGAGCTGTATTATAATCTGCTACCTGCATCTCTCAACACCTCTACCAGAGAGAGTAGAGAGAGAGAGGTTCCATTGGTCCATTGTTTCCTGGTTCTATTATGGCCCCCCTTAGGCAGACCTAGGCAGACCTGAGGACTGTTCTATTCATTGTAGGAGCATTATGACACGCCCCTTTAGGCAGACCGGAACCTGGTCGCGTTAGGTACCCATAGAAACCTATTATGTTGGCATATCTCTATATAAAGAATCTCTGCCTCTACTATAGCGTTACTCTTTATACTGTATATTCCTATCGGACACTGACAGACAGACATGGACTATGGTTGTGAAAGGGGGTGCACAGAAAGAAAAAAAAAACCTGTGTGGCTGGACCCATGTAAGGGAGGTCTTGGCTGATTATCAATGCTGTCAACATAATTTCCCATAGTTAGGCTACTACTGGCAGCTGCTCTTCTAACTTATTTGGGTATTTTATCTTGTAACTGTATTTTGTATTATTTATTTTTTAAACTGTTTGACATATCTTTGGCTATAATTTTACAACTGTGTACTATAACTGTGTATTTTTAGTTTTGTTTTAACCTTGTTTTTTTTTAAGGAACATCAAACCTGTCAAGGGACAAAAGATGGAAATTAGCCTCATGGCTATAATCTTGTGTATTTAGCATTTTTTTAAATGCTGGTAATATATGCTGTCCCTTTTTAAATAAATAAACCTGAATCTTCGTGTATATATGGGGCCTTGTCATGGTACAGTTTGGGAACCGCTCATCTACAGTAAGCTATCATGGCAAAGCTGTTATGTGTGTCATTTGGCCTTTGTGCCCTCTGCACTTTCACTGAAACCGTTTCTACTAAATCCTACGCTGGCCTTGGTAGAGGAGAGGAGAGGGTAATATGGTTAGCCTAAATCAATAAGCTTATGTCTTCATCAAAAACCTTTCCACATCGCCCATAGGCCTGTCTGTCCATCCCGAAGAAGCACACAAAAGCGATGGAGTGGAGTAAGGTATAGTGACTGGGCGGGCGGGGGTGGGGGCAAATGGCAACAGACTGGAGGATTCTCTGTGCCATGCCCACCTACAGTATTTCAATTCATGGCTCAAGTGCAGTATACTGGAGACTGGCCATTCACAATGCCCCCCCCTGGTGAGGGGTTCAATAAAAACAGCCTGCACACAATCCTGTCTTCCAATCCCACCCATGCGTCAGCGGCAGCAGGAAAAGGATTAAGCCGTTACCGCTGTATTCTATTTGAAAGAAGAAGAAGAATAAATAATAAAACAAACAGAAATCCTGCCCTCTAAAATTAAGCCTTGAGCGAGAGAGGCAATAAAAAAAATGCCAAAGCAATAAGTGTCTGCATTGCATTTGTACTATTACATTAATTCCAAGCTTTATTTCCCTGGCTTTGGGTGCAAACAGTGATGCTGGATGAAAATTGGGCTTGTCTGGTGTGGTTGGGTCTGGTTTGCCTGTCAGATGGTTTAATGGGATGATTTGGCAAGGACGGCACTGGACAGGGAAAGAGTAAATATTGTGCATGCCTGTGCAAAGTCATCTGACCACACATTCTGTCTGGAACATTCAGACGAAACAAGATGTACTGTGCAGTTAACAATATGATCGACACATGGTCCTTCATGATAATATTGGTGCTATACTGTAAGTGGCTTTTCTCATTCGGGATGCGGTAAGGAATGAGGATTCCCCTTCTAGCTATATCTTCTACATGATTCTCCATGATTTTAGCCTCTGTTTGATGTTTTCATTCAAAATCTTCCCCTATCTGGTTTTTGACACATTCTATTCTGTTGAACAGTTAACTCACATGTGTTCATGGTTGATGTTATTGCTTTTAAAATGTATGTACTCTAAAGCTGTAAACATGTCTGTATATTTCCATTCCATTCCATTACATTGCATTTGGCAGACGCTTTATTACCAGAGCGACTAACAAATGAGGACATACGCCTAATCATAGCCAGCATCACTAGCAGATACAAAGTGCACAGGAAATATACACAACAACAAGTGCAGATGCAAAGAAGGGTTAGGTTTTTTGTAAAGTAGAGTACACACACACATATATACCAGGCTTGTACGAAATTCTGAATGGAAAGAATTTCCATTCAAAGTAATGCCATAATACGAACACTAGGTGGTGGTGTTCTATGTACTTTCAATGGGTGGTGGTAGCTTAAATTCAAAGAAATTCAAGGTAATGGCACCACCTAGTGTTCGTATTATGGCATTATTTTGAATTGAAATTCTTTCCATTCGGAATTTCGTACAAGCCTGATATATACATAGCCTACACATCATGTCAAGAGTCTGGCCCGGGGCTAGGGCAGCTCAAACATTCGTCTAGTACAGTGGTTCTCAACTGGTGGGTCGGGACCCAAAAGTGGGTCGCAGAGGGGTCATCAGGGGGTCGCAGAGCTGTGGTGTAAAAATGTATAGTTCCCCCTTTTACAAAATTGAGACAAAATGCAGTAATGAATAAATTACTGCCATGACGATGTACTCCTACTAGTTGATAGACATATTGTATTGTATTGTTAAACTTGTGATAATTACAATACATTGACCAGCTTCTGACACCGTAATAACAAATTGGGTCACAACGCAATGTCCATAGAATAGTGTGGGTCCCGAGATGATTCCAGTGAAGAACCACTGGTCTAGTAGATAGTCACGAAAGAGGAGCGTCTTTACTGGCTTCTTGAAGGCTGCAAGAGATGTGCTGAGTCTTGCTGTTCCTAGCTGTACAGCTCCTAGCTGCCCCACCTGTCTATATGTGTTACCCGTGGCACTACATAGAATTTCACATTCCAAACAGTCATGCCAATTGGCCAATTTCCTTTGGGAACCCAATGTAATACAAGGTAACTCATTTGAACCAGTGGTATGATTGGTTGTCATTCTGTCCAGTGGGTTAAATATTGCAATCTAACACTGTGCGGCCCGGTTCTTGATTCTGATTGGCTGGTAGCTGTGGTCAATCGAGCGTAAACCTACACCTTCCACCTGAAGATTCTATGCGCGTCCAAGTTAGACCAAGCGCATCTACGTCGATAATGAGAACATGTTGCAGTTGGGGTAGGGAGTCTGCAAGAAGAGCACATCTTTGCGCCATCTGTGGTTGGGGTATCAGTGTGATTACAAAGACATTTCATTCCTGCGGTGTTTATTGCCTCCTTGTTGAGTTTTTTGTAGTGAGTGTGTGTCTGGCAACGCTATCAATTGAGCATAACCCACGGCCTCTCATGGCTTATTGCTTAAAGGGGTACGCCACTATTTTGGGGCTTACTACAGTTAAAATCATTGGACAGGGTTTATAAAGGTGGTAAAGTGTCTTATTTTTCATGTAAGCCTTTGTCTTGCTTTAAGACAAGTTAAAAGAGAGAATATGTCGCTAAGCCAGTGAAAGTCAATGGATCCGTGTAGCATGCTAATGCTACACGGATCCATTGACTTACACTAGCTTAGCGACATATTCCCTCTTTTAACTTGTCTTAAAGCAAGACAACGCTTAACATGAAAAATAAGACACTTTACCACCTTAATAAACCCCAGCCAACGATTTTAACTGTAGTAAGCACCAAAATAGTGGCATACCCTATGACACGTCACAGTGAACTAAATAACCAACATGATCTGTCCACACACGCTCTTTGCTTTACGTGCCATGATATGATATAAATACTTAATACAAGGACTAAAACAGCACATAATGAATGAAACATCCCTTCAGTCTTAAAAAAAAGATGTCGCTTTCCTCTCATGTATACTACAAGTCTATCTGTGGAATGACAGTCCCACTGCCACTTCTCTGTTTCTCTCTCTCTCTCTCTCTCTCTCTCTCTCTCTCTCTCTCTCTCTCTCTCTCTCTCTCACACACACACACACATGCACACACTCTCTCCTTCTCCTCTGTCTTTACAGTCAGGATGTCTTTTTCTCTTCTCATTCCTTCCCGACATGCTGGCTCTCCCTCTGTCTGGTGGAGGACCGTTTAATTCCCCGGCCGCCCGCACTGTAAGACCTGCGTGATGCCCTCTCTTTCCCTCTGATTTTAAATGGATGCCCCGTATTCTGGTTATATTTTATATTTTCTATTTTTATATTTTCTTCTTCTTTTCCAGTCTCTACACTCAGTCTTCTCTGTGTGTGTCTCTCTCTCTCTCTCTCTCTCTTTCTCTCTCTGTCTCTCTCTCTCTCTCTCTCTCTCTCTCTCTCTCTCTCTCTCTCTCTCTCTCTCTCTCTCTCTCTCTCTCTCTCTCTCTTCCCCCACCCACTTTCTGCATGGTTCTCGATTGTTGCCTGACAGAAAATCTTGCCACCCCCACAAGTCTTCATTCCTTTCAATTCTCCTCGCAATGGTTTTCATATAAAATGCATTCAGATTAAAAAACCCACACCACAATTTTTAGGCAGTTCCATACATAGAAAATGAGGGTTTCAAAATGAGGGTTTTGCGAGGCACATACAGTGCCCTCCATAATTATTGGCACCCCTGGTTGAGATGTGTTAAAAGCCTTAAAATAAATTCAGTGTTTATTGCAGAAGAATACTGTCACACTGAAAATTGTAGGAAAATGTAGCCTTCAACTCAAATGAATTGTAAGAAAATAAAAAAATCCCTGACTAAAAAATAATTATTTTTCATTAAATCAGCTGTCCCACAATTATTGGCACCCTTAACAATTCCCAGGAAATAAATATAATTGAAGCATTTCTGTCATTTCTACAGTAGTTTACAAAGTTTACCAGAGTATGTAGGAACATTTAATTAGTAATTCATCACTTCCTGTTTCCCTGGGGTATAATATGACGTGACACCGAGGCCATTTCTCTTATCCACTCTTAAACATGGGAAAGACAAAGGAACACAGCATACAAGTGAGGCAGATGTGCGTCGACCTTCACAGGTCAGGCAGAGGCTACAAGAAGATTGCCACTCAACTGCAGCTGCCCATATCCACTGTGAGAGGAATAATTAAGAAGTTCAAAACAACTGGAACAGTGGTAAACAAGCCTGGACGAGGACCCAAGTTTATTTTGCCACCACGCACAGTGAGGAGGATGGTAAGAGAAATCAAAAGATCTCCAAAGCTCACTGTTACAGAATTACAACAAATGGTAGCATCCTGGGGTCACAAAGTCTCCAAATCAACCATCAGGCGCTGTCTACACGCCAACAAGCTGTTTGGGAGGCATGCACGGAGAAAACCTTTCCTCACTCACAATCATAAACGCAAGCGTCTGGAGTTCGCCAAGCGGTATTGGGGCTTCAACTGGGACCGTGTGCTTTGGTCAGATGAGACCAAGATTGAGCTTTTTGGCAACAAACACTCTAAGTGGGTCTGGCGTACCACGAAAGATGCGCATGCTGAAAAGCACCTCATACCCACTGTGAAGTATGGGGGTGGGTCAGTGATGCTGTGGGGCTGTTTCGCTTCCAAAGGCCCTGGGAACCTTGTTAGGGTGCATGGCATCATGAATGCTTTGAAATACCAGGACATTTTAAATCAAAATCTGTTGCCCTCTGCCCGAAAGCTGAAGCTGGGTCGTCACTGGGTCTTTCAGCAAGACAATGACCCTAAACATATGGCCAAATCTACACAGAAATGGTTCACCAGACACAAAATCAAGCTCCTCCCATGGCCATCTCAGTCCCCTGACCTCAACCCCATTGAGAACCTGTGGGGTGAGCTGAAGAGGAGAGTACAGAGGAGAGGACCCAGGTCTCTGGATGATTTAGAGAGATTCTGCAAAGAGGAATGGCTGAAGATCCCTCTTTCTGTCTTTTCCCATCTTGTGAAACATTATAGGAGAAGATTAGGTGCTGTTTTGTTGGCAAAAGGGGGTTGTACAAAATATTAACACCAGGGGTGCTAATAATTGTGACACACATTATTTGATGATAAATAATTATTTCTTTATGTGGGATTTTTTCCCCACTGAATAAATGCACTTGTATTGAAGGTTGGATTTTTCTCTTTTTTTCCATTAAGGTCCCATATTATTTAGAAAAAAAATAAAATAATTGGAAGCTAAAAAACACATCTCAACCAGGGGTGCCAATAATTATGGAGGGCACTGTATATATCAGACCATACATAAAGGGCACAAGAAACAGAATCTTATTTATTTATTCATCTTGTCTTGGTTGTGTCTTGTTTTCTTTCTCTGCATGCCCATAAATCATAAACTTTTGATTCATTTTATTGTCTCCTCTTGAATAAGAGACAGTGTCTCATTGGAAGATCTACCGTACTCGCCCACTCTAGTGTCAGATAAACATCAGTGGAGTGAGGGGAACTGCCATGAGTCATGGAGGAACAGTCAAGAGGTTGGACCAGTGGGTTGATGCAGTGATTATGACAAAACACCATGTTTCACACTTCTTAGAGTTTCTCCCAAAAGTGCCTCAAGGTACATGCCTTAATTAATATGATTATGCTACCAAAACCCTGACAATAACCCGAGAAAAAAACGGTCAAAAAAAATAATGATGCAGCCTAATTAATGTTCATCAATAAGTTATAAATAAAAAAATATGTTATTGAAAACAAGATTATGCACGGTTTGGATGGTATTCAACTAATCCAAAGCCAAATCCAAATAACTTGACACTGGCAAAGGCAGTGGATCATCAGGCTGCAGAAACATCGAGCTCCCGAGAGAAGAAATGACCTTCAACTTGCATATTCATTAAACCAGTTTCAGAAAAAAAGTAAATAAACACATCAAAGACAGACAGACTGTTATACAGTGCACATATTATGTGGTGTTCTCCAAGTGAATAATACAGTCATTCCCTCACACCTACTTCAAATGAGGTTGCAACACTCCGCTAGGTCAATCAACGGGTGTTTAATTTTAACGCTGTGGGCGTTTCTCCACACAGGCCAAGATGGCGGACGGTGATGGATGCCACTGCTTGAGGCCAGACGAGGTATTGGGGCTTGACCTTCCAACCACGTTAACAATTCATCACTGTGGTTCGCAAAACGTGTAGCCAGTTCGTCTTTCACTTGGCCCATTATTCATCAAGAGTGCCGTTATAAATCTATTAAAGGGTCATGTTTTTTCTTTTTGTTCGTGAGACAGACCAGTGATGACATGGCTGATGTTGGGAGGTTCAATGTCAACAACGACGACAACAATAACAACAACAACAACAACAACAACAACAAACAGGAAAGAAACAACTAAAAAATAACAAAATGCTGTAAAGTTGTAATGTAATGTCATGGTTTTTTGACATACTGTGGCTTATTGGTCAACGACTTCACAAGCACCTAATGAAAGAGGGCAAGTACTGCAGAACAGTAAACAGCCAGATGAAAAATTGCATTAAGCAATAGATGATAGATCTAGCTTGCAAGGTGCTGACTCAAGAGGAAATGAAAATGCTCCTTGTTTGTTTTTGTTGTTGTTTGTTTGTGGTTTATTTGGCATGTACAATGTACTGCACATTAATTTAAACATGACATGGCAAGGCCGTGAGAAAACTTGTTAAAGAAATCTTCTTTTTAGTCCTTTAGTTACTGTAGTACTAATTACTCAGTGGTGTAGTCTACGTAGAACGCGGGTATACGGAGTATACCCACTTCTAAATTTCAGGGATTTCCGTATACCCACTTAAAATTGATTGATCCATTATTTAGAAAAGCACAAATATATACAGTATACCCACTTCAAAAAATGCTCAAATATACAGTATACCCACCACAAAAAAGTAGACTACACCACTGTAATTACTGTATGTACTATAGCCTATATGGCGCACAAGGTCACCGCCTACAACATGCACACATCCAGCTCATGACATAGTTTAACTTCCATTATGCTACAGGCTCAAATGAAGCACTGTCTGTCTCTCACTGTCTGTGAATAACTACTAAATACAACATGACTGCCCAAGCATTGATTCTTTTCAGCAGGATACAATAGCTAAGCTTTTATTTTGAAAAGATGCCATGGGATTTTAACACAGGATCCATTTTCCTGGGCTACTGTGTCAGTAAACCATGACAAAGCCATGTGATTTAACTCCAACTCTAAAATCCCTTTCCCATTGGCATCTTGGCACTTGAAACGTGGTCTCTTCAGCAGGTCTCTTCACATTGCCCTAAAAGCTGTCCTCAGGCCTTATATTAATCTGTTGTTAAGGGACACTCTGTGTCAGGCCAAAGCTGCAGCCGTGTCCTCACATAACAAACAATACAGTATGGGTTTGATACTGTCCAAACTTTATTTAGTAATAGGCATATTTGTTTGTTTTTCTGTTTTTTAACTATTTAATTGTATTGTTATGGTATTTTATGCCTTCAGCTGATATGACAGTGTGAAATAATGACAGGAGGTGAGTGCGAGAGACGGGGGAAGGGAGGGAAATTACCTCGGGCCGAAATCGAACCCTCGTCCCCAGCATGACTCCATGGTGCCTTAGCCGTTACAGAAAAGAAAATAAAAGTCCGCAACACTGTTAAATGCTCCCAAAGATTTAATGGCACGACGTTACGTTTGGTCCAGCACCTGTGCAACTGATGTGCGCACATTCTTTGACTTTCTGGATTGGCCTTAGGTGTTACAGCCATGGATAAAGGGGCAAACATTTCTCGTTCATGATATTGTTCACCCATTAGGGAAGTGAGCTATGGGAAGAAACATCTTCTCCTAAGAGGTAACAGAGTAGAGGTAGCCTAGATTAATAGTGAATTAATCTGTGCTACCTCGAGCATAGAGGTCGAGCATGTTAATGATAACAATGTAACACTTTATTCTAATGGGTCACTACAGTGGATCTACCACATTACGTACAGAGTAATAACCAGTGTAACAATATTTAATAACATGTAATACCGGTGTAATACCATGTACCAACGCCAGCCCTAACGCTAACCCTAACACTAGATGTAAGTACAAAATTGGTACATGGTGTTACACTGATATTACATGGTATTAAATATTGTTACACTGGTTATTACACTTTATAACAATAGTGAAAGAATGCAGTATGTCACCCTTTTCTATCCACTTGGTATCCAAGAATTAATTGTGTAGCTAACAGTTCAGCATGTCTTCTACACATGTTGATGCCTCACAACTTTTTTCTCCTGCAATTCACAGTCTCTCCTCAGCATTGAAAACTCAGACTTTGCAGATAACTTTTAAGGCCACCGGGCTTTCATGCCTACACACGTGAAGTCCCCATATATGGTAAAATTGACAACACAGACTATGTACAACCACAATGGACAACACAGCAGACGTTCTGACATACCAGTGCTTTGAAGGCCCTTATGTCACAGTTGGCACACTTTACTCAAGGATACCTTTGCAACACAATTCAACTTTTTTTTCTTCATATCCTGAAATGACAGAAGAAATCTAGTGTGTTAAAGGACCAGTTCAGTCAATTTCAACATGCAGTTGTAATACTCACAATACCCTGGACTTGTGTGAGTTTTTTTTTCCCCTTCTTCAGCTTTTTCCGAGATCTTGGTCATTGTAATGGGGGCAGCGTTTTGTTTACATTTCAGAAAAAAACATTTTTATTTATTCCCAAAAACATCTGAAAGGTTATACGACATCAGCAGACAACTAGCAAACAGCGGTACCTTTTGGGAAAATATTTGGATTAGACCTGTGTTATTTAAAAAAAAAATGTAAACAAACGCTGCCCCCATTAGAATAGCTCATATCTCGGAAAGGGCTTAGCCGAAAAATGTGGCATCACCGGGTACTGACAAGTCAACGATAGCGTGAGCAATACAACAGCATATTGAAATTGACTGAACTGGTCCTTTAACATGCAATACATTCTGACAATACATGCAGTTCTTAGTTGTAGTAATGGACAGTTCCACATTGGTTTTGTTTATATTATATAACCGCACTCAGTGTCTCTTCTTGACAGCTGTGAAAGTGAGCCTGGACAAAAACTAAAACACAACAACAACTGCAAAATTAAGACCTGAAGATGACGAATGCTATCTGACTTGTGGCACCTCCTTTATATTTTACACTTTTCTAAGTCCTAAATTTAAATATATACTGTATTTACCTTTACCATATCTACACAAACAAACACAATTCAATATGTTTGGCATACTACAGAATATCATTTATCCTCATATCTTAAATGTATAGACTTGTCATCGCTGTCTGATATCATCTGGCTAGATATAGATCTGAATTGTGTTGCTGCTCTTGTACAGCGATCCGCGCGACTGTGAAGTTTACTGAACTTGAACCTTAAATCCACTCCTGCCTTGAGAGAGAGGAACCTTTAGTCTAGTCAAGTCTAGACTGTGATGTTTGTGGTGCAGTTACTCGGAGCGATGCTGCCATGTTGTAACCTTTTCATATGTACAGTACGTATGGTACAGAACAGTACACAGCCAGCGGCAGCCCCGGGAGACCCATGTTTACACAACTGCTGCATGCCCCCAGGAGAGTACTCCAGAGAAATGCAGAAAACTATAAATAAACAGCTCCAGTCTGAGAGGCAAGCTGATGCATGAGGTGGCACACATTATACTGGCTGCTTGGTGTAGTCGGGGGGTGCTGACAGCTTTGGCTGGGCCCGGGACAAAATCATCTGAAGCCTCCTATAGGGGTGTAAATCACAGCCTTCATGACGATACGATACAGTATCGATTTCTTAAATCAGGGATTCGATTTTTTTTCGATACTTAAGAATTCCCCATAATACGATGCGATTCAGTTCGATTCGATTTTTTTTGTTATGGAGCTAGGGCATTGCACAGGGGCCAGCGATTTAATTTTTTTCGATTCTTAAGAATGCCCCACGATACGATGTGATTGGATTAAATCGCTGGCCGATACTTCCGTTACATCGATACATTTCAATTTTATTTACATCCCTAGCCTCCTCCCACTTAATACATTCAATGTAATGGGGTCGCACTTCTGAGGCCCCTTTCTTCCTGGGCCCGGGACAACTAACCACTTTGTCCCCTCTGTCAGCTTTCCTGTTAGGTGTACACATGAGGCTGCGGTGTGCACATTATACTGGCTTCTTAGTCTGCAAGCTAGTGGGATATACTGTAGATCCTCTAGTCACTGCAAACATAATCCATCCTCCTCGGCCTGAAACCAAAACAAGTGGCTTGCAATTTGGTTATCAAATATCATCTCCAAAACACACAAAAAAAAGACAAAGTTGATGTTTGGATGTGTTTTTAATTTTAGGAGGATTAAAAAAAAAGATATACTAAGTCCTTCTCGTGCATGGAAAGCTAATAACTACTAGCCTCATGTTTAAAATTCCCCTGTGATCCACCATGTCTGATGGAATTTGAGACTGGTTGCTTTCAACAACAAAACAAAACTGATTAAAGTTTATTTTACAAAGGAGTTTCAGTAGAAACATTTGCAAATTTTAAGGAAAATACCACATCCCACCTACATCCATAGTAGTAAATGTATGCATTAACACAGTGGTTCTTAACCTGGGGTGCGGGCACCCCCTGGGGGTGCGCTAGAGACTTCAGGGGGTGCGCAGAATTATTTGGGTTGAGGTTGTGACCAAAATTCAGCTTGCAGACATGGTAACTAGGCCTAATTAAGACAAAAAAAACATGTTTTGGTCCCCATGTGAAGTAATTAAGGTATTGATTAGTGTGTCACACAAGAATCATTGCCATTAATCACTTATCATCGTTTTTTTAGTGCGTATACATGTGTAGAAGTTTGGGTTGGGGGTGCGTGGCTTGTCTTCGGCACAAGTAAGAGGGTGCGTTAAGAAAAAAAGGTTAAGAACTACTGCATTAACATCACCGTAGGCGCTAATAATGGGTGCGGGTGCACAAGGGCAGCCAAACTCACCTTCCAGGCCCTGGGCCACTGCAAGTAGACATCTGTTGTAGACGGGCCAGCACAGTCCTTTCCATACTGGCTCACCTCCAACTTCACAGTTGTGGGAGGAAACCTCAGACAAATCCATAAATAACTAAATTGCAAAGCACATGTCCAAAGAACGCCATTAATATCCACAGGCACCAGTCAGTCTAGGTAAACATTTGCTGCATGCTTGCGCCAACACTTGCCACACAGACCCAGTGTCCAAGATGGCGCCTCCAAAGTATTCACTTTTCCCCAGATGAGCCTCTGACCTATGACCCTTATAGGGCCAAAGACCCAGAGGTTGGTGGTGTGGTAAAGACGTGTTAGGGCCTCCCCACACCGGTTTCGACAAACGGCAGAGCACTGCTCTGCCAATGTTAAATTCTACCGTTTTCAATACACTCCCGCGAACCGGCACCAATGTCCCCGGATGTCCGCGGATGCCAGCTGCCAGGTAGGGGAGATCTTTATTTTTGTCAGAGCCATCCGTTATTTATACATGCTCTGCAATGATGAAATTGACCATTCATTGCTATAGCACATCTGCACAAGTGTGCAGGGTTAAAGGGACACTGTGTAGGAAATGGGCATTTCAATTCATGAAAAAGGTAACATTAGTGAATGGGCAGCATGAATTCTGGAAATAAACAACTAAAAATCTCACACAGTGTCCCTTTAACGGAAATTGTCGGAAACGACAGTGCTCCGCAGTTCTGTCGGAACCAGTGTGCCCTTAGGGTGATGTCGAACTCACATCAATCTTTCACAACAAAATGTATTGCTTAGTACGATACCGTATACTGTATGTGTAAACGTACATGACAAATGTACACAAATGCTCCCACACCAACACTTCTATCGTTTTAAAATATCGTGCTATGAAAGCATTTCGTTCACAATGGCCATGGGGTACATTTGTAGTATCAGAAAAGTTTGATGAAAACTGTACAATATATTGAACTCGGGCCTAAAACAATAACTCTCCCTGTAGAATTGTGCACACAGCCATGTCTATTTACGCTAATAATTTCCTAAACGGAGTTTGAAAACCCCCTAATGTGGTCATTAGAGCAGGTCATTTGCATTAAACTAAATGTGGCTGCTTATTGCTAACCATACCTCGACATAAAAGATGCCGGTGGCACCGTAATGAAGTCAAGTCAAAACCTGCAGAGCGGGAGCCATAAAAAAGTGATCTGGCCACCATTATCCCATAAATTACATCTCTCCCTACCGTACGAACATACATCAGGCCCTGCGAGGCGACAGCCACGGTGACACGTATCCCAGAGGTTGCTAATTAAAGTGACCTGTAGTGTGCGCAATGTAATTACACAGTTCACCGATTCATTATTCTCTTTGGGTAAATGATCGCACAGCATGCATCGCTCCAGCCCACCATTTGGACACAAACATAAGTAGGAGTTAAAGTGCTGTGCTTCATGATGACGGTGCCGATGATGACTTTACGGCGAGTGTTTATCCCTCACAAAGCAAAGCGCAGATCATAACATGTCAAGTCAACCTTTTATGATTTGAGAACAGATACGGCATAAAAAGCGGTGTGTCTGTGTGCGTGTGCGTGTGCGTGTGTGTGTGTGTGTGTGTGCGTGTGCGTGTGTGTGTGTGTGTGTGTGCGCGCGCGTGCGTGTGTGTGTGTGCGCACGCGTGCGCGCGTGTATGTGTGTGTGTGTGTGAGTGTGCTTGAGTGTGTGTGTGTGCTGGCGAGTGTGTGTGGGCGGGATTGTGTGTGCTCTTCTCTTCTCTTGCTGCTGAATGCTGAGTGACAGCTGTGGTTCCTAGAGCCCATTTTTCTCAAAGTAAAAGCTGTCTGCCTGCCTGCACGTGTGTGGCTTGATCACTGCATGTGGGTGTGTGGTGTGCTTACTGAAAACCCTTTTTTCATTCAATCCACCCATTAAGGTTACCATGGAGACCCCTCAGTCTTCCGTGAAAGTACCCATCCAGGGCATATGGCGCGGAGCTTCACATCTGGGCAATTTCTACCCCCCTTGAACCTTAGAAGAGGCCTCGTCAGTCATTTATCATTTACCTTGTTGACTGCAAACGGGGTGTTAATGTTCCAGCGTAAACTTGTATAGGCCTACTGCAACTCCAGATATAGTGTATTAACAAAACTGTGGAGAGTAAAAATTACTCTGATGGTGGAGTCAAAAGTTAGTGTAAAATTTTGCGGATGGGCAGTGTAATTTCAACAGCAAGATGATTATGGATGAGTTTTGGCTTAACCCATTGTGTCCTGGAGCGATATATAGCCTACGCTGCATTAAAGGGACACTGTGCAGGAAATGGTCAAAAAAGGTACTGCAACTATGCTGCTCATTGAAACTGGGCTGCCTATTGCCAAATTTGATCTTTTCATGAAAGTTTACTAAGTAATAAACTAATATTTTCTAGTATGGCCCAAGTACAGTCAGTTTTACAGCTAAAAATGGCTATTTCTGGAAATTCAAAATGGCGGACCATGGAGAAGATCCCCCTTTTCATGTATGAAAGGTGTTTTTTTTCCAGTCATAATGAACACTTTGAATTTGATGGTGGTGATAAGGATTCATGAAAAAGGTAACATTAGTGAATGGGTAGCATGGATTCTGTAAATAAACAACTAAAAATCCTGCAGTGTCTCTTTAAGGTTCTTGAGATTTTAGCTTGTTTTATTAAAAATGTAGGTATGTTAAAGCTGAATGAACACATTCTATTGTAAAATTAAGGTTCTATCTTTGAAATGCAGTTAATTTCACGTTTTTATGTGCTTCGGAGGATGAGATATTTAGGTTTTAATACGGAGAGGGCACCTTTTCCCAAAATGGGTTAAAGGGGCCCCTCTCATAATCGCATAACTGACTCACCGGTGGGCCCTGCACCCTTGTGGGCCTCCATTTTCAGCATTTTCAGAAAAGTAAAAACAAAACATTTTTTTTTTAACATTTCTGAAAATAGGGGCCCACAAGGGTGCAGGGGCCACCGGGAAATACCCGCTATGCCAGATGGCCAATCCAGCCCTGATTATCCCCCCCCACTCTGCTCCAGGTGCCGCCCACACACGCTAAATATTTTTTACACACGTATTATTGAGTAACAACTGACATTTCAAGTTCATTTCAAGTATTATAATGTTGCTATTTTTACTGCATGGGTTGGCACTGATCCAGAAAAAAACAATATCATTCAGTCATTAAAAATGGGTCACACATGGCGAGTCTACCCTACCGGAAATCGCATTGTTTCCTTTTTTTTCTTCCTTGCGCTAATGTAATTGAGCACAATTAACAAACAAAATACAGTAGACGTGTTTTTGTTATTTGTCGGGCATTGCTAGAGAGTGCATGCTCTATATAGGCTACTACAGATTCGTTCTCCAGTCAAGCGGAGTGGATTTGGCTCGTGACCTCACCGCATTTTCCAAAACTGGAAAGAGATAAAGAAGTGGAGAAGGCAGGGGCCACTTGAAATGAATCGCTCTCAGTTAAGGCTATGTCTGAATGGCCATTAATCACAGATGGAGCACTCTAAAATGTAATGCCAGTCATTTATTTATTCAGTAGAAAAAAAGTATTCGGTGGACTCACGTAGGTAGACCACTTTACCTCAACAGGAAAGCCAGTTGCAGTATTTTTTTGCTCTGCTAAACACTGTTTGAGTTCTGTGTGTTAACCTCTTTAGCAGCAACTCTGTCAAACTGAGGGGCCAGCTACATGGGAACGATTTTCTATGCCAGTGACAACGTTCCCCTGGGTTAACCATATGAAACCCACCAGAAACGTGGCACAAAACGAGTTTTTTGAATAATGGGTTCCAGAGTGCGAAAATCGAGTAACGCAGGCCTTTGCGTTGCCATTGTTACAGGCGAAACGGATTTGTTTACATCTGCGTCACAGCCACATGGCCAAAAACAGTGAGGTATCTTCACAGTGATCACTAGCTTTGCGCACAACATTAATTCCATGCACAATGGCATCATCAGACAACTGTTTGTGTGGACTGTGGAGACTCTTTCATTTCTACCACGGTCAATATTTTACGTTTCAAACTGCCCAGTGTGGGTCACTCGTGTTCAAAATCTTTAAAAAAAAACCCTGACTAACACGAAGCAAAGCTTCATATTATCTTTTAACTGCGCACCCAAACAGTTATCAGCAATGCTATGTATATGTCACTAGTTGAAACAGGCGTAATGGGCAGAAAGAGAAGGAGAAGCGGTGAGCGCACAGCAGCCTCCAGAGTCCAGAGGAGGGAGAAATACCTGCCAGGTATTGGTATTCAACACCTTAGTTTAAACTTCTCAAATTAAAAAAAAGCAGCATAAAGTGTAGAACACAATCAACAGATGCCTAAATGGCAATGATTCGCTACTCTAGTCACTCCACAAGCTACACAAGGTGCCACATGCGCAAAGCTGGTAGCCTATTTTTCCACGTAGCACTCACTTCAGCATAATGAAAAATAACAACTATGCGATGCTGGTTTTGAAAATAAGTCGGCTAGCAGCAAATGCTAGTAGGCCTACACATGTTGGGATAAGAAATTCCTTTAGTAACTTGACATGCTACTCCTGCATACAAAACATCATAGCCTACTTAACTAATGAAAGGAGTAAATACATCAGACTTACAACTTCGTGAGGGCCAACCAGTTATGTAGACTGTAAACTCCCTGGTGATTGTTCTAATGT
The DNA here is from genome assembly GCF_034702125.1 of Engraulis encrasicolus. Taxonomy (NCBI): domain Eukaryota; kingdom Metazoa; phylum Chordata; class Actinopteri; order Clupeiformes; family Engraulidae; genus Engraulis; species Engraulis encrasicolus. Next base: position 6,315,508 of record NC_085878.1, read on the forward strand.
CTTCCAAAATATTCCAGAAGTTGCAGCATGCATGCTTATTCTTGTAAGAGCAACTCACGAAGCATGGTGCTAAGCAGCATGATTCAGTACAGTCTGTTGTTGTATCTAACTTGTCTCTGTGGCATATAGTAATGTTCAATTATGCAGCTTGCACATTCTGATAACCTGCTATGTACGCGCTTGCGGAGAGTAAAGCGCATAATAAAACCGTCTTTCGCTTTTTACAAAGGGGGGAAATGACGCTATTTTTTGTTAAACTATCCGTCGCTTAAAATGGACATAACTTCGGAATGGGAGAGGCTAGACATGTATCGTTTTTAGTAATAAAAAGCTAAGATCTTCAGCTTTTAAACAAGCCATGGCATATGTCTGTAGATCGAAAACAAAATTCGCTGGGTCTGTTAAAAAAAATGTGAAACTTTCTGGCACTGTCAGAGACTGGTGGACTCCCTGCATGACAGGTCATTTGCATGATAAGAGTGGGCGATCACGGCCATTAGCGAATACTTTTGTTCTCAACAACTTCACATAAAGAAATGTGTATTCTGAAGCAAGCCTGTCGTTGTCATTAGGACATGATCTTTTACTGAAACATGCTGTATGGTTGCAACTTTATTGCAACTCGGATTCAAAAAAACCCGCGTTGCGGTGTCATCTGGCCGAGGCTTGAGAAGGCAGAAGAACACTCTTGCCAAGACGATGGTATTAACCCATTGTGTCCTGGAGTGACGTCTACGCTGCATTAAGGTTCTTGAGATTTTAGCTGTTTTGTTACAAATGTGGGTGTGTTAGAGCTGAATGAACACATTCCATTGCAAAATTAAGGTTCTAGCTTTAAAATGCAGCTAATTTCAGGTTTGTATGTGTTTCGGAGGCTGAGATATTTAGGTTTTGATAGGGAGAGGGCACCTTTTCCCAAAAAGGGCTTAGGACAAAATGGGTTAGACAGTTACAGTAGGAGGCCAAGATCAGACCTTATAGCCGGTGTCTACTACGTCAGCAAATACTATACATACTATACTACACATTATGCAATCAGCTACAACTCCTAACTTTTAGACCAACTTTGTTGACTTCCATTTAACATCATTGTATTGGCAGTTGGCACACCTTAAACTTTTCAAAACACGTGTCTTTTGAATAAGAAAAATGGTCACGATGGGTATCCAAAATAAATATGAAACAGAAACAACAGATCAACCTGGCATTCATTTATACATGGAGACTGTAGGTTCGTTGGACTGCAAACAGTTTCACAGCACTTGTTAAATCTATGGGCCAATCTTTGCATGACATGAAGTGAAGTAGACTTCAGAGGGGAAGATACCGCTCACTCTTGTCCATCATGCAGAATTTTATTACACAAACAACGTTTCGGCCTGTGTGGCCTTTCTCAAGTTTTTACTCAAGCATAGTGAAGGCACCCCTTTCAAATTGTCCTCTAGTTTGTGATAAAGTGAAGTAGTCACTAAAGCAGTACTTCCAACGCAATCAGCACAATTATTGATGGATGTTGGACTTTGAAGATACTGGACTTTGATTAGCCTGATTATCATCGACTTTCAAATCTGTTCGAGAATTCAAATCTGTTCTGACCAAGAGCATAACAATTAACATTTCCCACATGGCATACAGTATTTGTCAAGCCTCCCTTGGTTTGCTAATGGTTGTTTGCTTCCCCAACAAAGTGGGAGGAGTTCACGATTTTTCGAGAGCTCAGAAAGTACTCGCATTGCTCTTGACCTGACTAGTAGCAATGCTGAAGGTGTTGCGTCACTAGGAGGGCACGGCCTGGCTAACTCACATAGCCTCCTCAAACCTTTTCTGAGATGCTGATTGCACATAGCTGGATATTTTTATATGTGGATATTTTTTTCTCCTGATTGCATTGGTTTTGCATTGGTTTTGGCCTCCCGTTTCCACGTAGCAGATATTTAAACATCCAGGTATAAAAAGCAGGAGAAAAAAATATCCTGTTTAGGGGGCTGAAACGCATTTCTTACAATGGAGGATTTATTTTTATCCACATGTTGCGTTAACACCTCAACAGGAGAAAAAAATACCCTGCTAAAAAAATATCCTGCTACGTGGAAACAGCACCTGAATTTGTACAACTTGTGCCAACACAACACTCAGACGAGTGGATTGGCAATCAGAGTACATCCTTGAGTAAACCAGTCATGGCACGCTCTCACCCATACCCAACACCCTCTGGTTAGCACCTCTGGTGACACTTCACACACACACACACACACACACACACACACACACACACACACACACACACACACACACACACACACACACACACACACACACACACACACACACACACACAGGTGTTTCAGATTTTGTTTTTCACCTTGAGTTCAACATTAATGTGTGATGTGGTGGATGTAAGTGCTATGTGCTATACTTGGACTTGATATTTGATCTGCCCTATAGCCCCAGGCCAGACTCTTGACATGATGTGTACCTGTGTTTGTGTGTGTGTGTGTGTGTGTGTGTGTGTGTGTGTGTGTGTGTGTGTGTGTGCGCGCGTGCGTGTGTGTGTGTGTGTGTGTGTGTGAGTGTGCTTGAGTGTGTGTGTGTGCTGAAACGCAACCCCTATGGATTGGGATACCCCTTCAACAATCACGGAATGACACTCACACACTAATTTCATGCATTAGGTTGACGTTAATAGTGTTTTTTTCATGTGCGTTTCACGCAGAAAAGGGCCATCACACATTAGGACAATATTAAACTTAGTACAATGGAATAATTATTACCACTTTAAAACCGTCAATTACAGCAAAACTACTTAATCTTGTGTGCTGTTGTGGATGTCGCGGCTTGCCGCCAATTTTTAAACGCATTCGCAATGCATTCAGGGAAATCTGTCGTAGAACATGCTGTTCCTGAAGCCTTATGAACATACTGTATGTATGTAGAGTCATTTACATTGCCACGAATAGACAACACTTGTGGATTATGTACGCCTTAGTCCCATTTGAATTTACACACACAACTCATTTAGAACTCTGGAGGAATCATCAGGATTTGCTGAAAAGTTATTGTCCCTAGTTCCATTATAAAGATGTTGAGAATTAATCAAAAAGTATGACTTGACTATGACACAACATCCCCTTTTTAAAAAATGCAAATTTAGGCCCTCATGGTAGGGCACTCGCCTATTATGCGGCCGACTCTGGTTCGATTCCCAGTCCGAGTCCTTTGTCGACCCTTCCCCGTCTCTCTCTCCATGCTCGCTTCCTGTCACCATCTTCACTATACTATCATAAACAAAGTCAAAAGGACAAAAAATTATCTTAAAAAATAAATAAATAATGCAAATGTATTCATCATGAGGCACTGATTAATTCATGAACATGTCTGAACATGTCATGTTTGTGTATTAAAAAAAGAAAAATTGTGACATGTTATTATGATGCCATCTGAGATTCAAAGCCCATTACAAATTGTACCATGTTGTCAGTTTGTTTATATCATTGCTTCCAATTGCATGCAAGTAAAATCTATGTGAAATATAAAAAACACTACATTTTCATTTAGGCACGCAGTACAGGTTGACCTCATCAGTGTAAAATAAAGACATACTGCCTCTTCTGGCACTGAATAACACAGAATAAGCAAGGTGGCAGAGGCTACATGGAAGGTCAGTTGTATAAGGTCAGTCTCAGCAATTGGGGAAAATGGGTGAGACCAAGCATGGCACATTTAACAATATTTATAGTTACAAAGTTCAGAGTTTGAAAGTCAGTGGATTAAGGCAACCTCCATATCTCATTACGTTCTGTAATCACCACATGGAAAAGGGGTCATTAATAACCATCCTCAAAAAAAAAAAGACAGGAGAGAGAAAAACGCTAGCCTCAGTATCTGTTTAATTGAATTAATCAAATTTAATAGAGCACCGTGTCACTCCGGCTCTCACCGATACCCTCCAATACACAATCTAAATGGAATTTACATTCAGATGGCAGCTTTGCTGCTACACATCTTGCCAAATGAACTTATGGCCCACAAAAGCATTGACCCCACTGACAGTACCTTTTAACCCATTTTAGCCTGATGACTCGTTGTTTGGAGACACATACACGCTGCATTCAGGCTCTTGAGATTTTAGCTTTTTTAATACAAATGTGGGTATGATGAAGCTGAATGAACACATTCTAATGCAGGATGAGGTTCCTAGGGTTTAAATGGAACTTATTTCATGTTTTTATGTTCGTCAGAAGCTAAGATATTTAGGTTTGTATTGGCTGAGGGCAACTTTCCCAACAAGGGAAACACATTTTTTTTTGGAGGTATTCCAGGCATCAATGGGTTAAAAGGAGTTAGACTCTCATGCTAATCATGGCTAACATCTAGTATGGAACAGGTGAAATTGTAAACAGTGGGTATTTCTCAATGTGAAATGTCCTAGCCTTACTAGAGTGAGTAACGCCTATTTTTCAAAGATTTCACCGAAGAGTATCCAATCCCTACTTCTAAGTGTAATTCTTCTTCTTCATCATCATCTTTGGTTTGTAACGGCAGCGCGGCATCCAAAATGTTGCACTGCTGCCACCTAAGTGTAATTAATAATTGAATATGCCGGACACAAATGGGCGTTACTCGCCCTAGCACGGCTATACACTTCACTTTGAGAAACACCCAGTGCGTCTGTATGGCAAGGAGGGAGGATGTTGTGCACTTGAGAGCTGAATGCCGAAAGTCCACCTGGGAAACTCCAACTCCCACTGTCATTGTGACACAGCACTCCACAGCACAGAAGCGTTCACTGCGAACTGCACTTTATGCCTCACCCGTGCAAGGGGTGTCAAACCGGGAGTCGAACCGGCAACCTTTGGGCTAAAAGTCTGACACCCTAACCGCTTACCCTTCCAAAGTTGAAGCTGTCCAAGGGACTTGGTGCTGTCCAAGGTACTGAAGATCATTCTCCATTTTAGCCCTACACACGGACAGTCAGGAAGTTATCACTGGCCAAGGATGATTAATTAGATGGTTAAATTCAAGTCCCTGGTTATACATTAGCTGTTAGTAGAATGGTAAAAGCTAAGTCACAGTGTATCAGTGAAGGCTTAGTCTACTATTGTAGTAGTGTAATCTTGTCAATGATTATTAGTGTTGCACCGATACCATTTTTTGGCCCCGATACCGATACCCGATACCTGGCTGTGCAGGGCCGATACCGATACCATACCGAGACCGATACCACCCTATTTGAAATGTGTATATATATATATATATATATATATATATATATATATGAAGGGCTGCAGTGCATACTACTCAGATGTAAAATCATTGCATGGCTTTGTCAGGCTGCTGCCTACCTTTTTGAAACAGGAAAAAAACTAATACAAAGTGAATCCAGCAAAACGTATTATACTTTTGAAATACCTCTATGAAATAACAAATTTAAAGGTTGTTTAAGTGTCAAACAAGCATCTGTAAATGGTATCGGTGCCCTATTTGTTGGTACTCGCAGATACCGATACCACCATTTTAGTGCCGATCCACCGATCCATCGATACTGGTATCGGTATCGGTGCAACACTAATGATTATATACGTAGGCTACATTGTGGCCCTTTGAGGATGTTTCGTTGGTTTCTTCTGAGGATGCTTTAAGGTCCAAGTTCTGATGAGTGTGGACTTTTGCCAGGTGAGAAAGGACACATATGTTAGCAAGGTTTTAGTTGAAGACACACGTGGAGCTCCAGATATGCAGAGAAAAAGTGAGCAAAGTAAATGAAAGTACAATAAATTGATAATGGATGGATGGATGGATGGATGGATGGATGGATGGATGGATGGATGGATGGATGGATGGATGGATGGATGGATGGATGGATGGATGGATGGATGGATGGATGGATGGATGGATGGATGCCTGATTGATTGCAAAGACAAACACGTTTCCTACATAATCATAATCATATGTAGTAGAACACTTAAGATAGAATGGATGTAAATGAAAAATAAAACACGGGCAAACCATGCTTTTTCTTTGCCTATTTTATGGCTTAGATGTTTCTCATCATACTGTGCTGTATTCTCTTCAATAGAGAGACCTGTTGGACGTGTTGGCTTTGTTCTGTTTTCTGTGATGTGACTGTGCCTATTTGTATCCAGCGAATGCAGACCCCAACCAATCATATCCATATCCATCACCCTCGAGTGAGCACCTCTTGCTTTTTCATTATCTAAATGGACAGGTCAAAATTTATGGACGCATAGAGCATGGGATTTTTATGGCAAACATTTCAAAGTCAATAAACATAGCTCACTGCGCCCATTCTTTGTAAGGCAAATGGGAGGCAGCTTAATACGAGGAGGGGCGAAAGTTAATAAAAACTCTCAGACTATTTTATTCTTGGCTTGTCTCTGTTCGTTACATCCAAGAATTGAATTCATAACTCTTCAGAGGTCCGAGAAAGCGCATCTCGCACACATTTAACAAGCTCGGTTTCAAGGGGGCCCTTGGCAAAGAGGCACTTGGGGGGCCCTTTTCCTCTCTTCAAAGTTCAAACTATTGTGAAGGGGGCATCTCAAGAGATACTTCAACAGCAGTATCAGTAGAACTTTTATAGCAGTTGTCAGCCATTGAATCTATGGAGGTGCTGCCACAGTCACGACGTTGTCACTGCTATCATGTGAATACAAATAGACCTACACAACTAGCCATCACCCATGAGCCTGCTTTCAGCTGTGGGCCCTGAGCCATTTGCCTAGTTTTGCTTGCTTGGTTGTTGTGACATGCCTGCGTTGTGTTTAACAAGCACAAGCAGATGCTTGCTGAGAAGGGGCAGGTGAGTGCTTAAGTAACGCTGTAAAAAAGTCAGCACAATAAATAACAGGACGTTGAGGAGAACACCACGCTGTACGTATTTAGATGCTGTGGTCCTTTTTGAAAGCACGAAGTGGGATGTGGTGTCGTGCGCGCAGTGCAACAGAAGTAGGATCATCTCTAATTTAACAAAAAGCAACTTGTCATTGTCAAAAAATGCACTTGCGTTTTCCAGCCACTCAAACTACAGGGTAGTTTATACTATATACTGTAACTATAGTATACTATACTATATGCTATATGTATACTGTACGTATGTAGCATGTACGTATGTAGCAACAGACACCAAGCAAGGCTTTGTCCTTGAGAACAGTGACTTGTCATTGTAAAGAAAAAAAAGTGCTTGTGTTTTCCAGCCTCTCAAAACATATGGGAAACCAGGGACACAGGGAGAGAGAGGGGGGGGTGCATATTCAGGATCCCATTACAATGTGTGTATTGAGATGGGGGCCCTTTAAGATGACTTTGTCCCGGGCCCGGCCAAACCTGTCAGCCAGCCCTGGTAATGACAACAAAAAACCTAAGGCTTTTGTCCTTGAGATTGAACACTGAGAGGACAAGAGATGAGGCAGGCACTTCCCAAAAGTACCGTCCATCGATGCCTCTTATTCCCCCACCAGGGTTGCCAGATGAGGCTGATGATTTCCAGCCCAAAAAATGCTCAAAACCCACCCAGAAGCACAAAATCCCACCCAATTCTACTGATTTCTATGGCAAAAATTGGGCGGGTTTTTCTGCTAAATGCAATTTTTACCCGCACACGGCCATCCTAAGCAGCCCAATTGGGTGGGAAAAAGGCCAATCTGGCAACACTATCCCCCCACTGCTCTGAGGCACCTGTCCTCTCTGTTCAGAAAAGGCTGACCTATCGCTCTTCTCTCCTCCGCGCCTGCCTGGTCGGGCTGAGGGGGCTGACAGAAGGTGACAAAGGGACAGACAAGTGAGAACGTCATGACTGCTCATCATCCTTCTCTCTCAGTCCTCTCAGCTCAAGGCAGGGTTGCTTTGCCTCAGTGTGCAGTGTGTGTGTGTGTGTGTGTGTGTGTGTGTGTGTGTGTGTGTGTGTGTGTGTGTGTGTGTGTGTGTGTGTGTGTGTGTGTGTGTGTGTGTGTGTGTGTGTGTGTGTGTGTCTGTGTGTGTGGAGGTGCGTGCGTGCGTGTGCATACATGCATGCGTTCATGTGTGTGTGTCCGTGTCCGTGTGTGTGTGTGCATGTGTGCGTTCGTGTGCCTGTGTCTGTGTGTGTGGGTGCGTGCGTACATGCGTGTATGTGTGAGTAGGCTATGTGAGTGTGTGTGTGCACAGTGCACATGTGTGTTATCAATTTGACAACTTAATGGGCCCTCATTATGAAACCAGCAGTGTTGCAATTAAGCAAATCTGATAGATTAGGACCTCTCACCGGCTCCCGAAGAGGCCAGCACGCAGACCCCCTTTCAGAAGGACTTCTCTCCAAGTGTGAAGTTAAACAAATCAGTGATTTGTGAATGAAAAGGCTGGTAACTGCTTATAACTCAATTAAGTCTTTACACATCTGTTAAATTATTGCTGACTTTCATAGGTGATTACTTCATTTATGATGTACGGTGTATGTCTGTTAACCGCATTGCATTGTTTGTTTTAATAGGACCATATACTAGAATGTAGCCGACAACCTAAAATGAATGGTCTTTTGCATATCCTGCCATTTACTACAATAGTTTCAATAGTTCATTCCTTAAAGGTACACTGTGCAGAAAGTCGTCAAAAAGGGTACTGCAACTATGCTGTAAACTGAAACTGGGCTGCCTATTGCCAAATTTGATCTTTTCATGAAAGTTTACGAAGTAATAAACTAATATTTTCTAGTATGGTCCAAGTACAGTCATTTTTGCACCTAAAACTATTTCTGGAAATTCAAAATGGCTGACCATGGAGAAGATCCCCCTTTCCATGTAAGAAAAGTAATTTTTTTTCAGTCATAGTGAATACTAGAACTTTATGGTGGTGGTAAGTATTCATGAAAAAGATATTAATGAATGGGAAGCATGAATTCTGGAAATAAACAACTAAAAATCTCACACCTTTAAAGTATGAACTAGTGAGCCAGATGTGTTGATGAGATGCGCATAGTGATAAAACACATTATGTGATGATGATGATGATGATGATAACTCTCTCTTGAGACAGTGGATAAATATCACGTGATATTGTGCTCCTCCAGTGAACCTTGTACTGATTTTCATCCCTGTTTGTCAAATGTATTAAGTCGTCCGTGCAGTTTGTCCTGGAGATAGAGGAGATCTAAATAGATTAGTGAATGGAAATTGGTGCATTATCAGAAGCAGCTGTTCAGTATATCCCATTTTACACACAACACAGCAACCAAGCAAACAAACAAAGGGGCTGTAATTGAACCGTGACTGTTGTGATTTTTGCTGCTTTTTTTGTTTTTGTTTTGTATTTTAGTCATGCTCGAGTCGGCGAGATGATGAATGATTTAATTATTTGCATTACAATCAGGAATTTGCTCCTCATTTTCTGTTGCAAATAAGCACTCGGGGATGCAGGCAGCAGCAATAGAGCCAGGTGACCTTAGCGGAGGGGAGAACCTAAACCTGCAATAAGCTATGCTGATTTGGCCTGCCTCTATTGATTAGCACGCTAGTCTGGACAGCACACAACAAGTGCAGCTCACGATGAGGCAGCCGGACTGGCTTTGTGCTTCGCAGGGGTCACCTTGTCACCGTGCAATTTAAAACATGAATGCTAAATAATAAGAGGAGGAGTCTTGGAAATGAAATGGCCAGCCTGGCCAGGCCGTGATTTAATTCTTCAGAGGGCGATTCAAATTCATTTGTTCCTCTGCCCGGCAGAAGAGGAGCAAAGCCATTATTAATTTAGCCAATTAGAACGAGCAGAAAGCAATATTACATCCATTAAAGAATCGCTCCCTGGTGTGCTATGGCTCATACTTGAGGGTAAAAAAAACCCTCATGGGTGGGTTGGTGGGGGAAATTTCACCGAAACATCACTGAAAGACAAAAGGTCAGTCAGTGTGTAGGACTGACTTCTCCTGTATTATAGTTTTTTGGCAGCATATCGCTTTTAGTCTGTAATTGGACTGACCTACCGTCTACACATCTCAAAAACTGGATACAGAGATAGATTGGGCTACAAAGGTAGATGTTTACAGGAGAATTTTATGTTGTGAAAACTTCCTGTCACGGTTTCATTTTAGTGTATCTTATTGGGTATTTATTATTTGGTATGATTATTAGGTAGTTACATGCAACATTTATCTAACCCTAGCCCAGTGGTGTAGTTTATGCAGAACGCAGGTATACGCAGTATACCCACTTCTAAATTTCTGGGATTTCAGTATACCCACTTAAAATCGATTGATCCATTATTTAGAATAGCGCAAATATATACAGTATACCCACTTCAAAAAATGCTCAAATATACAGTATACCCACTTCAAAAAAGTAGACTACACCACTGCCCTAGCCCTAGGTAGGGTTGAGGCTGTCACAAAGTCTGTAAGGGTCTATACAGGTCTTGCATGCAATACTTGGCTTGGCATGAAGAGGTTGGTATGTTGGCAGCGACAACATTACTTACAGAATTTGGAGACTCTTGACCAAACTGTTCTACTGAACTGCACGACAGGTTTTTCGTTAACAACATGGCGGCCATTTAGTGTCCACAGTGTGGTGCAGTGTGGTGCAGTGCGGTGCAGTGCGGTGTCCATCATTCAAGCACTGCGTTTTTGTTCGTTGTAAAGGCAGCATCCGGGGACTTTCAGTGCACTGAATTTACCAACATTTTCAGTGTGAGCGCCCCATGCACTGAAAAATAGTGCCCGAAGTGCACAAGTGCGCGATATGAGACATGGAAATACAATATGTAAGCCCCCTGATTTATGACCATATTTTCTTTTCTTTTAATGTTTTTTTGGGGGGGCTTTTTGCCTTTATTTTTGAGAGGACAGTGGAGGAGAGACATGAAATGAGTGAGGAGAGAGATATGGGGAAGGATCGGCAAATGACCCGGGTCGGAATCGAACTCGGGTCGCTGACGTAGTAGCCCAGGGCCCTACCGTTATCGTCAGAGCATGGAGCACGTTTTCTGTCACATGTCACATATTCTGCGCATGGAACTGCAAATGATCAGTAGGCCATACCAGAGATAGTCTAACAGGAGATTAAACACTTCAGAGAGTGCCCATAGGAATGAACGGGCAATGCTAATATGGCGCGTGCTTGCATATATCCGACCTGTCCGGCAACAAGAGCCAATTGCTTGCTGAGCTGCACTGTCATTTATCAAATCATCTCGCCGCCTCGACGCATGCGCTTTTACGATATCTCAAACCTAATCAGTATGCCCTCAGAATATGCTTCCGCTGGTCGGTTGCTGATGACATGTGCGGTTCACATCCGGTAACTACACTTCTGATTTTTCAACAGAGTCCGTGGACACTTGATCCGCGCCGCAGAACGTGTCTCGTGAAATTCCGTGCATGAGCAGTTCAACACATCAGTAAGAAAATTATGATTTACAGCGTTGCTTTCATATATACGGCCAATCTGAGATAGCCATTGTGAACTAGTTTTCATTGTGATTCCAACCATATGGGTTGTGGGTCGCTCCTTTGTTCCATTTCTGTGTAATCATTCATTTTAGGACGCCCAAACATATCCCCCCCATCTGGTTTTCCGACAAATCGCACCCTGGTCTTACTAATCTGAATTAGAAGCCCCGAGGCGTAGCCAATATGGCCGCCGAGTGTTCTATCTCCCCTTAGCAACAGTATCTCTGGCCATACTGTAAGTATTTTGAGCTTTTTTTCCCCACATACTTTTTTAACCCTCTGGTTGTGTTAGAAACATGGTTATGTTCATGGTGTTAACGGTCAAAATTGACCACCTACACAAAAAAGGTAATAATACATTGATTAAAAATCTGATTTGCATATTTTGTGATTAATACCTTTTAGACATCCTTTTGAAACATTGTCAATGTGATTTAAATGTTATTCTGCTTTGTTTTAGTGATTTGTAGGCTTTTTTTCTCATCTTGCACCAATTCGTAACCCTCTGGAGCAGGGGTCAGGAACCTATGGCTCTAGAGCCACATGTGGCACTTTTGGGAACTATATATGGCTCTTACTTATCTAGGGTCGCCAACCATCCCTTGAAATATGGAATCGTCCTTTATCATAAATACAAGTACATGTTCCATATTGAGTTGAAACGGGACAAGGGAGGTTAACAAGTGTTAAAATGCAGGAAATTACATCTAAGAAATATAAAATTCTTCCAGACCCTTGCCATAATGAAGTTGATAGTTGGCTACCCTATACTTACCTGTTATCAATAAAAGCAATAACTTCACAGTACACTCTAAAATTGTTGGGCTTAATTGAAATACATACTTTATTCAGTGTTTAAAAAAAAGGTATGGCTCTCATGAAAATTTATTTTTTAAAAATTGGCGTTTATGGCTCTCTCCCCCAAAAAGGTTCCTGACCCCTGCTCTGGAGGCCTCTCAGAGGCTTTCAGGCCGTTTGGAACACCTTTACTTTTTTCAAGTATTTCAACTAACTGTAAACATCTATACTAATGTGGTACATATAGTTGTATTCTGAAAAGCCTAACAAAAAAGAATATGAGGGTAAAGTGAATGTAATATAAACTGTATATAACGTTGGGAGATGTAAATTAATGATCCTGTCATTTTAGACCGAAACACCATGAATGTAACAAGTTGGTATCTTCCACAATTCTTCAGGAATTTCATTATATTTCATTTTGACCATTTGAATGGGTAAGCTGGAGGATATCATGAAGTGTCATTTGTGTATGATGAAAAATAGAGAAGTCATTTAAGAATGAAGTTTCAAAACGGTAATTTTTGACAGTAACACAACCAGAGGGTTAAACAAAGGTAAAAAGCATGGCTATAGTGTAGTACAGCAGTTGTGTTATTAATTCATGTATACCCTAGTCCTAAAGATCAGGTAATTTCCCATGTGGGGGTTCGTCCTCAGCTGGAAGAAAACGAGGTCATAAAATATGGATTGACAATTAGAAGTATTTAAATTAATTACACGCAAAGAGGAAGTGCATGATTGGGGATGCATGAACCTGCGCACATACACGTGCGCTCACACACATAAACATGCACATGCACACACGCACGCACACACACACACACACACACACACACACACACACACACACACACACATACACACACACACACACACACACACACACACACACACACACCACACACACACACACACACACACACACACACACACACACACACACACACACACACACACACACACACACACACACACACACATATACAGACTTGGAGGAAGGGCATAAGCACACACACACACACACACACACACACACACACACACACACACACACACACACACACACACACACACACACACACACACACACACACACACACACACACATATATACAGACTGGGAGGAAGGGCATAAGCACACACACACACACACACACACACACACATACAGACTTGGAGGAAGGGCATAAGCCAGGGCCTGCGAGCACAACTGTCGGGTGTGAGCTGAGATAAGACAAAACACGTGAGCAGGAAGTTATTGGGGGAAGGAAGGATGCAGAGGCGATGAAGTAAAACACAACCCCAGTTTTCAATTACAAGGGTGTCAAAGCAAATCGCTATGGAGGCAAACATCTGCATTGGCCCTGTCAGCAGTTACAGAGAGAGAGAGAGAGAGAGAGAGAGAGACCGACAGAGAGAGACAGCGTGTGTGTGTGTGTGTGTGTGTGTGTGTGTGTGTGTGTGTGTGTGTGTGTGTGTGTGTGTGTGTGTGTGTGTGTGTGTGTGTGTCTGTGTCTGTGTCTGTGTCTGTGTCTGTGTCTGTGTCTGTGCGTGCGTGCGTATGTGGGGAGGTAGAAACAGGCTACAAATACGCCCCAAAAGTTAAGTCATGTGATTCGTCCAAAACAAACCAAACAGATTGTGTTGACCATATGTCAATGAAACACAATGGAATACTGGATAAAAAGGAAGAAAGTCGAATCTAGAGCAGGGGTTCCCAACCTTTTTCAACTTGGGGCCCACTCGAAATTGTCAAAAATGTTCGGGGCCCACCTCTGACCCAATTAAGAATAAAACTCAAATAAATCAACAGCAACACACACCAAAATATGATGATTATTTTTTGAAAATGATTTCAAGGCCCAAAAACAGAGAGGTCAACCCGGCGCTCAGGTGTGTGGAAAAAATGTCCAAAATGGTGCTCTTGGGGTTGGGAAATCCAGAATTAGGAAAGCAGAAGGTCCCAGGCACTCAGAGGTAACTCAGTCCGAAGAAGGAGGTATATTAAAAAGCCTTTATTATCTGTGGCTACTCATAATTGAAATTAAAATGCCGGCATTTTAATTTCAATTATGAGTAGCCACAGATAATAAAGGCTTTTTAATATACCTCCTTCTTCGGACTGAGTTACCTCTGAGTGCCTGGGACCTTCTGCTTTCCTGATTTCAAGGCCCACTTGGAATACCTTCAGGGCCCACCAGTGGGCCCCGGCCCATAGGTTGGGAACCACTGATCTAGAGAATGGACCGTGATTGTTCTTCCAGCTCATACCACACCTGTGGGTGCAAGATGTATGGTCACGTACTAATACATTCTGCTCACAGCCCATCTCCTATGTTGTGCTAGCAAGCCAGTGATGCTTCGTCTGGTCCATTGGACATTAGTGGAAAATATCTCCCTACAAATGCACAAAAAAGGAAACCCACAGATTCAAGGGGAAAGGAAAAATGGTCATGCATGCTACATTCTAATTGGATAATTTTAATATTTCAGGTATTCAAAGATTTTACTATACTTACATATATTTAGAGGCCTTAAAGCATCTCTTAGCATGATGTTAACACTGCTTCCCATGTCAAAGATTAAAGGGGAACTCCAGTTTTTTGAACATTAAGGCCATTTTCTGAGTGGTCTGCAATGTTTTAGAGTCCCCCTCACCGTTTATTTCATGTTTGCTGCAGTCTCTGTTATTTGGCTGATTTGGATTTTATCTCAACCAGCTTTAGAATGGCCGTCTATGGGCACCTGCAACTCTGTTCTTAAAATCACCTTGAACATTTGTTTTCGAAAGTCTACAGCTCACAAAGTGGTTAGGGGTGTTCACTAGCAGTCCCTAACAAGTTTCAAGGCGAAATATGGCTTCTGTCATTTTTTATTTGCCATTTTGTGAAAGAAAGTGAAAGTGAAAGTGAAACTTAATTTACAAATTGCTACGTAAAATGCACATAAAACACCACAGATTCCATATTTCACTAAAAAAATTGTTAAGGAACACCAGTGAGTACTGCTGAACACTTGGTGAGTTGCATATTCTTGAAAACAAGTGTTAAAGGTGATTTTAAGAACAGAGTTGCAGGTGCCTATAGACGGCCATTCTAAAGCTGGTTGAGATCAAATCCAAATAAGCCAAATAACAGAGACTGCAGCAAACATGAAATAAACGGTGAGGGGGACTCTAAAACATTGTAGACCACTCAGAAAATGGCCTTAATGTTCAAAAAAGTGGAGTTCTCCTTTAAATAACAGATGCCTTAAATAAGCTTCATGCATAACCCCTCTTCAAAAGAGTAATATTTTGCCCCATGGGATGCATTCCAGCAGCAGGTTTTATGTAAAGCCTGCCTGTGCGCAATTGACTGTAACAAAACACCCTGGTTGCATGTACATGGATATTTTTGCAAACACACATGGGCCTTTTGAAACACGTAAATTGACTTTTAGCTCCCTTAAACGGATATTTTTCAAACCAGACTGGAGATTTAAAAACCTATGACCATGGTCATTTCTTTTCATCCACATACCGTGTAGGCAGGATCAAAATAAATAAACGGATAAAAGATATCCCTTTTAAAAAAATATCCTCATATGTGTAATCAAGGACTAAGTTCTGACCTGAATTCATCATTTTTCGTATTACAGTAGGCCCTACTTCTCCTTTGGATCATATTTTTGGAACTCAGTCTAATACACGAATCCTCGACCCCTGCACCTGGGCCAACACCATTAATCACAATGGTGTCCATGTGAACCAACAGTGAAAGGTCAGGACGGGAAGAGCCCTTTTCGGTGAAGAGGATGTAACGCAGGCAGGAAGTTGGGGAGTTTCTATGGCGCACCTGGGCTTCATCAGAACAGAACCCCCCCATCCATCTGCTCCTGTGCATGGCATTTAGGACAGGGCATCGATTATGGGGCTGCATTAACACCCTGTGCATACACCGTAGGTTTTTCAGTCAGTTCAACACTTAGGCATGGAACATGCTTGCTATAGGATACATTTCATGCACGAATGTGTTGCCATGCATATTTTAAGGTACGCAGACGCGTGCGTATGGTGGAATATTGACAAAACCACGAGGGGCGAACTTCTGAACTTCCAAGCGGAGGTTACTGTAGAGTCAAACAATGGTGGAAAATATTAATGAGAGACCGGTTGGCTATCTGCTCCCTAGATGATAGCAGATGCTCTGGACACCCAGCCAAATCAATCCCACACCCCAGCCAAATCAAGCCCAAATCTCATTTTTTTTCTCAATCCTGAATCAGTCACCATGTATATTCTACTGAACACACAACAGTCAAGTCAAAGTCATGTCTCAAGTAACTATTATTCAAGTCAAAGTCAAGCCGCATGTCATTCTTAATTTTACCAAGTCAAATGTGAAGTCAACAAATTGTGACTATACTCTATACTGTATATATTTTGTTAGAATAGCTTGCCTGACCAGGGACTGAGGTTGCAAATTAGCTATCTAGCTACAAACCTTATAGGCTAAGTACTCACATCTGCAAGCTGTGTCGTGGCCTTGCCACGTCAAATGTTTGTAATAATGTGCTTTGCATTGTCCCTGACAAATAAACTACAAATAAATAATAAATTCCGAATGCATTCATGTCATTTGTCTCGCATCCACGTGTCTGCCAAGTGGCATCCCATTTTTTTGTGTGGTCCAGTCTGGCTTTCCAGTGAATACTCCCATTTCCAAATCCAAATTTTGGACTATGCATAATGTATTACAGAGGGTACATTCAAGGGTGGAAAAAAAACATAAAAAGATCTGTAGTTTATCTGTCGATGTATTCATCTGTTATTCCTAAAATGCATTTGGCTGTCAAAGCATGGCATTGCCTACTGAACTACAGATGAAGACTCTGACAGCTGCAAAATGAACAATGATTTGCTGCTTTTTTTCTCCTCCAATGATTCGGTAATGTGTTTATTTACGCTATGTTTAATTCATTGGTCAGAATCCAACAGTCCCCGAGGAAATTATACTGCGTGTGTGTGTGTACAGTATATATATATATATGTCTGTGTGTATATATACATGAACCGAATATATTTATTTATATATATACAGTATATTCTGTTCATCAGTGACAGCCTCTCTCTGATAAATCACCAGAGCTGCTTCAGCTGTTCCTGAAGTGTGCATATTCAGAGCACGCATTTGTGTGCCTTCATGAAAAGAGGCTCTCATCTTCTCTCATGCGCCTTCACCACAGGATGTATGCCGGCCAAAATATTTACTTTTACACTTTTTTGTCCCCCACTCATGTTGTTTTGCAAGGCACGGCTTCGTGTCTTCTTCACATGCGAGTAGAGTATAGGATCAGCGTGTCTAGATATTGCCTTGCATACGCCAGTGGTTCTGGGAGAGGAAACAAGTTTGGAGGAAGATTAATCTGACGCGTGGTGTCTTAATCTTATGTGCCTGTGGCTACTCATCTTAATGGTCATCACCACGGAGATGCACACCTGTGACAACAGCGGTCCCTCATTTAGAGGGAACCTGGAGGGCTGGAAATTAATGACACCACCGGCGTACCTCTTCATAATACACAAGACCTTTGACACCCTCCCCGCCGTCCCGACCAATGAAACTCAGGTGGAGGGCCAGACAGGTCGTGACAGACCACAAGACAAATCGCCCCGGAATTTTCCGGCTCTGCTCAGAGGGGTGTTGCCCTATGCTCCCCCCTCCCCACTCCATCCCATTCTCCCATCGCATTAGTGATGAAGACTCAGCGTTTCATCAGCCCTGCTGACTGCCCCCACCACCCCCCCCCCCACCCCACATACACACACGTACACACCTGCCCAGCCACCACGCCCATTCTATCCTCCTTTCACCCCTTGTCTTGCCTCCCCTTGCCCCTTCTCTACTTCTCTCTCCCCCTCTGCTCCTCTTTCCTCCTCTCTCTACCTCTCCCTCCTAGTCTCTTCTCCCCTTTCTTTCCCCTTCTCTCCTCTCTCCTGCTCTTCTCCTCTTCCCTCCTCTCTCTACCTCTTGCCCCTTTCCCCTTCTCTCCTCCTCGTCTCCTCTGCCTGTTCTCGCCCCTTCACTCCCCTTCTCCACTCCTCTCTGCCTCCCCTCTCCTCTTTCCTCCTCTCTCTATACTCTCCCTCCTCGTCTCTTCTCTCCCCCTCCTCGTCTCCTCTCCCTGTTCTCGCCCCCTTCTCTCCACTTCCCTCCCAGACTCTCCATTTTCTCATCCCTTCTCGCTCTCCTCCTGCCCACTGCCCTCTTGACACCAACCCCCCCCCCTTGCAAGCCCCACCCAAGTCCACTCGCCCTATAGCCTGCCCGCCCGCCCAGACCAGCCCTCCCCTTCATCTCCATATGACTTCTGGCCCCCTCCCCGGCCCGGGCCTCCCACCCTCCCACCCGGCCTCTCAGAAGAGAGATTGTTGTGTCAGACAGGGGGCCTCATTAAACTTTCATATCAAGATTGTTGTGCTATCCTTTAAACTCCCCGGGCCGGGCATCCATTTTCTATACCGCTCCTGGCCCTTTCACCCCCACAGGCTGCACAACCCTCTCAAGCCCAAGCTGCTACTACTATAGTGGGCAGTGCAATCACGAAGCACAGACGGAATGGTGGAAAAAAAAGAGAGTAGGCTACCAGTATATTCCTTATTTCACTGACAGATATACCTTACACTCACTCGGTCAGCATAGTGTACTGTTGCAGCAATAGGTCTCTTTGGGGCCTTTAGATAGACTTACAGAAGAACAGAGTTCAGCTCAGAAGAAGCAAGTGTTGGCGATATTAACCTTTAAAAGCGCAAGATTCTTCAGATATAGGCCTACAGTACTCTCTCAATACTGTATGTCTATCGGAGAGGAAAGGCCATGTTACAACAACGCTTGCATGCACACTGTGAGTTTGACTGAACTGATGATTACTAAACCAGAGAGAGTAGAGAGAGAGAGGTTCCATTGGCCCATTGTTTCCGGGTTCTATTATTGCAAGGGGGAGGGGGGGGGAAATCCCCCTTTAGGCAGAGGACTGTTCTATTCAATGCAAGGAGTATTATGACACGCCCCTTTAGGCAGACCGGAACCTGGTCATGTTAGGTGCCCATAGCAACCTATTACATTGGCATATCTCTATAGGCCCTATACTTAAAGAATCTCTGACTAAACTGTGTGGAACAGCAGTGCAGCTATCCATGTAAAATTGTGTAGGCTAGATAGCTATAGGAGGAGAGCTCACAGGCATTGATTCTGTCTTCAGGGCAAAGACATTTAGTTGCTCTCTGATTGATCTACCCAGGTTGTGCCATTCTTTTCCCGTAATGAGGTTCTTCTCAAGAACTCTGTACACTACTGTATATCCTAGATCAAATATGTCAAGAGGTGAGCTCACCCAGCAGTTCAAACTTCCAGGTTCTTTTTTTTCCCCCAACCCAGAACAAAGCTCAACATCCACAGCTCCTGTGATCAGAGGCGCAAAGGATGGATCACTGCAGGGGCCTACCAGGCCCAGGTCCAACGGTCCAAGAACCATAGGGGCCCCAGAAGTATCTATATTTCCATTCTCATGTTGTGTCAAAATGGCACTTTCAATAACTGTATTTTCAATTTTTCTCATTGGACAAATTCCTGATCCTCCAACAACATACGGTCTGCAGTATCTGGTCTAAAAAACCCCAAATGTTGTTGTAAACGAGCAACACCCATGGAGGGGGGCCTTACTTGTTGTCTGGCCCAGGGGCCCTTGGAGTTGTAATCCGTCCCTGGAGGTGCATCTTGTCACTAGGCTAGGCAGGTATAGCCTAGGCAGAGAGAGTAGAGAGAGAGAGGTTCCATTGGCCCCCGGGTTCTATTATTGCAAGGGGGAGGGGGGAAATCCCCCTTTAGGCAGACCTAGGCAGACCTAAGGACTGCTACCAGCATGCTACCCCCCACAGACACACACACATTGTATTTATTGTATTGTATCACTGTTATTATTGTATTGTATTAAATACAATAATGAATTGTACTGTAGAACAGTGTTTCCCAATCCTTTTTGTCATGCGTACCCCCAATGTCATTTTGCCATATGATAAGTACCCCCCTCACTCATGCTCTATATCTGTTCCTCCATCCTAATGTGACCATGCCATATATTTGGTGGCATTAAATGTTTTCCAAGTACCCCCTGCAGTGTGCTCGCGTACCCCTAGTGGTACACGTACCCCTGGTTGGGAACCACTGCTGTAGAAAGCAAAGCATGACCAAAAAAAAAACTACTTTTCAAGTTCATGGTGCTTTGAATAATGGTGCAAGTCAAACCAGCATGACAAAAAATCACTTGTACCATACAGCATGTTGCTTTGGTCCAATCATTCACTTTGAACAGTGTTTCAGTATGCTACATTTCATAACAATTCTTTTTCCTCAATAGCTCATCCTTAAGCTGAAATATACTACGTGTTGCACATATCTCCTCTGAGGATGTGTGGACAAGCCCGAGTGGATTCCTACGAAATGTCAATATGTGCAAAGATTGAAGTGAAAATAAATAGTCCCCTGGGGGAGGGGGCCCGATGCGATAGCCCTGAGCTCCCTCACTACATCTACATCTGATGGAAAAACACGCTGTGGGTTTTGTCTCAGTAATGTGTTTTAACCCCCAGAGCCCAACGCCACCACCCACCCACCACCCACCCAGCCGCCTCCGCTGCTCTGCAGCATATAATCTGCCCAGGGCATAGCTGAGCGAGACTAAACGTCTGCAACACATTTCTCTGCCACTTACCCCCAGAGCGGTGAGCTGTGAAATTCCCCCATTTAGCCTCCCTAAACAAAAGGTCATCGGCCCTCAGCATCTCGCCACAGAGATGAAAGCCATTTCCGGGGCCGCTGATAAACACTTCTGATTAGTTTCCGGACGGGGAAAAAAGAGAAATCCAAAAGAAGGAAAGAGAGATGAAAACGTGTGATAAGTTCAGACTCACACACTCACCCACACACACACGCACGCACGCACACACACACACACACACACAGACTTTTGCCTTGTCATGAGTACTCAGTAGCTCTTGAGGTCCTGAGCTTTAAAGCCTTTGAAAATAAAGAGCTTTATTTTCAGCTCGACTATAGAATTACCCTCATTATATGCTCTTTCAGGCAACTCTGAGGATGCATTTCATCTACAAATCCCTTTTTAATGATGCTTAATGATGGTAAATTAATCTTAGCCTTGAACTGTAAGACTTTAGCAATAGGGCCGGTCCACGCAAATACAGCAAAAAAAATAAAATAATCAGAGTTGAGTGGGTAGAAAATAACGTTTTATTGGAATCCCTAACTCTTAGGCAGGTCAGGTGGAAACATTAGGCCTTTCATCCTACCATACCAAAGTTTTCTCTGTGGATTACTGACCAGAAGGCCTGTTGGAAGAGATTAAAACATGAGGCCATCTAAATTTTTGTCCAAAATTCAATATGGCCGCCGTTGTCCAAAACGACTGGTTCTCATGCATAATATTTTCCTCCTGGTGACCTGTCTATCTATGAGAAAGGTATTTTGCTCAACAACAGGCTCCTTTCATACTTTATAGCTAGGGGTATCCATGCTACACTATGAGTTACAGTCTTTGTCTTAAACAAATAACAGAGATACAATCATTCCCGTGAGGAAATGGTTATCTTGTAAGTAGAACTCAATGTGTGGCAGGCGGCGATAGTATGTTGTTGATAGACATGCGTGCCACACAGACATGCCTGACACACTCGGGTAGCTGTTAGAGTAGCACAGGTATAGCGTACGGTACAGCGGTTGCCATCACAATTAACCCATGGAGCTAGCCTAGCGCACACAAAAAAAAATAAACAGGAAAGCTCATTTTATTGCAAATGGAGGCACGATAATGTCACACTCCGAGATGGGACTTTAATGAGGTGTGATTGTAGCTTTTTAGCCACACACAAGTGCACGGCTGGTATGCTACAGAGCGTTTGTGCAATTCTGGGGAAATGTGTGCGTTGTCTAAATGGCACTTACGACAACCCAATCGTTCCCCCCTCCCTTGCCCATAATTTCCACAGAATAATGGAGCTCACGTTTCCGTCGTATCAGTTCAAAACGACAGTCCACAGATTCAAACAACATGTAAATCACCAAGTGTGTGTTGTTGACCAGGGCCCATTACCTGTCATTGTGCCCCACCCAGCCACCTCCCCCCACCCCCAAACCCTCAATACCCAGTGGGGTTGCACGTGAGGAGGGCACATGGGGCCCCTCCAGTGACACTATCTTGCAGTAGTCAGGAAACCAATTTCTGTTTGCAGCTCGGCAAATCCAGATGCAATTTGATGAGGGCAAGATTTCTGAGAATGGGGTAGCGCCGCTGAATAATTTCTGTCTCTCAAATTACAGGTTTGACGGCTGACAGATTTACCAGTACTGTGCTGTGCTGTGTGTGTGTGTGTGTGTGTGTGTGTGTGTGTGTGTGTGTGTGTGTGTGTGTCTCTCTCTCTCTCTCTCTCTCTCTTCTTTCCTTCCTTTCCTTCTTTATCAGCCATTTTGACATGTCTAATGGATGCTCCCAGCATCCCCTCTACTACAGTAAAAAAAAAAAAAAAAAAAAAAAAAATCCAGAAAAATCCTCTACCTCACTTTCCACCCTCCATTTTATCTGACGAAGACACACGTTGGGGGATTGTGACATTTCAAAACCTTACCAGAGGAGATCATTGTGGGGGAAAAAAGAAAGCTCCCTGAAATTGGTGCTGCAAGGCTCCACTTCCCACATTTTTTTTTTTTTTACAATTACACTTGAAATCCAACACAACATCATATATTACATTACATTACACTTAGCTAACGCTTTCGTTTTATTCAAAGCGACTTACAACTATTATTTTTCAGGGTATTGGTTACAGTCCCCGGAGCAATGTGGGGTTAGGTACCTTGCTCAAGGGCACTCCAGGATGGAGATGTAAGGAGAGGTCAGGGAGGATACGAACCGGTAACCCCTAGATTTAAAGACTAACTCTCTACCCATTAGGCCACGGCTATATATGGAATAGTTTCGTCAGAGGAGTCTCCGAACTGGGCTGTTATCAGTGTTGCCAGATTGGTCTACTTTGGATGAGCGTCTGTGGGCAAAACTCGGAAAAATTGGCCATTTGGCGTTTTTTTTCAGCCGTTTTGGGCCCATAGAAGTCAATGTAATTTGTTGAACTTGGGCGGAATTTAGCGCATTTTGGCGGTTTTTGAGAAGCTTTTGGGCGTGATTTGGTCAGACACATCTGGCAACACTGGTTGGACAAAATAACTGAGACACCTGTCATTTTAGTGTCATTTAGTTCCTCTTGCGTCCACAGTTAATCCTGTTGGATGTGGTTCATCCTTCTTGGTGGTATGCACACATTACCTGTTACGAAGTTAACATCAGATGATATATCTTATATGTGATGGCAGTGGTGGTGGTGGTGCCCAAGGAAAAACTGTAAATTTTTTCCTCTGAGCCATTAGCATCCCTAAGTATCCGGTCTTCCATCTGCATTTGTCAGTAATCTAGCAGGCTCCAGATGTTGTGTGTTAGCGTGGGCCATCTTTATTGCCCAGGGTTCACAGGAAACCTCTGGTTGGTTTTAAAGCCTTCAAGACCTGTCCTTTATCATGTATGCCCAGGCAGCTGGTGCCGGTGTGTGTGTGTGTGTGTGTGCACGCGGAAAGAGAGTTAAAGAGAGAGAGAGAAGTGAAAGGGTTTAAAACTGGTAAATTTACAGGAAGAGCATTTTATATTACCTGTAAGATGTCATCACTATGCGGTTGACAATTCTGCATATTGCTTTAAAATCTGAGTTGTTACAGATGAACTGTCTTGACTGCAGCATAAGGGGTCTTACACACCAGGGCGGCAAAGCAACGGCCGCGTTTTTTACCGGCGTCTGTGAAAATACATTGAAACCTATCTGTCCTTACACACCAACCGGCGGTAGTCGGGCGTCAGCGGCGCGGGAGCCGGCTCCGCGCCGCGCTGCATTTGGAAAATAGAACTCGAGCGTATTTTTCACGCTGGCAACCGGCGGTGTCTCATTCAAATGAATGGCAAAGTAGCACGCTAGCTATAGCTGTGGGGTTTTTTTTAAACAGGACTGGCCACGTACGCCGACGCTGTCAGTGTGAAAGGCAGAGAAAAACACGCCGGCCGTAAACTAAGAAGAAAGACCGCGTTCGTCCCGCGACCGCTCTGTTCCGCCTTGATATGTTTTGCCCCTAAAGCTCGCAACATGATCTCCAACATTTCTGTGCTCCTGGACACGGATGTTAAGGACACGAAATCTGTGTCCAGGAGCACGGATTTTGCCAAAATTCCGTGCTCCTGGACACGGAATTGTTTTCCGTGATGGACACACAGAAGTGCTCTCTCTATACTCCCACAGTTCTATGTTTCCACAGTCTTGTGTTTTCTCAGGATTTTTCTAATTTCAAATATTTTTTCTCAAAAAAACATTTCTTACTGACAGATTAGGGATTGTTTTGGTCTGGGCACAGCTAGTATTCTTTCATTCATTATATGAATTTGATAGCCTATCAACCAACTGGAAAAGGTATTTCTCAAAAATATGTCTTTAATGACAGGTTAAGGTTAGGGAATGTTTTGGTCAGGGCACAATTTAAATTGCTATAGCATTATTTTGTTTAGGATTAGCATTTGGTATGTATTTTCTTATGATAGAGTTAACACAGTGCTGTGGGAATATAGAAAGCACTTCCGTGTGTCCATCATGGAAAACAATTCCGTGGTACCTCGCACTGATGAAGGCTTGATAGTCGAAACGCGTTTGCTTTTTGGACATGGTGGTAATATAAATAAATAATGAGACGCAGTTTGTGAGTGCGGATTTTTCTTCCTTAAGTTGATACATTTTATCACACACCCAAAGACTTTCGTTTTTTCCAAGAAGTTGAGCGCGTGCCAAAATTTTGAGACAGTGCCCCACTAGATATATATGATGATGATGATGATGATGATTGTAATGTGATGTAATCTGAAGAGATGTTATAGATGTTTATAATACTGTTGAGAATAATATTAAAGGGACACTGTGCAGGAAATGGTCAAAAAAGGTACTGCAACTATGCTGCTTATTGAAACTGGGCTGCCTATTGCCAAATTTGATCTTTACATGAAAGTTTACTAAGTAATAAACAAATATTTTCTAGTAAGATCCAAGTACAGTAATTTTTGCAGCTAAAAATGGCTATTTTTGGAAATTCAAAATGGCGGACAATGGAGAAGATCCCCCTTTTCATGTATGAAAAGTACAATTTTTCCAGTCATAATGAATACTTAGAATTTGATGGTGGTGGTCAGTATTCATGAAAAAGGTAACATTAGTGAATGGGCAGCATGAATTCTGGAAATAAACAACTAAAAATCTCACACAGTGTCCCTTTAAGCTTATTTTTGGATGATTTGATTTATGTCAATTATTTGGTTTATTAAACTGTTCATTTTGTTGTGCTGCCAACCTGGCTGCCCACTTTGAGAACTACTCTTCTAGTCAAGGAGGTCACAGAGGCATTATCAACAGCAGCCTATCAAAGGAATAGTATATAATACGCCCATGCAGACATACAGGGGTTGTACAAAATAACTGAGACACCTGTCATTTTAGTGTCATTTACTTCCTCTTGCGTCCACAGTTAATCCTGTTGGATGTGGTTCATCCTTCTTGGTGGTATGCACACATTACCTTGGATACTGTGGCTCTTGCTACATCAGAAAGACTTGCTGTCTCAGTCAAAGATGCAACAGTTACAGACATACCAAGAATTTCTACTTTTTGAACTCTGACATGTCACCCATAATGTTGGGTGCATTGCAAAATCTTGAGCAAAACTGTGCTCTTACCTTGCTAATTGAACCTTCACATTTCACTTTACTGGTGCAATGTGCCATTAATGAAGACTGGCCAACAGTCTGGTCCACTTGAGCCATGAAACTTCCCACACTAAAATGACAGGTGTCTCAGTTTTTTGTCCAACCCCTGTACATCAAAACAGGGATGCCAATGAAATATATAAACAGTTGATAGTTGCTGTATGCAGTGCTGTTGTCTTTGTCTTCTTAGAGGATAAATACGAACAGCTCAATGAGATCTTACCTCATTACTTGTTTTTTATCTGGAGACAATTGATAGAAAATACTTTGTGGGAAGACCTCCATTCTGGCCAAATTTAAAAATGTCTTTCAGAAAGCAAAACTCATAAAAGCTAATGAGATAACTTGGCATTTGCTCATGAATTACCAAGAATGAAACACTAGGCTATACACACAGAAAAAAAACATCTCGCCAGCAACCCCAGTGTGCCGAGCACATAGTCCCAAATTGGAGGCCAATTAACTGCCTGAACAAAAATGATGGGCTTTTGTACTCATGTAATTCATGCATGTTTGTTGACTTTACACTTTGTTCGTCATTCGTCAGGCGTTCGTCAGACGTGAGTTATGGTTTAAAGAAATGTGTAGTTTCTTCTTTCAAACAAAGACCTGGGAAACCATGTTGTCAAACTACATGGAGAATCTAAAAGCACCCTGAGTCACTGAGCACAGCTGTTGACGATGTGCAGTCAAGGTTATCCAAGGAAAATGTGGGTAAACCACAGCACACTGGTCTTCTTTGCTGAAAATTTAAAGGGGCTCCAGGTAGGATTAAACGTTTAATTAATCACTGTCCCGAGTCGGCCGATGGTTATGTGAATCATTAGTAAGTGAACGATGGCTCTCGCGACCACTTCCACGGTCCGCTGTCAGAAAACCCTGAATGCAACTTTTTGACAGAGTGTTCAGAGTGAGTGTCGTGGGAAACACTTTTCATGCGAAAAATCGATTAACATACCATATTCAGATTTGTACCAACTGTTGGCATTCCGCGATGAAAAACATTGTCACAGAAGTTTATTTGAACAGCATTTTTTCATTACGGTGTTGATTTTGAGATAGGCATGCCAAGGGCACCGCGCAAACTACGTCATACCTTGCGCCCCTTTAACAGGTGAAAAACACATTTTGTGCCGTTGTGTGCCGTTTTGTGCCATGATAAAAGTGATTACCTAGTCACATGACTCAGGGGTGCCGACAAGGGGGGGGGGGGGGGGGGGGGGGTGACAAAGAGGACAGTTGTCCCGGGCCCAGGGAGAGAGGGGGCCCAAAATTGGGTCCTCATTACATTGTATCTGTTGGGCTGTGGGCTGGCCCTTTCAGATGGCTTTGTCCTGGGCCTGGCCAAAGCTGTCAGTGGCCCTGACATGACCTCACTCCCTTTCACTTCACATGGAGAGTCTACCCTGTTAGAAAATAAGATGTCATTAACTAACAACAAATACAAAGCAAAACAAATCTGTTTTGACATGTGGGTGCCACACCAAAGTAATTTGCTATGAATTCCCATTACTCTCGAACAGTGTAGAGTGGTCTCAGAAGCCGACGGGGGAAACGGCGCTCCTGTTTTCATAGCCGCACGTGTAAAAGTGAGAAAATTGGAAAAATTGATTGTGAAGTTTTGATACTGCTCTTTCAGGAGCCTTGTACTCGGGCTGAACCAACGGCATTAGGAGGAGACAATTAATTCAGAGCGTCATAAAAATCCGTTTGACATTTTTACAGGTCAGTCATTAAAGCAGGCTTGGGAAAATAACATGGCGAGGCATATTTATTCCATAACCTTTGAGGGAGGGGTGGAGGATGTGGCTAGGCTCTTGGGAGCTTATTCCCCCCCTCCACCTCAGAATAGGACTTAAATCACAGATCGACTCCCCTCTCTTTCTATCTCTCTCTCTCTCTCTCTCTCTCTCTCTCTCTCTCTCTCTCTCTCTCTCTCTCTCTCTCTGTCCCTCCCTGTCCCTCCTCTCACATCCCTCTGTGGCATTTATGATGCTTGTCACTTTTAATGAGGGCCTATGAACAAGCATACTGCAATGGAGCCACCGTGTTTGGCAAATCACTGGCAGTCCCCTCCACCCTGTCCAAATATGAAAAAAAGAAAAGAAAACTGCTTTGGAGTGAGACCGACCGGCAAATTTGAAATCTCTTGTAAACAACCATTTCACATTTAAGTATTAATGTGTTTTCTCCCCTCTATCCCTACTTCTTGTTGTGTTGCTGTTGTCACTCTGCTTGAATTAAGTAAATGTCTGCCGTCCTTCCGTCTGAGACAGCAGTGTAGTGGAATGGAAGTGACAGCTCATCTTTTCGGGCGGTAATGAGAGTCGTGGTCCGTGGCATGGCCCCAGACGTCCTGGCCCCTCGCTCGCTCGCTTGCGCGCTCGCTGGACAGACAGGCAGCAGCAGCACGGACGACGGCGGCAGCAGGCCTGATGTTTTACATTCATCATGACCCTGTTTACAGACGCCAAGTGCCAGAGAGAGGACAGCTGGGCCGGAAGAGCCAGAAACACAAACATATGCGAATATGCACACATACACACACACGCACGCACGCACGCACACACGCACACACACACACACACACTGTGCACAGACACATGTGGCATCTGTCCAGCAGAACAAACATTTATAGATAGGAGTGTGTGTGTGTGTGTGTGTGTGTGTGTGTGTGTGTGTGTGTGTGTGTGTGTGTGTGTGTGTGTGTGTGTGTGTGTGTGTGTGTGTGTGTGTGTGTGTGTGTGTGAATGTACGTTTGTTAGTCACACCAGCTGGGAGTTGCATTGGCCATGTTTGTCACAGTGAGAGGAAGACATTAGTACTAGCCGGAAGGGGCGCAGCAACAAAGAGGCTGCCCTGTTGTAGAACACCAACAACATGCTACCAATTAAGCGTACACATGTTGGCCCACTAAGCTGGAGAGGTTTATTATTTTTTTCCAAAAGGTTCAAAAAGTATTTCGTTATAAAATAGACATTTGACTTTCAAGCCTTCATCAGCCTTCAAGATGTACCAAGTGGAAATGGAAATCTTTTTTTTTTTGTTAGATGAATAGAATATTTTTTGATTGAGTCTCTTAATATACTGTGTATGTCATGTAACCTTATTTAAATTTGAAAATATTGATAGAAGACAAATGAATAGAACTTCAAGTTAGTATATCATCTGTAGACGGTCAAACGACATACCATTGAGATACCATCTTAGTGGAGAAGAGAAGAGCTAGAGACTTAAAATGTAGCCGGTACAAATTATCCCAGCCATTCTCTTTGAGCCGAATTATTTTAATAAGCCATCATAAAATATTGGATCAGGTTATAGGTCTTCCATAAGTAGCACAACTTTTTAATAGGCCTCAATGGTAAGAAAGAAAAATACTTTCTCTTCAGTGATACGGTAAGGTCAGTCAGCACTTAAATCTGTCAAGAAACAGACAGCCAGAGGAGATAAAGGGGTAAGAGAGAGAGAGAGAGAGAGAGAGAAACAGAGAGAGAGAGACAGAGAGAGAGAGAGAGAGAGAGAGAGAGAAACAGAGAAACAGAGAGAGAGAGAGAGAAACGGACAGAGAGAGAGAGAGAGATAGAGAAACAGAGAGAGAGAAACAGAGAGAGAGGGAGAGGAGAAAGAAACAGACAGAGAGAGAAGGAGAAACAGAGAGAGAGAGAGAGAAAAACAGAGAGAGAGGAGTAGTGAAAGGGGGTTTTGATTGGAACAGAATAGTTCATACTGTAGGTAGGAAGGGAATCTCCTCCGTGTTGAGCCACATGGTCATTGCCCGTGTCCGTGTCCGAGTCTGAGTCTGAGTCAGAGTCCGAGTCGTGCGCTGGCTGGTTGAGTGACAGGAGGTCCCGCGGTGTGCTGTTATCTGCGAAGTTAATAGGGTCAGGCGAATGAAAGAGTGGATGAGAGGATGGAGAGGAGAGGAGAGGAGAGGGATGGAGAGGAGAAGAGAGAGAAGGAGAGGGAAGGGATGGATAGGAGAGGAAAGGAAAGGAGAGGAGAGGAGAGAAAAGGATGGAGAGGAGAGAGACGGAGAGGAGATGAGAGAAGAGAATGGGAGAAGAGGGAGGAGAAAAGGAGAGGTGAGGAGAGGAGAGGAGAGGAGGGGAGGGGAGGGGAGAGGAGAGGAGAGGAGAGGAGAGGAGAGGAGAGGAGAGGAGAGGGACGGAGAGTATAGGAGAGGAGTGGAGTTGAGAGGAGAGGAATGGAGAGGAAAAGGAGAGGAGAGGAGAGGGGAACAGAGGAGAGGAGAAGAGAGGAGAGGAGAGGAGAAGGGAAGAGAAGAGAGACATAACTTCTTATGAGAGAGGAGTGGGATGGAGAGGAGAGGAGAGGAGAGGAGAGGCGAACAGAGGAAAGAAGAGGGATGGAGAGAAAAGAAGAGGGATGGAGAGAAAAGAAGAGGGATGGAGAGGGATGGAGAGAAGCGGAGCCGGTGGTGAAGGTGTTAGCCGTGGCCGGCCTGCAGCTTCAGAGGCCTCATGCTGGGAGGGTGAGAGGCTGGATTACGTCTGCTATTAAAGGGCCTCCGCTTATCCTATCAGTCCTGCTCCAGGGGGTCCTCGCCCCTCGCACTCCCTCACTCACTCACTCAAGTCACACACACACATAGACACACACACACACACACACACACACACACACACACACACACACACACACACACATACACACACACACACTCACACACACACACACACACACACTCACACACACACACACACACACACACACACACACACACACACACACACACACACGAACCTGGAGGGGTTCTCGGTTCTCTCTCTCTCTCTCTCTCTCTCTCTCTCTCTCTCTCTCTCTCTCTCTCTCTCTCTCCCCCATCCCCCATGCTTTGACCAGGGCGCTCTGTGAGTCATTTTTTAACAGCCCTGAGAGGAGGCGTACACACACACACACGTACATGCACGCATACACGCACACAAGCACGCATACTCACACGCACACGCGCGCACACGCACACGCACACACTAAACAGCTGAGGAATGATTCCTATCAACAGCATTTACAACCTTTCGAGCTCAGCTAGATTCTCTTTGAAAAGGGCATCTTTATAAATAAATAGGCAGTCATGATGTAGAGGCCAAGGAGCTTATTGATCAAGCGAATTCTGCCCAGTTCAACTGAGCAGTATATACTAGGCTACATACATATACCAGCAGCTTTCACTGAATCAGCATTAAACAAGACCCAGGTTATGTGTTTCTAGATTGCCTTTTAACCACACACAGAGACCGGGAGTGCACTTTAGAACCATTCATCTCCGTGCACTGTGGAAGTACTTTATTCTACAAGAGTCTACTGGTTTTCTTCGCTTTTGTGGGTATTGGTTGATCTACCTGAATAATACCTCATATTTTATGCCCAACGATGTGACATGTAGATAAAATCGTTGTACAAAACGTTTCCTTATGCAAATCATGAAATTATTTCACTCAATACTTATAGGCCCACAGACATATTTTGAACTAAAGATGGCAAGGGAATATGACACTTTGTGTCATCACTTTATTTCGCATGTTATTGTGTCCCATTCTTCATTAAGTAGTTTTGTGTTTACAGTTCTTTGTTTTGTGGATCATCAGGGCCGGCCCGAAGCATAAGCGGACTATGCCAAGGCCCCAGGGCCCCCCAAAGTCCCAGGAAGAATAGAACTCTCCACTATTTTCCCTAGTCATATATTTCTTTCTCATGTACCAGCTACTGCCACAATGGAAGCAGGTACCAAAAGGGGGTCCAACCCAACACTAGGGAAGGTGTACTTGACAAAGTGGCCAGTGAGTGTATATCGGGGGACACTTCAATGACGGTGGGTTCAACATCCCTACAATAAACGCAGAATATCACAAAGAATAGTTTTGAAGCAAAACTTATTTTATATTACTTCGTGATGAATGGCTTTCCGTTTGAAAAATCTTGCTCCAAGAAGTGAAGTACATGATGGATACACACTCTACAGACAGGCTACCTACTGTATGTCCTGAGCTCCTACCCCTCACTCATGCAAGTAAATGAAGTGAAGCATCTGATGGTATGGGGGGCCCCGGAATGAAATTTTGCTCTGGGCCCCATAGAGGCTTGCGACCGGCCCTGGGTATCAAGCTCCTTGAAAAGGCCAACCACTGTGAGCAAGAGAACACACACACACACAAACACACACACACACACGCACGCACGCACGCACGCACGCACGCGCGCACACACACACACACACACACACACACACACACACACACACACACACACACACACACACACACACACACACACACACACACACACACACACACACAGAGAGAGAGCTGCCACATATACAGCATGCAACACCAGCAACACTGTTTGTTTGGAAGCAAGAGGACTTGTAGGGGACGTCGAACTCGGCCATCACAGGGCAACATGACTCAACACCACGCTGCGCTGTGCTGCGCTGCGCTGTGCTGCTTCTCGAATAGAACCCAGCGGAATGCTTCCTCTCCGGTACACAGAGGAACACTCTTGCAATCATGTATTTTTCATCGCATGGCTGCGGTGACCAGCTCTGGCATGCTAGGGGGGGTTCTTTTGAGTGCACTGCACCGGGAGGGCCAGGGAGAAGGTGGATATATATACTCGGGGAGGCAGAAATACACACACGCGCGTGCGTGCACGTACACACACGCACACACACACGCACTCACACACACACACACACACACACACACACACACACACACACACACACACACACACACACACACACACTCACATACTGTACACATACACACGAGACACGCATACGGGCACTCATACTGCATGTGCACATACACACGCGTACACGTATGTGGGCACACACATAGAGATACACACACACAGTACAGTACATGTCGACACAGAAACATGTACACACACAAATACACACAGTCACATACACGTGTGCACATACACATACAAAAATGCGTGCACACACACACACACACACACACACCCAACCCTCGGGCAGTGAGACGGACGGAGGTGGTTTGTAAGTGGAATGCGGTGCGGTGCGGTGCTGTGCGGTGCACCGCGCGGTGCGGTGGGAGGTCAGGGCAATTACTCCATGTTGCTCTGCACAGGCTGATGCCTGGCTCACAGTTCCACGCCACATTGCAGCACAGCACCACACCACAGCACAGCACAGCACAGCACAGCACAGCACAGCACAGCACAGCACAGCACAACACACAGCACCGCACCACACCACACCACACCACACCACACAGCACCACACCACACCACACCACAGCACCACACCACACCACGCCGTGCCACATTGCAGCACAGCACCACACCACACCACACCACACCACACCACACCACACAGCACCACACCACACCACACCACAGCACCACACCACACCACGCCGTGCCGCACCACACCACACCACACCACACCTCACCTCGCCGCATTCATCCATAATGCATGTCGCCGGAGCACTTCCAAATTAAACTCTATGCGTTTGCCATTACCAGTGACCATGGAGGAACACACTGTGCACATGAGCAGTTGTGGTAAGCAGCATAATGTTCTTCATGGGGAGGGGATGGGCGGGGTGGGGGACGCGCGGGGGGGTGGGTCGAGGGGGGTTGCATGCATGTCCATGCATTGTCC
Source organism: Engraulis encrasicolus (assembly GCF_034702125.1). NCBI lineage: Eukaryota > Metazoa > Chordata > Actinopteri > Clupeiformes > Engraulidae > Engraulis > Engraulis encrasicolus. The sequence goes on from NC_085878.1 coordinate 6,349,287, forward strand.
CGAAGAGACACTTAGCCGTAAACACACCGCTCAAGCTGATGTGTGCACGTGTCCACACACGAGCATACAGTACACACTATGCACACATACACATACACGGCACACACACTATGCACACATACACACACACGGCACACAACAGCACCAATTGCATTCAGTCAACCACCCCACCCCCAAATCCCCCCCCTCCATTTTACTCAAACACAACCCCCCCATCCTCCATCCCCCCGTTCCCAACCCATTCCTAGAAGCTGCCATCAGCAGTGCATTCATATGGCCAGTCATTCTGTGGCGCATGGCCAAGGTCGAGCCATGATCAAAAGCATTATACTCCCATCTCGGATGCCATTAGACATCTCTCATTCTCCAGAGCGGACGGGCGGACGCTCCCATCAATTTCCAGGGACGTGACGCCGAGCCTGCTGCCGTGATCTGTTGCCCAGCTGTGATGAAGACGATGGGGGCTTGGGCTGGACTGGACTGGACTGGGGTTGAAAACTGGGCCAGGCATTTTGGCATAGATCAGCCCCTGACACGGCCTCCTACTTTTCTACAGTACAGTCAGAGAGAGTAGAGAGCGAGAGGTTCCATTGGCCCATTGTTTCCTGGTTCTAGTATGGCCCCCCTTAGGCAGACCTAGGCAGACCTAAGGACTGTTCTATTCATTGTAGGAGCATTATGACACGGCCCTTTAGGCAGACCGGAACCTGGTCACATTAGGTGCCCATAGAAACCTATTATGTTGGCATATCTCTATACTTATAGAATCTCTGGTACAGTATTTTGATTCGTTCAGTCCACTGTCTAACTTAAAGAAAAGGCCAATGGGTCACCCCATCTGAATAGAGGGTCGGTCTCTATGGAAAAAATGTAAACAAACAAAAAACAATAGCATCGGCCCCTGAAGACTGCCAGCCCACTGGGAAAATGCCCTTTATGCCAGATGACCAGTCCAGACCTGCGCTTGGGCTTGGCTTGGCGTCTGTGTAGTGCTGTGGTGTCCGGATACAAAAATCAAGCCTCTGTTTGTACTTTCATAAGCAGCCATTAGCGGCCATGGCACAGCTTTTTTTCTTTTTTTTTTTACAACCAAAAATTGCAGACAGAAAGATTTCGATTGGTTGAAATCTTTAAAGGTGCAATTTGTAATATTTTTAGTAGGCCTCATTTCCAAAATTCACGCTTTCCATTCACAAATGTTGCCTTTTTAACTAATACTTAGCACTACCATCACATTATAAGTATTCATTCTGACTGGAAAATATGCATTTTTCATCCATGAAAAGGGGAATCTTCTCCATGGTCCGCTATTTTGAATTTCCAGAAATAGACATTTTTAGCTGCAAGACGTACTGTAGGCCTTTTGGTACTTTGGTTTTGCTAGTAAATATTGGTTTATTATTTAGTAAATATTCATGAAAAGATCAAATTTGGCAAAAGGCAGCACAGTTTCAATGAGCAGCATAGTTGCAGTACCCATTCTGGTCACCATTATACATGGTGCATCTTTAGAGATATATTATCTTAAAGTTGGTAGAGCATCTGCGTAATTTGAATGGGTCATGGTTGTACATTTTCAGTACAACATGTTTAGACTTTGAATAATTGACGTGAACTATCTCGTACGGTACTTGGGTACAATATACTGCATGTGTAGAATCATAGTCAAGTTAGCCTAGCCACTCCTGAGTGTACCGATGAAAAACAAAACAAAACCTTTATTATGGGAATGAATCAGAGGCCTAATTATAGAACTGTCCAGCTTCCTTCAAAGCCGTTCAATAAACATCTATTAATCCTGCATGAGAGCGTCATGTCTAGTTGAATTTTTGCCAGATCAAACTCCATCCATAACCTAGATGAAAAAAGTACTGTAGTAGCAAGTAATACCAGAAAATAAAACAGGAAAGCGCATATTCTTCATTCATTAATCGCCAAGAGGTCAACATAGTAACATTTGGCTTCGGTGTTACACAAATAGCTTAATTAGTCCCTGAGTGTGGTACAACTCCCACTAAAAGCTCTGACTAATACACTGATTTCCAGGGGTACTGACAGCAGGAAGTTAATTGTAATAGCTCCATAAATACAGGACAACAATTGCTCAGTGGGGGGAGTGAAGGCAGCTACATAAATGCCAATTGCCGAGAACATGCTGCACTGTTCCAAGAAATGGCTATGATTTTTTTTTTCATCAATATTATTGCACTGATTGTTGTCAGCAGAACAAA